>NW_017729006.1:7590089-7600821 GCF_001723915.1 Gavialis gangeticus
CGGAGTTTTGAAAAACTATATTTCAGTTACATAAACTGTGATTAATCACAAAAGTTTCTTCAATAGCTCTCCTACCCAAAAGTACATACTGTCAGTTTATTGTCTGAATTGGCAATCTTATAAAAAGTGAGTTTTACTAAAATTTGCCAAACTGTCAGAACTACTGTTGTATCAGCAGATATATGTATTTTAGTAAGGATGGTAAAGTACAATATATGTGTCCAATGACTGAGGAATTTAAATTCTTTCAGAGAAGGAGGAAGACCTCTAGGATTTCTCCTCTTCTCACTATTTAAAGCCAAAAGAAGCTTTAGAAAATCCTAAATCTAAGAAGTAGCCCAGGTAACTGTAAGAAGTTTTACAAAAATGTGCTCCCCAGCTGAGCGGAATTATTGTTTTTAAATTGTTTATTTTAAAAGAAATTTAGAACTTACTCTCTCAACCCACCATTTATGTCTTTGGTAATGGGTATATTTTAATTTTGATTTATATTCTGGGAAATTTTAATTGTATAAAATGGATGTGTAATCATCAACATAAACACTATAATTAAACTCTATCAATGGTAACCTCCTTTAAGTATATAACTTCAGTTTTCAGTGTTATACAAACCAACAACATCATCTCTTTGCATAGTTCATATACAGCTATAGCACAATATATCTCTGGTAGAAAGTTAAGTGTAAAATACTTAAGCATGAGCTGAAAGTTAAACCCATGGTCAAGTGCTTTCCCAATTTGGGCCAGTGCCTTACATACAGTAAAATATACTTCTGTAAAAGACACAGGTACTGAAACATGTCTTGTAACAACACTGTTAGTGTGTTTGACTGCAAAAAATAGAGCAAAGTAAAATGTCTACTTGCTTATACTCAAAAAATATGAGAACCATTTTTATAAAATATTTACTGGCTAGAAGTTGTTCTTCCTTTAGTGCTAACTGTAGTTAGAGCTAAAACATCTTTGTTTATATGAACTCTCTGACTTTTTTAAAATTAGTCATAGATTCATCTGCTGGATAATCATGCTAGGCACGTCTACACAAGACATTTACTGTGGAGTTGACTAATTAGCTCCAAGTAAAATGTGAATGTCTATACATGCAGTGCTATTAGGGCAGAGTAAACTAATTATCTCTGCCATAGGAAAGTACTGCCAGGCACAAATACTATCCTATATCAGAGTTACTTACTATGCTACAACACACATGTAGATGTTGACAGGGCTGGCTGGGGCACTAGGGTGCTTCAGTGTGTGGGCATATGTTTCCTAGAAACACACACACGGACACGCACATGCACACACAGTTTTAAAAATATAAAAATATATAGCTTAATTATTAGAAAGCCTACATTTTAGTATGCTATAAAATAGTGAAATATATATTTCTTATTTGCTTGGTAATAATTTTTTGTTCATATTTGTATCAAGCCGCATTCAGATGACAACTTGAATTTAATTAAACACACGAAACCAGTGCTTCAAATTTATTAAACAAAACTTTAATGTTTTAGATACAGAAACTTTTTTTAAATCAAAACATGGTGCACAGTTACAACTAACTAATTATTAAATGCTAGTATTAGCAGTATGAACTGTGATTAGTGAATTATACCAATTATTTCAAGTCATCCTCGAGGAAATTTTCTAAAATGTGTAGGAAAAATCATTTGAACTTATGTACCTACATGCCTAATTCTATTTAAAAAGGTCCTTTCTGTTGCACACACTTTTCTGTAGTCTGTTTCCTCTCCCTGTGACATAGTCCACTGTACCCTTCACTCTTCCCACCCTTCCCCTTCACCCCCACCCTGCAAAAATACCTTCTCCTCAACAATCTATGATTTTTGCTATTGTAACCCTCTGGCCTTGTGTGCTGTAGTATTTTAGTTTAGAGACATGGATAGAACACTTGAGGAATTAATGTTTACATCTCTGTACATATGCAAAGGGACCAAGAAAGGCCATTTAACTGAAGTACCCAGAAGCAAGGGGTTGGGAGTTACAGATGGTTATTTTTCCCTTACCTGGAGAATAAGCCTCCATTTTGGATACAGAATCATAACATCAAAATTTGAGAGCTGAGCTAATGAGAGCTCAAGTAGAGAAAATAAAACAGGAGTTTGATACCATCTCATGAGATTCAATAAGGAGAAGTACAAAGTCCTGCACTTAGGGTGGAACAACCCCTCTTCTCAGGAGAGGCTGAGGGACCTGGGCTTATTTAGTGTAGAGAAGAGAAGACAGAAGAGATTTAAAAGCAGCCTTCAACTACCTGAAAAGGGGTTCCAAAGAGGATGGAGCTAGACTGTTCTCAGCGGTGGCAGATGACAGAACAAGGAGCAATGGTCTCAAGTTGCAGCAAGGGAAGTTTAGCTAAGATATTAGGAAGAACTTTCTCACTAGTAGGGTAGTATAACACTGGGACAGGTTACCAAGAGAGGTTGTGGAAGCTCTATCCTTGGAGGTTTTTAAGACAAGTCTAGACAAAGCCTTGGCTGGAATGGTTCTGCTTTGAGCAGGGGGTTGGACTAGACCATAGTTTCTCAACCTGGCTACAGGTACCCTTGGGGGTACATGAATCACAGGCAGGGGATACACGTGTATCCCAACTCTCTCTCTCTCTCTCTCGCCCTCTTCTCCTCTCTCACCCTCTTTTCCTCTCTCTTGCCCCTTCTTCCTGTCAAAACTATGGCAAACAATTTGGTACACCACGCACCGTGTGGTGCTTTAAATTCCTCAGTAATTATTTGGCATGGGTTCAGCCCTCCTAGTTTGGCCAACATCACTTCTAGCTCAGGTACATACTCAAGTTGTGCACCCCTGGTATAAAAGGTGGCAACCCTACCCACACCAGATCAGACATCTGTCATATCACAACCTTATATACACAGCCCTTCTTCCAACATATGGCACACAGTCTGTAAACATAAAATCCCCTGGAAAATTGACTGTTGGGGTACTTATTAAAGTTTTCAGAAGTTAGGGGGTACTTGCTACTTAAAAGGTTCAGAAACACTAAACTAGATGACCTCCTGAGGTCCCTTCCAACCCTAATTTTCTATGATTCTATGATCCAGATGAGTTCAGTGGATAATCTTGATCAAGGAGTATACATGATGGCATTTGCTGGAGTTAGAGGCCAGGTTCCAACACCTGTGATGACTTTGCTGATCTTTTGCATTCAGCATTATAGACCCCACATCCCTTTCAGGGTCAGGACCCTAATACATGAAATATTGTGCCATATTTTTAAAGCTTGCCCTCAGAAGTTACACTCCCCCATCCCTCATTCTTATATAGAAGAAAATCAGCCTTTAACCCCTGAGTTTTTATTAGAGGCTCATTGACTCAACATGTTATTTTATTTAAATTATTTCTATAGATTAACTTTTATTAGTAAATGTTTAGGATTGGGAATCCAAAAAAGATGACAAAGCCAGCAGGGAAATGCAGATCGCCCAAGTGAGGGACTAACAATCGAGGGATGGGGGTGAGGAGGGGAATGCAACTAAGTTGCAGGAGATACAATGTTAGCCATCTAAGCCCGGGGGTGGGGTATGAGGGGAAGGGGAGGGAGGGGGTTTGCGATGCTGAGAGAGAAAGGAGATAGATACACACAAACCCGTTACAATGATCCACAATGGTGGAGGAAGTGGTTCAGAGGAAGTGGTTCAAAGGAAATGTCTCAGTCCATATAGAGTCTCATCGCGGGGGTCCTCTTTGGGTGGAGCAGGGTCGTCCGTGGTTGAAGAATCCTCTTGGAAGTGAAGGTCCGTCTGGTGCAGAGCGGGGGCAGTTCAGGCAGTCCTCTCTGGGTCCGGTCCAGTGGTGGCTCATCTGGTGGGGTCGGAGTACTGGCAGAGGCCCGTGATGTGTTCCATGTAGATGTCACGGGACCAACGGATGGTGTCAGACACCATGAGGCAGCACATCAGCTTGGCGTAGCAGCAGGAGACACGGCAGGCACACAGGACGCTCTCGCTGCTGAGGTCCCAGGCTCTGAGCGTTCCCACAATGAGTGCATCGACCGTCACGTAGAAGCCGCGGCCCCTCAGGGTGTCAGCCAGTGGGGTGTACTTCTCCCGCTTGCGAACCCAGGCATCGGTGAAGGCTTGGCGCTAGTTCTCGAAGGGGATGGTGACGTCCATGATCACGACCATGGACCTGTATGTATACCCTAGCCTATATTGTGCTAAATTAAAAAGTAAAGCTTAATTATAATTTAAATTGTAAAAATCCAATTTAAATAAAAAATCCAATTGAAATTTTTTTAAATCAGATTTTATCCACCCTGCTAGTTAAGCTAATTAACTAACACTGGAAAGAAATCATTGTTAAAGATAGAATCCCCATAATGCACACCTTAGAGTCTGCTTCTCGGTATAATCACAACAGTTCAAATTGATTTAAGTATGTTAACTGACAAAACCTAGATTTGAATATGTTGTTTTCATAGAATCAGTTTTTCATTTTGGAAGTTCCACCTGATGTTGCTCACATACTGCTACAAAGGTTGTTAACTTTGCACAGTATACAAGATATCTCTGCACTTAAAGTTTTGGTCTGTTGACTTCATTCACATGGAAAAGATTCTTACTGGGCAAATGGTCTTGGAAGGACTGTTTGAAGAGTGTTGTTCAACATGAACAAAAGTGGTAGAATCTAGACATTATGCCTTTGCCTGTGGAATAGCAACTGAGTATGTTAAATGGTTTGTGTCATAAGAGAATTGACATGCTATCTCACCTTCAGCGTGAAGCTGTTCCCTGGTGTAATCGCATGTCATAAAATGATGATTCTTAATGGAAACATACAAAAGAAAACACCCCTGCTGCAAAAAACCAAACCAAACCGTATTCCTCTATTCAACACTTTACCCTTATGTAAAGGCTTCACAAGTGCATTTGGTCCTTTCTCAGGGTTTCATAACAGCCCTGGGCCCAGTATTAGAAATTCCTAGTTCTCTTGTCTAGTCCAGGGATCATACCAGTCTCTATTTGTAAGTGTTTCTACTGAACTGATTGATTCCAGACTTTGTTTAGAACAGCAACCAATCTCTCTGAGGAACCCCATACCACTTCCAAACTCAGTTCAGAGCACTGCTTTATATTGTCCCGTCTTCCAAATCTGCTTCACTGTTTACAAAAAACTGTGACCCTTCCCAGAGAAGACTAACTCTTTACCTGGAAATCTTAGGATCAGGTGTGTGAAGTTTGCCATAGTACAAATAAAGGAATATATTTGATTTTTATCTCTCTCTATCAACTATTACCATATTTTATTTGCCTCTGTATATTTTTCTTTGGTTATTATATATGCATGTCGATATTATGATGATGATACACACACATATGTATGTATATATGTATGCATATGTATATATATGTTTATGTATATAACTCTTTACCCTTTTTCTTTCAAGTGCTCCTCTTGATTTTTATTATGGTGACTATTTATGAGTCTTTACTATGTGTTGTGCTCTCCCCCTTTGTTTTTTGTCAGACTGAACTAGTATTAGGTTTTCCCTACCTGAACAAACAAAAGCAATGCTTCCATAAGTAAAATGATCCCATATCATAGCACAGATGGATTTTTCAGAAGTAATGAGAAGATTTTTAAATTCTGACACGGGGCAGAAAACTTGAAGAAATGTTCATGTCCATAAAAGGCTTGGAAATCTGAGCCTCGGGAAGGACACTAAATCTCCTATTTCCTTTTTATCTGTCCTTTTCACACTCTTCTTGTATTATGTTTTTGTAGTTGACAAGTTGGCAAAGTAAGTTTCAAATAAACAAGGACTAAAAGTAGTTTTTTCTTCAAACTCATGGTGGAAACTGAAATGACTAAGATTCTGTCATTTCATGAATATAGATTAAATGGTGACATTTCATTTTGTGCTCAAGAGACGTGAATAGGTTTATCTGACCTTTGTGATGAATTGATTGTTAGTATTATATTTATTTAGAAAGCCCCTAAAGCATGCTAAGCACAGAGGAAGAAATATTTGGTGGTAATAGAGGTATGGAGTATTGGTTGGGGAGTGCTTGAATATATGTTTTTAATTTTTTTTTCCTGAAGATGGCCTGGCATAATCTGTCCTGATCTTGTTAATGGACAGCATGTAACACATGATTTGGATGGGTATCTTGAGAGTAATCATGTAGAATACCTTGGGGATCCCCATTCCAGAGGTTGGGTTGCAGTAAAACATATTGGTCATTATTCTACTTCAGTTAAGGTAGGTACAATAATATGTTAACTTTTCATAAAGCTGACATTTTATATACAGGAATGCATTTATATGAAAAAAGAGTTAAGTCACTTACTGTCATGGGCACAACCCAAACCTGGAAGGGGAGGCGGGGCAGTTTGGGACAGTGCTACAGTGGTTGCAAACCAGGAGTCCGGAAGCTGAGAATTGAAGCAAAGGAAGCAGGTTGGAACAAGACAGGATGGAGGCTGGGAGAAGTTCAGGCAGAATAATGCAGAGAAAACAGGGAGCTGAAGATCATAGAACAGACCGGGGACCATGAGTACTGGGACTAGAGAGAGTGTGATCTGTCTCTATATCAGCCCACAGAGCACTGGCAGGGCTACTGCTTGTATGCAGCAGCCATGCCAAACATGTTAATCAGGGCCAGCTGAGGGCAGAGGCAATCAGCAGTGGACAACTAGGCCCATCCAGGCTATCGGGACCAGTGGGGGCTGGTCTGCACAGCAAGCAGATAAACTAACACAGTTAACACTATGTTTATTTTGAAAGATAAAATAAAATTGATTCTGATAGCAAATAAATGCTGGAAGATTTATTTTGATATGACAAATAGTGTGTGAAACCAGATGTAAATAGTGTGTAAATAGTGTGTGAAACCAAAATTAATATTATGTTAATTATTTGGAATGTTTTATTTCTCTTGTAGCAGATTAAGAATATCAACTTGAAAGTTGACTAATGAAATTAATATTTGGTATAAGTTATAATTATAAACATGAGTTTAGGCAGTTCCTTTTTAAAGCATGTTACTGGTATCTTACAGCAATTTCTTAATTTTGAGTTGTGAATGTTAAATGGCTTTAGTTATCCTGAACAGAGTGTGCATGTTTTCTGGGAAAGTTTTTTTTCCTTGTTCATTGCTTCTTCAACAAATGTTGATAAATATGTTCTGAAAGACATATAAGAAAACTACTTATATCCTGTTTACAGTACTGAGTAGTACAAGGTAGGTTAAAAATGCTATCTTATTTTTGTTTAACTAATTAGACCTATCTTTAAACTAGTTTGGGTTTATTTTTACCAACTCATATCAAATCATGGTTTAATGAACTGGGACCAAAATAAATCAATAAAGTATTATTAACAGAGTAGCTGTTATCTATATCTATATCTATAACCATACCCACTTAATAAGTAGTGTACCTGTTATCTACATCTACATCTGTACACATGCATTTACTAAGCATTTTGAAGTTCAACAAAGAAATTAGCAAGACATCTCCTTCAAAGGAAGAGGAATTAACTTTTAGAAAGATACAGTTTATTTTCCTAGACAGTAATTTGGGTTGTCCTATTAAGTGTTTTGCAAATTCTGCTGCAAATGTGCAAACCACATTTTCTTGTGTATAACATGGCCCAGAATATAATACATATCTTGTTCTTGAAAAGCAGAATGAAGATAAAAAGGTATTTCCTTGTAGTAACTGAGTAGCAGCAGCTAGAGAGCTTGCACGTTGTTTTGCTTCTTATGGATTGCCGCAGCTTTTACTTTTGGTTTCATCCAGTAAGTGGCAGAACTTGTGCTTACCATGTTTCTCACATATAATGCACACTTGAATTTCCAGCAGCTGTTTCTTGGAAAAGTTGTGTGTTTTATGCAAAAAATATGGTATTTTATATATAAACTTTGCGAGTATGACTAACTGTCTGCTTTATAGATTGTATTTATTTCTTAAGGAACTACTCAATGTCCTGCCTTCCCTTTAGTGTTTTTGCAGGACAGAGTGTATCATTTCTCTGTGACATTCTAAACTCTCCAGATAAAGAGACTGCATTTGTCAAATGCTAAAACTCTGGATGTTTTACAAAAGTTTACTCATAAAATTAAAGTAAATCATGCTGGCACCTTAATCAAGTTTTCCATTATTCCTGCCTCATATAAATCTTCAGGATTGGGGCAGAGTTATTAGTTTAAAGGATATCTGAATATAGTTATCGTATTGGTTTACAGAACATACCTCTTGTTTTTCTTGTTTTTAGCACAGAACAAGGTGCTATGTTTTTGCCTTTCTGCCACACAGGAATATTTACCTAGTCCAAAGCAGTGGTTGCTACCCAGTTCAGTTACCAAGGTATTTATGTGTTCTTGTACATAGCTGTTCAGCTAATGTGCAGGCAGTTTCAGTTTTTAAATTTCCTGACAGGACACATTCCTGCTTGTAGGGTGTGTCTATACAAGATGTTTGTGTGCACATGCTTACTGCACAGGAAACCTTGCTAATAGTGAGTAAATGTGCTACCGGCAAATGCAAGTAGCAAATTTACTTGCAATTACTAACCGTGAAGTAGTACTCATGTAGATGCCTGATTGGCAGCAAGTCCGCTCTTGGTCAGCCAGCCACCAGGGAGAGGGAGTTTGCTCCCTGCCCCCAGGAGCTGTCTGGTGCCATGGTGGGTTCTGCCACCAGACCCCAGGTGGGGACTATGTCCCCCTGCCCCAGCAGCAGGGAGCTCCAAGCACCTTGCTCCAAGATTGTGATTGGGGAGCAGAGGGCTGGGAGATCATTATCTCCCAGTGCGAGCTCCTTAGTTGTGGGGTCAGCACTGGACGATAAGGATCTCCCAGCACCAGCCCCGCAACTACAGAGCTGGTGCTGGGAGCTCCCTGCTAGTGGGGGCTGGGGAGCCTCTTCCCCACTCAGCTCTACAATCTCAGTTCTGAACAGAGAACAAGCTCTCCAGCTTGTTCCCCACTGTTAAGCTGTTATACTGTAGGGTTGGGGGCCTCACCTTCCAGATGTTCTACTTGAGTGTGCCATCTGGGAAATGGTCAGGGATTGTCACTATCCTCTATCTCGGCTGTTCTGCCTTTGCCCACCATGTCTTGATGGTACTTCAAATCTAGGTGGGAGTTGGAGTTGGAGTTGGAGTTAGAGAGGCTGGCAATCACTAGCCCTTCCCAGGGTCTTCTTCATGGGGCTACTCCTTCCCTTTACACCCTTACAGTGGTCTCAAGTTGCAGCAAAGGAAGTTTAGGTTAGATATCCAGAAAAAAACATTCTGACTAAGATGGTAGTAAAACCTGGATGGATGTGGGGGGAAGGGGGAGGTGTTTGCCAATCAGTGGTCAGTGTTGAATAGGTGAGAGAGCACTTAGAGCGGATGCATGTCTTCAAATTGGCAGGACCAGATGACTGCTGAGAGTGCTGAGGGAATTGGATGGAGTCATTGCGGGACTGTTGGTGAAGGTATTTGAAGACTTGTGGTGCTTAGGAGAGGTCTTGATAGACTGGAAAAGTATCAGCATGGTGCCAATCTTTAAGAAGGGGAGGAGGGAGGATCCAGGAAACTATAGGCCAGTCATTTTGACCTTGATACTAGGTACATTTTTGGAAAAAAATATCACGTCCATTTGTGAGAGACTGGCAGAAGTCATGATGCTGAAGGATAGCCAACATGTTTTCATTACAGGCAGGTTGTGTCTGACCAACCTCATCTCCTTCTATGATCAAATAATGAACCACTTAGATGTGGGAGATGCAGTTGATGTCATATACTTGGATTTTAAAAAGACCTTCGATATGTTCTCCTGTGATGCTTTTATAAAAAAACTGGGGGATTGTGGGCTGGCAGAGTCCAGGTGAGTTGGGAACTATCTAAGCGGTCGAACCCAGAGAGTATTTGTGGACAGGCTTGTATTGTCTCGGCAGGATGTGGCCAGTGGTATCCTGCAGGGTTTGGTTCTTGACCCCATGCTGTTCAACATCCTTATCGGTAATTTAGATGAGGATGTGGAAAGCACACTGGGCAAGTTTGCAGACACACTAGTGCCCACAGGTCAAGCACTCTGGCGAAGTTTGCAGACCCCCTAAGTTTTGGGGAAAAGTGGGTAGGATGCAGATCCAAGTGGACCTGGACAAGCTGGAAAGGTGGGTGGAGTGGAACCAGATGCAGTTCAATAAGGATAAATGCAGAGTGCTTTACCTGGGGAGAAGTAGCCAACAACATGAATATAGGTTAAGAGGAGATGTCTTGGCCAGGACAATGACAGAAAGGGGCCTCAGGGTTATGATTAATCACAGGATGAACATGAGCTGCCAGTGCGATGCTGTAGTCAACAGAGCTAATAGCATACTGGGATGCATTGGCTGATGCATCATGAGTAGGGCTAAGGAAATGATACTTGTTCTCTACTCAGTGCTGGTAAGACCCTAGCTGGAGTACTGCGTCCAGTTCTGGGTGCTGCACTTCAAAAAAGACATGGAGAATCTTGAAAGGGTCCAGAGAAGGCCACAACAATGATTAAGGACCTGGAGGACAAACCTTATGAGGAAAGACTAATGGATCTGGGAGTGTTCAGCCTGAGGAAGAGAAGACAGAGGGGGGACTTAGTGGTCATCTATAAGTATATAAGGGGTGAATATCAGGCCCTGGGAGAAAACTGTTTACTAGGGTGCCCCAGGGGAGGACAAGGAGCAATGACCATAAATTGTTAGAGGATGGTTTCAGGTTGTA
>NW_017729006.1:7600945-7602960 GCF_001723915.1 Gavialis gangeticus
AGAGACTGGACAGACACCTTGCTGGGATCATTTGATCTCAGCAGTATTTGTGGCCAGAGCTGGGGGGTTGGACTCAACCGTCTTTCTAGCCCTTAATTTCTATGAGTCTATGATAAAGCGCTGGTACAGGTGACCTAAAGATGTTCTGGAATTTCCATCCATATTTGGTTTTTAAGATTGGGATAGACAAACCTTGGCTGGGATGATGTAGTTAGGGATGATCCTGCTTTGAGCAGGAGGTTGAACTAGATGACCTCCTGAGGTCATCTGATTTTCATTGATTTTGTGATTCTAATTTTCTATGATTTTGTGATTCTATTATATTGTGACAAACCATGCTATGCTGTGCAGGCAGTTGTAGACTATGCAAGCTCTGGACAAGCATTACACTTGTGCTAGAAGAAACACATTTATTCTGACACAAAAAAGAAATATAAAGCCAGGAGGATGGGATTTTGCATACCGGTGCTTTTTCACAGAAGATGACTGTTTTTTCCATGAAAGATTGGGAGCATTTTTAGCAAGGAAGATCTCTCTTCTCTCAGGAAATCTTGAATATCTGTATGTTCCTGAGGACCCCTACTAATCCACAATGTTCTGCACTCCCTCTCTCCCCTCCAGTGGGAAGGAGGGAGAGCACTGACTCCTTCTAGCCAGGGCTGGGGACTGGGTAGGAAGGATACTCCTGCAGCTGGATCTGTCCCTGTTACATACACAGCTCCATTTATGCACCCCCTCTCACCACATTTTCCAGTGCTGAAACTGAATGCCTGTGCCTAACCATAGCATGATGTTCAAGTGCTCCGCAGCCCCAAGTCTTTTTTCACTGTTCTGCTGCATGTCTGCAGGGAACAGACATGCTTTTTGCCCTTGGTAGAACTCTTTCCTCCAGCAAATCTTAGTCTCACCTGCCCAAGACCAGACCTTGCAACTCCAGCAGAATAAGTGTTCCAGGTTATAGGGTTGTTTTTGGTTTGAAAAATATTACAGATTGTCTCCTCTAGAGGAGAAATGCCTGCAATTGTCAATTGCTCTGAAAATCATCCAAAGCACAGACAGTCAGTAAGGTATATAACACAGAAAAAGGATTTATTATGCAAGAAAAATAGATCATACAAACAATAACTGTAAATTGGGAAACAGAATGCAAGAAATAAACAGAAAAACAAATAGCCAAAGTTCTTGCCTTGATTTTCTTACTAAGAAAAACAGTCCTTCTGCTCTACCTAGTGAACAGCCCCTTTGTCAGTCTTGTGAGTGTTTCCAGTGAGCAGCTTCCTTTGCTCTACAGGTTATCCCAGCTTTTCCACAGCTGGGGGCCTTGATGCACTCCCTAAGGCGAGGGATCTGTATACAAAAAGCCTTCTCAAAAGTCATTTAAATGTCTTATTTTAAGTAATTTAAATGCCTTATTTAAGTTTAAGTAATCTAAATGCCTTATTTTTCATTGTATCCTTAGAGAACATGTGTATTATGCAAATAATTGTCTTCTTCGTTATAGGTTTCTGTCTAACATCTACATTTTTGCACCTACATTTTTCCTTCCAGGAAAACTCTTCATCTATTTTTTCAGCTATCACTTAAGAGATAGAGAAATGAAAGGATATAGAAGTATATGCAACTGAGTGCATTTCTTTAAAATGCAAAACTCTAGAACTCTTGGTTCAAATATGATACTTTTTATTAGACCAACTAACTGGGACACAGAACTGGGACTAGCGACCTAGATCAAAGATAACAAGAAGTCCTTTTTTAGATACATAGGAAGTAAAAAGAAGGCACCGGGTAATGTGGGGCCCCTGCAGGACACGCTTGGCAATCTGGTGGTTGCACCAGATGATAAAGCTGACCTCTTTAACAAATTCTTTGCCTCCATATTTCTGAGCAGGGGCCAGGACCGCCCCCACTGGGATCTTGGACAAACTCAGGAGGGTCACAACCAGGCCCAGGGTCAGAGAGGACCTGGTCAGGTAACTTCTGGTGGGACTGGACATGTTCAAATCAGCAGGTCCAGA
>NW_017729006.1:7604461-7605493 GCF_001723915.1 Gavialis gangeticus
AACTATGAAACAAAGAAAATGCAAAAAAAAATCTTTTTCTGCCAGCTTTCGGGCATACACTCTTCCTTAGGCCTGGGAAATATTAAAGATGGTAAAAATTTCCCATAGGTAGAAAATAAACTTCAATTTTGCACAGAGGAAGGTGAAGGTAGAAGTCTGTTCCTCTTGGGTCCATGAGATTGTCTTTGTGAGTTGCTGTCTGATGTGCAGATAAGGCAGGATTCCTTACCTGGTGATGTCAGATGGCAGACAGACAGGGAGGTGTGTCTTTCTTGTTGTTCAGCAATGAAGTTTAAATCCAAAACCGGCTAAAATTCAGCATCTTCCATGTTTTAGGGATGTATTTGGTAGCTGTGTTTGTCTGAGACAAAAACAAATGCAGAACTGTAGAACTCGTGGTTCAGAGACAATACCTTTTATTAGACCAACTAAGAAATTGCATAGAGCTGGTCCAGGGGACAGGCGGGGGCTGAGTTCCCAGCCCCTGCTCACCCTCCGAAGCTCCCAACTCCGTGCCAGGTTCCAGGACAGAGCAAAGAGCTCCCCAATCCTGGCACTAATAGGCTCCCAGTTCCTGGGAGAAGCAGGGGACTGTACCCTGTGGTTCCCTGCTAGCTAGGCTGACTGGGAGCAAATTTGATCCCAGTTAGCATCTACATGAGCGTTACTTCGCAGTGTCTACTGTGCAGTTAGTTTACGACCTGTATTTACAGGTAGTAGTTAACTGTGCAGTAGACTCCTTTACTGCTCAGTAAATGTGCACATGTGTAGACAGTGTGCAGTAAAGCATTTTGTGTAGACATACCCACTCATACATTCATAGCCATATATTCATATGGTTCACAGAAACATAAAAATGATCAAATTAAACATAGATAATAATACCTGTAAATTGAGGCCAAGCACCACAGTAGTAAGTCCAGTTCAGGAAAACATCTACATATTACAAACAAGTTACCTCAAAGTTAATCCTGTTTTTGGATCTGTGACATGACTTACACAATGGGGAACTCCCTACTTGAGAGCACGGAG
>NW_017729006.1:7605504-7609574 GCF_001723915.1 Gavialis gangeticus
TATGAAACTATGAAACTATGACATATATCAACAAAAAGGACATTCTTACTGCTGGCAGTCAGTGGCTATTCAAGTGCACTTGATAGCTCTACATTTTCATGGAAAAGAAAACTTGCCAACAAGCCTAAGTGGCAGGATAACAGGAATAACATAAGTGGTGGTTAGAAAGAAGTTTACCAGACTTACTCTTCCATAACTACAGTGATAGACTTGCCTCTTCCACAACTAACATTGCTACTTGATGGAAAGGAATATTTTTCTGGCTTTGCTGCACTGAAACAAATGACTTCCTGATATCTGTCCATTAATCTCACTAGTGATTGAAAGGATGCAACAAAATGCAGTTGTAATGTGTATAACAGCAGGTGGCACCAGGGGGCAGTCTGCAGAGCTATGCTGACTGCTAATTTGGCGCTGGAAGGCAAGGGGAAAAGGAAGAGGAAGCTTGAGGCTAGAGTAAGGGAAAGAGAGAGCTGAGTGCACCTGGAACCTGGTCAGCCCTACACAGAGGAGAGCGCAGTGGAGCTGGAGAGCTCACTGGCTTGGCAGCCAGGACCATGGACTGAAGGAGCTAGACTCAAACTTGGGGACAGCCTCGGGCTGCTATTTGAGCACTCTAAGGACCAAAGGGGGACACTTCCAGAGGTGTCTGTTGGGGGAGGGGATATTAAAGTTCTGAGTATATGCTACCACAATGTTGATATTGTCATACCTTTTACCTGTTTCCTCCCTTTGGCCCATTGGTTTATGACCCTAACCCCTATGATTTTTCTGTACAAGAGTGTGTAACAATTGGACCAACCTAGGGCCAGTCCAGACAGCCACCCACCTGCCTCGCCTTTGATACAATTAAAGTTGTTTCCAGGCGGGAGGTTGTCCATTTAATTGCTCTAATGCCAAGGGTGAATACACAGCTCTGAACCTTCCCTTACACCATGTTCCATGACTCACAGATAACATCCCTATCCCCAAACTACCAATCAGGTGGTCTCCTGCCTAACATGTGACCACCTGATTGGGCCTGCTCCCACCAGAAGCCTGCTTATTTCAGTCCCCTTAAAGTGGCAAGCACAACCTGTGCGCTGCCACAAAGTAGGGACTCTCCCTTGCTTTTGGTTCCAGTTTCCGAGGCTGCAGTGTTGGCACACAGTGTAATGCTGCTAGTACAGAGGTCTTTTAGAACGTTATCAGGATGTCTTCTTTCTTCAAATGGTATCACATTTTTTTCAATTTCAAAAATGCTTTTTCATCCTGCATTCCAATCTAGAGTTGCTTCATCCTAAAGCTAGCGCAGGTGAGCTTGTGTGTGCCATGGAAGTATGTTCTGTTTGGTTTTTCTCTTGATATCTGTCTCATCTGAAATGTTTTGCTCAGAGAGGCTTTTTTTTCTATTTATACAGAAGAAAACAACATTCTCCTGAATCTATATTTGTGTAATATATATGAATATTTATTGTATGTAAAACAACTTACTTTCATGCTGCTTTCCATCAAGGTGTGCCTGTCTGCCTTCTCAATGTACCATCTGCAGTTCAGTGATTCTAGTGTCAGTTATTTCACCATTAGAAAAATGTTTAAAGGTCTTAGTAGGGTGTCTTTCCTGGTCACAGAATCCATCCTGTCATAGGGCCTTATCATGGTGCTGGAAATTATAGATTCCCTTTCTGAAACCTTGGAATTGTGTTCTTTGTGGTGCTTAACACATTTTTAGGCACAAGTACATTTGCAGCAGGAGTAAATAAACTGCAGATTTTAATAGCTAATCCTCACATGACAGTATCCCACAAGAACAAAGCTGTCTTGTGTTCTCATCCCAAATATGTATCAAAAATGGTGTCTGTATAGCACCATTAATTTGTTCTTTTAAAATGTCATTGTCACCTACAGAAATTAGACTGAGTAACCAAGATTTCAAGGGGGACTAGGTTTTTTTTTTAATTTTACTTGGATAAGACTGACACCTTATATAGTCTTGAAGGTATTTATTTTAAAAAATGTTTGCTAACAAGGTTTGCATCACTAACATCCAGTGTAGACACAAGTAAAGGCCTATACAACAGTATTAGACAAAGGCAGTAATCAAGAAGAGTGTGGAAGAAGAAATTCCCCTGGACCTGTAGCATGCCCCTGCTGCTCCAGCACACTGCCTCAGCATGCTGGAGGAAATAGAAATATAGCTGGCAACATGGTTCAGAGTTGTCTGGGACTCAGGCTCTGTCCATGGTAAGCAGAGATGTAGGGGGACTGGGGGGGTGGACTGTGTGGGAGGGGTAGGTTTTCCATCTGCCTGCCTCCCCCATGGTACATAGCCCCCACCACTAATGGCAGCAGCTAGCCCCAGGCCCTTGGGGTGCTCATGGGCCCACTGCAGGCAGAGCTCCCCAGTGGCATGCTGCCTGAGACCCAGGGGCTACATGTGGCGCATGGAACCAGCCCACCTCACTGGCATGTGCCTTTGGGAAGGACTGGGCTAGCTTTGCTGCCACACAGGACTTCTAGCATTGCAGAAAGGAGCTGCATACCATTGGGCTGGGTTGGCTGCTGCCTCCTTGTATTGGGCACATGGAGGCAGGAGCTGGCCCAGCCCGGTGGCGTCTGGACCATTTGAAAGCAGGAGCTGGCCCAGCCCAATGGCTAACAACTTTTGCCTGCAGAAAGAAAAAACAGAGTTATGTTCTGCATTCAAAAATGCTTTATTAAAAAGTATTATCCATAATTAATAAATTGTTTGTTATTGCTGTGCTTTTCAAGATTTTAGAACTAATGTATCTCATCCTCATGTATCTAGTTTTTATTTTTAGACTGAAAGAGGAAAAGACAAGTTTTCTAATACCATTCTGTTTAAACTTTAAATGAAGTAATAATTGACCAGAACTATCTGAATCAAGTAAAGTACAGAAAATCTCTCTCTGCACCTGCAAAAAGGTTAATATTGCCAAAAGTTGCTTGAGAACTTCATACAACACTGGTTCCATATTTTTGATGGAAAAATCAAGATGCTGAAGTGGCTGAAAAAAGTACAAATTACCAACTTTCATCTTTTTATTCAGTTCAGAGGCAGGATAGTAGCATTAATTTATGGATTTATGTAGTAGTATTTATGGATTTTTCATCTTGATTTAAAATAAATGGTATTTATTTATATCTCAGTATAAAACTAGTGTGAACTAAAATTGAGAAATAGAATCAGTTACTGTATTGTAAAAAGGCCTTGCTTTGCTGCTGCGACCACAGGAGATTCTTGCTTGTATACTCAATTCTTAATTTCTGTAAAACTTGAAATTTCATACTAATCAGTCTCAATGCAAAAAGATTAACTAGATTGTGGAGGGATGCAAGTATAAAGTTCACCTTTTAATCACCACCAGCACCAAATCCATGTTTAAACAGCACCAGCTCTGTTAGATAGATATGTCCTAAAAATGCCTGTTCAACAGGCTGCAGAAAGAGGTCCTGTACTTCCTACTGGTCCTACTCCTAATGGTCACTGCTAATGAGGTGGGCAAAATAATAGATTTAAGGACATCTTGAAGGCCAGTCTGACGAAATTGCCATCAATACTTGGGAGACTTGAACAGAGAATCATTCCCAATGGCACCATAATGTATGACAAGGCATTGACTATTTCAAGCAAACTTGCCTCATTATGGAGGTGGATAGATTAGAGAGAAAAAGGGGAAGAGCTGTGACCTGGCATAACCAGGATCCACTCCTTCCTCCTGGAGCTGTTTGCCCTGTCTGCAACTGAACATGCAGATCCTGAATTAGGCTCTTCAGTCAGCTCCAGACACACCAGTGACTTCCCTAGCTACTAGAAGACTGTCATCCTCATATCGAGGTACTGCTGATAGCTTAATGTTTTTATAACAAAAGTGTTTGTCTAAAGTAGTATTCCCATTGATTAATTTTAGTTGAACATTGTAAAAGAATTCAAAAATTTACTTTTCTGAAAAAAATTGTTTGAAATGTATGCAAGAACATTATCATTTTCATCTTAACCTTGTTAATATATGACGATTTTCTTGTTGTCCCTCCACTATTTAAAAATATTTTCTATAAAATAATATATT
>NW_017729006.1:7614574-7621972 GCF_001723915.1 Gavialis gangeticus
TCTCCAGACACACCAGTGACTTCCCTAGCTACTAGAAGACTGTCATCCTCATATCGAGGTACTGCTGATAGCTTAATGTTTTTATAACAAAAGTGTTTGTCTAAAGTAGTATTCCCATTGATTAATTTTAGTTGAACATTGTAAAAGAATTCAAAAATTTACTTTTCTGAAAAAAATTGTTTGAAATGTATGCAAGAACATTATCATTTTCATCTTAACCTTGTTAATATATGACGATTTTCTTGTTGTCCCTCCACTATTTAAAAATATTTTCTATAAAATAATATATTCAAGTTAATATGGAAACATAAACATCAGTATATGAAGGTCAAAATATTAATATTTACTTAATTTTGAATTTTAGCAAACATTTTTAAAATGTCACAAATATACTTTCATAAACTTCATTAACTTCTGAAAAAAATCTGTTAAAAGTGTTGATAAAAATAAAAAATGCAATCTTCTGGGTTTATTCTTTCATAGGAAGTTTTGTGTATGCCGGGTTTGGGTTTTTTGTTTTGTTTTGTTTTGTTTTCACTGGGGGGTTGTGGAAAATCACTTTTTGCCTGCATTCTTTCTTACCTGTCAAATGGGATAGTAATGTTTACTTCTTTTTCAAAGGTGGTATAAATCTAAATCAAAATAAAATAAATGTTCAAACTGTTTTAAAATACTAGAAAGGAAGATGCTACAAATGTAGGGTTTTATTATTACTACTATTGCTTAATTTCAATTACTTGTTCAGTTTCATGGTTGAAACTTATAGCTTCTTACTTAGTATCCACTAAGGAACAGTTACTCTAAAATGGAATTCATTTTAAATAAGCTCTGAGGACACATGTAAGTCATCAGCACTTCGTTTTGTCTTTGTAAGCAAAATTACTCTGTTTTCAAAGAAATAGTGCGAATAGCTAAACTAGTTTATATTGTTTTACTTCTTTTATATTGTTTTACTTACTAAAAATTAGAAAACCGTTAAGAACTCTGATACAACCACAGCATTTTATTATTTTTAATGGTGTGTCATATTCAAGTTGCTAAGAACTAGGAAATTGCTTCGGCAAAATATACTTCTAGGATTTTAAGAAGTGAATAGATAGGTGGCCCATGACATATCCTACAAGTCAGTGTTAGGCATTACATCTGAAAAGCATTGCTTTACACTTAATGCCAAAGCTTGAGAAAGTTCAGGCTGCAATCCATGATCTCTCTTGAGGAAAATTGTCGATTTAAAATGTATTGCAGTACAGTATTTATCAGTTCTTTCTTTTTTTCTGAGTAATAGTGGTTTGATTATTTTTGGACAAAACATTTAGTCGATTTAAAATGTTTTTAAAGAAAATATTTTGGAGTTACAAAAAGACATAGGGAATATCTTCTTTCAAAGAATCTCCCAAGTAGTTATTTGAGAGCCTTGGAATACTGCAGTTTCAGATTGATCACTCCCCTCATTACAAATTATTGGGAACATTTTTAATTTAATGGATATGCTACTTATCATTTTAAGTAACTCATCAAGCATAGATAGCCATTCATCAATTATCCTCCTTCATTTGAGATTGTAAGGTCTAATAATCCTTTGTTCTGTGCTGAGCTGACCAGTCTTGAACCAGGATGTGCTGTCAAACTGTTGGAGCAGGGAGGAGAATACTCAGGAAGATGTGCTCACTGTCCCTTTCCACATTTCTCAAGCAGTTCTCTTTCGACCCTATCTACTTTCACTTCCACTGATGCTGCAATCCCTCTGAGGAAGAAGAGAGAGGTGGAAGTGGGACACCATTTGCTTGTATCGACACAGTTTCTGTGTTGTTCTAGAGACTGTTGCTGAAAATTAGCCCTGCCCACTCACTCCTGCTTTGTATGCTCCAAACTTAGAAACAGAGCAGTTAGGATGCTCTAGGGTGTCACCTCTAACTGCTAGTCTTGAGAAGATGGAGCTCTTGAGAGTGGTAGTAAGGCCACTGTAGGAAGATCGTTACCATTTCAGTTCTCGGTTTAGTGTGTGAGCTGGAGCTTGTAGGTGGGCTTTCATTTTCAATAGCAGAGAGTTGTGTGGAGCCAATGCAGAAGTATCCTTTGTCCCAGCAGGGGACGAATTGCCTTTTCTCTTCTCTTCCCCCGATTGCCATGAGGAAGGGAAATCTTTGATCTAGAATAGACCGTTCTCTCTCTGGCTGTTTCAGAAATATCTTGAAATGTAATTCTGCTAGCTAATATTGAGTTTCTTAGCTATTTTCCACCCCTCTCTTTCCCATTATAGTAGTGTGAAATTATTTGTTTCCCTCCTCCATATAGCTCTATATTGAACATAATGCTCTGCACATCGCTCTTGTGTCTAGGTGCCTTAGTCATGCTGGAGTGCCTCAGAGCTTTCAATTGTGTCTTAACTTCTGTTTATGGCATCTGAGAAGCATAGTCATGAAGATGTGGATGATGATAAAATGCTATAATTTAAATGATCAATCATCATGTCTTTTTCAGAGCTTAATACAGCATTTTGGTCACTGAATGCCTTTGTATCTGTTACAGAGTGCTCACTAATTTTTTTTCAACTAGAGTGATCTAATAGGCACATGCATAAAACATTTATTTAACAATTGTGCAGAATATGAACCAGTGTATGCAAAATAAAATTGATGTGCATAAATATAAAAATGAAATGCACTCTTCATTTGAATAAGCCATCTCACACTCACAAATTTACTATGATCCCATTTCATCTTCACTGCTCTTAGCCTGTACAGTGTTAAAGTTTTAAAGTATCTTACCACTAGATGTCACACAGCCCTCTATTAATATGACTTATCAGTTAACAACTTCATTTGCTTTTTTTTAAACCAATTTTTGAAGAATTCCATTTTGGAACTCCAATATTGACCTCAGGGAACTGGGTTTTTCTCTTACCTTGAAAATGTGTCTCCAAGTTTACTAGTTTCTTGTTTGTTTCATTGCTTGTTTTGTAACTTTTTTGTATCTAAAAAGTAAGTGTGAGAGAACTGTTGCATACTTTTCAAAGCTTTGTTACCATGTTTGGTATTTTCTTCTGGGTAATTTGTTTTCTCTTCTTAAGAATAGACAATTCCCTTTTTTAGAAATGCAGCGGCCGCGTCTACATGAGACACTGACTGTGCAGTCATTACTGCACGGTCATTTAAGACTTGTATAAAGGAGTCCTAAATGACTGAGTAGTAACTGGAGTTACTGCGCCAGGGGTGACACGTGGGGGGTGCACGTGCACCCCCTGACTGTGGTGGTGTACCCCCTATGCTGCAGGCAGCATCTGCAGGTGTTTGCTGACTCCTGGTTGGTGTTTGCCACCCCCTCCCCCCCTGCCACCGCTGACAGCACTGGCAGCATCTGCAGGAGCTCCCTCTTACCGCTGCCGCACTCCCTCTGCTGCTGCCGTGATCCTGTTGCTGCCATGCCCCCCAGCTGCTGGGGGCATGTGTCATTCATGTACTGTGCAGTAGCATTGCCAAACAGGTTTCTCATGATGCTAACTGCACAGTAGCCTGAGACTACTGTGCAGTAGCATCACATCATGCTTTCTGCTACAAGATGCTACAAGAAAGCAGCCTAATACTTATAGTTCTATAGTGAGAGCACCTAAGAATATACTGTATTTTCTTGCATACAACATGCTCCAGAATATAATCTGCACATTGTTTTTGAAAGGCAGAATAAAAAAAGAGATGTTTCCCTGCAGTACGTAACTGAGGAGCAGCAGCTAGGGAGTAGAGCCTGCTCATTGGCCATCTATACACATGATGGACCACTGCTCTGATACATGCTAATTAGCACACTCCAGCAGCCTCCGCATCATGTGTATTCAGTGTCCCTGTGTTTCAAAATGGCAGTGAAGGAGCTTTAACTAAAGCTTGTTGAATGAGCGGCAGGCAGTTTAATTAGAGTGGCTCTCAGAGCCACTTTAATTAAAGCTCTCCCTCTTTCCCCCCTCCTCACCAGAGCATGTGTATGGACACCCTTTGTTCTGCTCCCTGTGAGTTGTGTACAGGTTTTACTTTTACTTTTGCCCATAACCATCAGAAACTGTTTTTTACTTGTTTTTCACATATATACACACTAAGGTTTCAACCAGTTGATTTTTTAGGGGGACAGTGTGTGTTGTGTATGATAAAATATAGTACTTTGTCTTTTGCTCAGATTTGCTGGGATGGGCTACAGCAATTTACAGCTGCTCAGGATATCATTCTGAGACCTTGGCCAGTAAGACACAAATTCCTACCAGTAAGACATAGCTTGCTTTGAAGACTTGGAACACAGTTTCACAGCAGAGTTCTGTTCTTCACAGGAGATAAAATTCTGTTTCCAAAACTTTATCCTTCTAGGTTATATTGATAAGAAACAATACGGTTCCTTTATCACAGCATCGAACTCAAGGACCTCCAAAGCATTGCAATGGGGAGGGAGAGTGGTTTAAGAATATCAGTGTACTTTAAATATTTTATATTGGCTTTACATTCAGAAGTTTATCACTAGCTGGCAGACTTATTCAAACCCAATCCTTGAGACAGTGCTTCTGAGAAATTTGCAGATTATAGCACTAACCATATTTTGATTTGATCAAGATCCAAGGAACAGTTAGACATATGAAAGGGTGTGGACCTGCTCCAACAAATCATTTTATTGGTTTGGATAGTCCTTGAAAAGGGTTCTGTTGGTGCCATATTTTCTGAGTTTCATAGATCTCTAGATACCAAGGAAAGGGCCAAAGGCCACAGGTAGTTCTCCACTATAAGAACCAGAACACAGGGAATAATAGTGTATGAGGCCCTTTTCAGTCACAGCCAGCATAGCTATTTTACTCCTTTTCTCATTTCCTGTGCTGCTCAGAAGAGTGAGGGCAAAAACCAAATAGACCTTAGAGACTAACTGAACCAGTTAATCTCTAAGGTGATGCTATGCCCTGCTTTCTGCCTGACTTCAGATTAACTACCTCTCCTGAAGACCTTGTTTTCAGACATCATGATGCTGTCCTTTCACCCATTTTTACATCTTCCCATAAATAAAAACAGAGTGACATGAGGAGCTTTTAAGCACTCATTTGGGGAATCTCTAGTAAACAGCTTGAATGTGGGAGAAGATGGTTAAAGCAGAAAGGCCATTTATCAGCAGTAACCAGTTCTCTTACAGAAAAAGAAATCTTCATTTTTTTAATAGGGTAGAATGCAAATGTTGTGCCTAGCAACAAGGTAAAATCATTTTCTTGAGGACTGTTTATCCCTGCAACTTAATACTATAAACATACTTCAGTCATATATACTATGTCATATATACTACAGTGTGTGTGTGTGTGTATATATGTGTGTGTGTATATATATATGTGTTTGTATATATATGTGTGTGTGAATATTATATATATATATGTATATATGTGGATGTGTGTGTGTGTGTGCGTGTGTGTGTGTGTGTGTGTATATATATATGTGTTTGTATATATATGTGTGTGTGAATATTATATATATATATGTATATATGTGGATGTGTGTGTGTGTGTGCGTGTGTGTGTGTGTGTGTGTATATGCGGATGGTAAATTAAGGAGAATGTTTTTTCTCCCATATGTCAAAACACTTGTAATTGTTTCTTTTCATAGGAAAGTAGGGCTGGAAGGGACCTCATGAGGTCATTTAGCCCAGCCCCCTGCTCAATGCAGGATCATCACTGACTAACCCATCCTAGCCAAATGTCTGTCCAACCTACTCCTGAAAGTTTCCAGGAATAGAGATTCCATAATTTATCTAGGTAGTCTATTCCAATGCTTGACCACCCTTATAGTGAGAAGGTTGTTGTTAATCTCCATCCTAAATTTCCTCTGTTGCAGTTTGGGGTAATTGCTCTTAGTCCTGTCCCGTAAAACCGCAGAGAAAAGTCCATCTTCATCCTCTCTAATTCCCTTCAGGTATTTGAAGACTTATCGAATTGCTCCATAGTCTTCTCTTTCCCAGACTAAATAATCCAAGTTCTTTTGCCGTTCCCCATAAATCATACATCACAGGCTTCTAATCAGTTTTATCACTTTCCTTCAAAGATACCAGTTTCCTAATAGTAATGTATTACTAAATTTCAGTAGAAGTATCAAATTGCACATCTTGGAAAGGGTAAAGTGCTTTTTAAAAATATCCAGTGTTTCAGTACAAACTCAAACTTTTATTTATCCATAACAAAAATTGTTTGATTACTCAGAGGAAACCTAGCTCCTGATGTGCTGAGTCTGGCTTGCCACCACTTCCCTGGGAACCAGGTCTAGTAGAAACTTCCTTCTATAGCATCTCCACTCCTCTGAAAATTTCATGTTGCTCTTATCATTTCACAACTGGAATGGGGGAGAGGTTGGATGAAGGCTGCAAAGAGCTAGGGAAAGATATAATAACATAAGAAGTGCCATACTGAGACAGGCCAATGGTCCATCTAGCCCAGAAATCTGTCTCTGACAATGGCAGGAGTGGTAGGATAGTGGCATGCTTTAGAGCAGGGGTGGGCAAAATACAGCCTGCAAGCAGGATCTAGCCCGCCAAGGAATTCTGTCCAGCCGATTGAGGGTCCCATGCCCTCCACCTGGCTCCTGGCATGGGGGGCAGCCCAGGCTGTGGTATGTGCAGCTGGTCCTGCTGCCCTGGGCATGCAGCAGGACAGGGACAGTGTGGCAGCTGGACTCTGCTTCCTGGGAGTTCCTGCAGTGGCGGCTCTTCCTAGCTGCCACTGTTAATGTCTCCACCGACACTACCCAGCCCTGCTGCCCTGGGAGTGCAGGTGGGGTTTCTATGGACACTGGTTTGGGACCCCTGCAGGCAGGGTGTGGTCAGCTGAGCATATGGGGTGGTGCCTCGGGTGGGTGGGGAGTGGGATGGATGGGCAGGGGCCGGGACCGGGGTAGGTGACAGCATGGACCTGAGGTCTAGGGCAGAGCCGCAACCTGGTCCTGCACATCCTTGTCTGCAGAACTGGTGCCCATTTCAGGGATGTGTGGGGAGTGGATCATGGCTCTGCCCCGGGCCCTGGCCCAACACTGTCACCTCCCCACAATCCCGGCTCTGCTCACCCATCCTGCTCTTGGATGCCACTCCCCACCTGCCCATGGCCCCACCCACCTGCTTTGTCTGGCATCCTGTGCTGTGGGTGCAGAGTAGACAGGCCTGGGCTGGATACAATCAACTGCCCTCCTGCCCCTGCCGCACCACTTCACTCCCTTGCCCCTGGCCCTCAACAGCTCACCAGATTTCCTAGTGTGACCCTTGTGTCAAAATAATTGCCCACCCCTGCTTTGAGCTGGGTATATCTAAAGCAGTGATTCTCAACCAGGGTGCCATGAGATATCCTGACGAGTGCTACAGAGCCCATCTGTTATGTGAGAAGTAAAGCACTTCCCCCCCCCCCCC
>NW_017729006.1:7622031-7624854 GCF_001723915.1 Gavialis gangeticus
CCCCCCCCCCCCCATCCGGCTTCTTGTGCCTGCTGCAGCATCTCACAGACTAGCAACCTCCATGGCTGCTCCTTTCAGGACTGCTGCTACTGCTGCCCTCCTCTGCTCTCTGGCACACCTGCACTGCCTGTCCCCCTCACCCCAACATACTGAGCAACATGCTCTGTTCTGGGCAGCTGGGTGAATGGATGTATTTTCAGGTCATCTTGCTTTCATGGCTTTTCTCACATTCTCAGAACTGGTGGGAAGAGTCATGGGGGCAGATGGTTCTGGTCACCAGCATGCACAATCCCAGGGGACCAGCATTGACCACTGGGACCAACCTTATCCCCTCAGGTATGGTTCAGGGGTATGGAGAAAGTTTGCACAGTGGAAAGAGTGGGGCATAGCAGGGTGAGGTCCTACCTCCACTGCCCTCCCTTGGCACCAACTAGATCAGTGTTTCTTAACCTTTTTTAGCCTCAAGGCAGCCCTCCACATACAGATCTTGTGTAGATCTGTAACCATCACATTATGGGGCCTCATTTTGATGCTTCTACTATTTCACCTTTTCCAAGGGCAGCACTTATCCTTCTCACCCACCCTTCCCAGGAGAAGCATGTTCTCTTTTTCTTTCTCTTCCTGTTTATTCCAATTAGCTTTTACATCTTCACCCCACAGATACCATGTCTTACTATCTTCAGGCAACTAACTGAGAGGACATGTTTGCTTTCTCAACACAAACTATGCTGTGCTTCCAGTTTTCACAAACTTACAAACCATGTGAAACAGCAAACATTTATTGTACTGAGAAAATGCGATATTCTTTCAGAGCTACGTTAAACTGTCATCAGGCAGTTGTTCCTTTAGGTAAAATTATATATTTTGTAGTTATTGCTTATTGTAGGTCAGGATAAACTTTCTGTTGGAGTACCTCAAAGGATGTATGAATAATACTGTAGATATTTTACTGCATGGAGCTTATCTTGGGTTCCACTCAACAGTCCTTATTTCAAAACTCATTGATTTCATTTAGTAACAAATTAAATATAATGGACTTCAGGAATGAACCTTCAGTACCACTTCAGTATTAACGTTCTATGTTGAGAGAGCCCAGTTACAATAACATTGTACCTTAAACACCTGAATAAACCCAGAATTATTTTCAAGTACACTTATTTTGACTGAAGAAGTCTCTTCTGGCTTTTAATATTTTTGATACTTTGATTTTTTTTTTTTACTTAAAGTATAGAAAATGACAACAGCACTGAGGTATTTAGTAAAAAAAAACCTCTTTATTTCCTTAGCCAGAGTGCTGCAGGAGACAAAAGAAATGGTATAAAAGTGCGTTAGAAGAAGCAAACAAACTACTTGCATGTTCTTCTGAGCAAAGACTTGGCCATCTATCATCAAAGGGTATAACTCACTATTTTAACATAATTTCCAAATAATGTTAGAGTCCAATACTGTGGGGGTTTTCTCTTGTGAAGTTTTTTTTTCCTTTTAAGAGCATAATTATATTGTCATGATAATAAAAAAGTAGAGACTGTGGCCCAGGTTCTATTCTGCTTCAAACATGTAAGTGGTGCTTTTTACTACTCTTAGCTGTTCAGGTACCTCAGCATGATCTTCTTCCACCCTCCCTGAATTCCTGAAACTAGCATAAGTTTGTTTGGTGTCTGCATTTTAGGTTGCATAGAACCCTATAGGTTTGTGCACATTTCCAATACAAGTCCTATAAGGTACATGGTTCCAGTCCAGGCCTCTTTGCAATCCAATTCTGAGATTGCTCATGCACAAATTTTGTGCTAGGCCCTGATCCAAAACAAACTAGTAGACCTGTTTGGACAACACTTTGATACTTCCTGCAGATGCTCATGTCTTGCAGTATCCTGGCCTCCCTGTAATTTACAGATGGTGAGTGTTGGCTCCCAAGGGACAAATTCAGGGGGCTAGGGTAGTACATTCACACACCCCTTTGGCTGTGCAGCTCATGCAGCTCCTGCCAGAGCTCCATAGGCTGAGCTCACGAGATCAGCTTGGGAGCATCCCAAGGTAAGCTGAGGAGTTGAAGGTTGGGGGGAGGGAGCTCTGTGGGCTTAGTTAACCCATTGATCAGCATGTTGGAGCTCATCCAACTGGAGCTCATCTTCCCTGCTGGAGCTCATCTTGTACAGTGAGCAATCTGAGCTCTGGCAGGGAGCTACAGTGATCAGTCAGTGAGCTCAGAGAGTATGCCCAGTGAGCTCAGATTGCTCACTGGGCATGTGAGGTACTGTGAATGACTATTACAGAGCTAGTCTTGTGTGTGAGCAGGAACAAGCCTATTGCAGTGCTAGTTGCTCTGCACTAAGACCATAGGCCAGAACCCTGCATAGGGGATGAAGCAATACTATAGGCAGGCTCCCCTGGAGACCAGTTGCAAGCCTAATTAGGAAGCACCTGGGGCTAGCTTAAGGGAATCATCTGATCAGAAAAGGGCAGGACCTGCATCAGGATAGTCAGTCTAGTCCTGGAGGTCAAAGGGAGAGGATTTCTTCTGTAAAATGGCTGTTGCTGGATGACTGCCTGAGAATCTGCCATGCTTGAGGACAGCAAGTAAGGAGCTGTGGGCTGGTAGGGAGCTATGAACTAGAATAGAGAGGAAGTTTTAATAGCTAGCCAGTGTGTTTAGAATTAAGCTATAGCTGGAGTGCTGATGTTTCTGTTTGAATTTGGACTGGTGGTTTGGGTGGGACTAGTAAAGGGTGAGAGGAAGACGCCATGTCTGGTGCAGTGGGTCTAAGTTAAAGGGACTAGCCAGAGCAGGGAAAGCTGAGGCCCCAAACAGAAACATCAGCACTC
>NW_017729006.1:7629854-7630242 GCF_001723915.1 Gavialis gangeticus
GGTGCAGTGGGTCTAAGTTAAAGGGACTAGCCAGAGCAGGGAAAGCTGAGGCCCCAAAAAGAAAGTAGAGGCCTGAGGTGGCCTAGTGCACTGTGTGCAAAATGCCCACCTAAATGATGATTGGGAGCATCTATGAGGCATAGGCATAGCTGTAGGGAGGGTTGAAGCTGTGAATGGCCCATCAGGTGACAGGTGCCCTGGGGTATGTGCAGGCCAGGAGGACCTACCTAAGAGGAAAGACTGTTTAGGATTAGCAGGGCCCAAGGGGGATCTGCTGGCGGGAGTAGACCAGGGCTCGCTCTAAGACCCATGGTCAGTAGGGCTGTACAAAGCTTTAGGTGCTGACTTGATTCAGAGGAAATTCTGCCCGATTCAGTGGCTGATCTCC
>NW_017729006.1:7635242-7635561 GCF_001723915.1 Gavialis gangeticus
GACTTGATTCAGAGGAAATTCTGCCCGATTCAGTGGCTGATCTCCAAATCCGAATTGAATTGGAGGACCAATAAAGTTCTGAACTGGTTCAATGCAGAACAGACTTGAAGAGCTTCAGTGATTCAGGCAACCCTTGCCTGCTGCAGCAGGGACCTGGAGCCAGACTTGGGACTAGTAAGGAGGGGTCTGGGGGAGGGGACTATGGGGCCTATCTGCTGCCTGCTCCCCTGAATACCCCTGCTCCCCCAGCTCTCCCATTGCTGCCCCACCTGCCCCAGCTCCCGGCCCTTAAAAAAAAACAAAACAAAAAAAACAAAAC
>NW_017729006.1:7635945-7648446 GCF_001723915.1 Gavialis gangeticus
TTTTCCTTAAAGGGCTAGAGCTGGGGTGGGCAGGGGAGCTGGGGGGGGGCTCTGCATGGGGCACTGGGGATTGCCCCCTGCCTGGCAGCACCCAGAGAGTCAGGTTTGTTTTGGGTTTTTTTTGTTTCCAAAATTCTGGGAGCTGGGGTGGGTGGGGCAGCCATTGCTGGGACTGGAAGTCCAGGTGTGGGATGGGGCCTGTGTGATTCAGAGATTTGGAAGCAGCTGTATCTCCAAATTGGTTTCAGCTGAATCAATTCAGCCCCAAATCGGGTGAATCTGAATTCTAGCTGCTTTGCCATAGGCCTAATAGTCAGCCTCCCTTTCTACATCTATTAAGAATGTCTAGGCGTGGCAGGAAAAAAGCAAAGAGAGGGTACTTTAAAGAGAGAACTGGGCAGGAATTGTATGATCACCAGGGAGCATGTCCCAACCCTGGTGCAGGGACTTATTACAGCCCCCCATTTAAGAACAGTGGAAACAGTATTAGTTTGGATGACTGTGTATCAGACAGTGTGAGAGATGATTGCAGAGTATCTTGGACTGAGTAGTAAGTTAGGATTAAGGCAGTTAGCCTACACTTTGTAGGGATGGGGATGAGGGCCTAAAAAGATGGGGATAGAGATAGGACAGGGTAGGGATGGTTTGTAAACTT
Organism: Gavialis gangeticus; assembly: GCF_001723915.1. Classification (NCBI taxonomy): domain Eukaryota; kingdom Metazoa; phylum Chordata; order Crocodylia; family Gavialidae; genus Gavialis; species Gavialis gangeticus. The sequence goes on from NW_017729006.1 coordinate 7,636,601, forward strand.
AAGCAGGGTTTAAGGTTTAGTGCCTCCTTGTGTGTTAGATTTAGTTGACTTTAAACTCTGGCTAACCTTATGATATACATTGTACTAGCTTCAGTGTGGCTAACTATTTCTGGCAGTTGGTTATTGCTAACCCTCTAGTCCTGATTCCTTGCTCTCCTAATATCCCAAGGGCAATACATCTGTGCTACAACTGTGCCCACAAAGTCAGCAGATGAGGTCTGGAGATGGCCATAGATTTTTCTGAAAGTGCTCTAGCTGTATCTCCATCCAGCTGATGGCACATTGCTGTACATCCCCTTAAAGCTGAATAGGATTTTCCTTGCCTGCTCTTGTTCTGGACAATATAGCTATACAGTGTAGAATTTCCTGCCTGAAGGATGAGGTTGGACCTCCTTGAAGGAAGAGGAAGGGAGAAAGAGGACTGCTTACAGCCTTAGAGACTGAGGTCTCCCTGAGTCCCTAGTGGTTGCCTTGCCCTCCTTCCCATTCTGACTAAACCTGACCTGGGCCAATTGGTGGATAGTGGAAGGAAGGTTTAGAGCAGCTGGCACATTTTCTAGGGCCCTGGAATCTCATTTCTGCCCGGCTGGTGTCGGGTGCATCAGATAATGCTTCATGTACATAGCATGCATTGCAGCCACTAGCACTGCTGCCATGGACTGCATTCGCTATATAGCCTAGTGATGCACTGCTTTCGTTAATGACTAGCTGTAATCTCTGGTGATCTCCTTCACATCAATGTATGTGGTTCAAGCCTGGAGAACTTACTTACTACATCCTGGCTTGGTATCTGTGGAGGTGCACAAACATGGAGGCTGCTCTGACATGCTGTAACTGCAGCGCATTGGAGCAGACTCTTGTGTATCAGTTTCCCTGCACTTCAAAATGGGATTGAATGAGCTTTAGATAAACCACCCCTGCAGCCATTTTGAAGCATGGGGATGCTGATATGAGATGATATGGGTGTTTTAATTAGAGTGGCTCTTGAAGCTGCTCGTGGCCCACCCACCCCACTCCCCCAGGCACATGTATAGATGTCCTGTGTATCCTATATCATATGACAAATGAAAATCTCCATGTGGAAGTTGGAGGTATGGCAACTGTAGCTGCAGTTGCCAGAACTACACATCTGTGCTGCAACTAACTAAAGACTCTGGGGAGTGAGAAACAGGCTAGATATAGATGTCTTTGGGCAGGAATTTGAATTCACGGCGCAGAAATATGACCCCAGAGGATCTAATGGGCCAAAAAAAGCTCAGTTCTCTCATCAAGGAGACATGAGCTTTGAAAGGGCCTATCGAACTCATTTCCCTGCTCTTGATGTGATGAGATTTGGTCCCTGGAGTCCTCCTCTGGGTGACTCTTGGAGAGGCAGGAATGATGCGGGCAGACAAGTTTACAATGAGATGCAGTGGGCTGGACCAACTTCATTTGGGTCTCTTTCCTCCAAAGATACTACAGAGCAGGCGGTAGCAAGCTGCTGTTACCCAGACAGTTTGCTATGTCCCTGGCCATCTGGGAACTTCTCTAAACCTGACTTTAGTAACTGGGGTGTTTTTTTTGGTTTGTGACCTCTGTCTCCAATTCTAGGGTAGACCACAGATGACCTATGCTGACCACCCTTGGTCCCTTAAACTCTGAGGTATCTGTGGAGGAGTTGGTGGTGGCTGTCACCCAAAGATATTCTGCCACCCAGATATCCATCATTTTAAAGCAATAGGATATATCCTGGTCATGGGGATTATCTTCCTTCAGCCTTTGGAAGCACTGATTTCCCTGGTGGCTCAGCTCCTCCCACTCTGAAGATCACTCTCCCTTCCCTGGCCCAGCTTGCAGTCTAGAAGAGGATAGAACTATAAAAAGTTGATAGCAGGATTTACAGTTACTCATCTGAAGTTAAATCCATCATCTGTCATGCCACTATTATCATCTCCATGTGGTTTCTTATAAAGGCACTGGAGGCTTTGATCTTCTGGTTGGGAAGGAGTTGGGGCAGCAGCAAGGGCTGTCCCAATGACTTGTGGACAACCTGGGTTGTCCACGCTCTGCTCCATCTTCACTCTATGGCAAGCTTCTGAGTTGTCAATGATATGGAACATGCAGATGCGGGTTTTTTTTTTATGAACTACACAGCAGTAACATCATTGAATTGGATTCCTGGTATTGTAGGCAATCAGTCATAGCAAATGATTTGGATGGTGATTACATGTGTAGCAGTCATGTGCCCCTAGTGAATTAGCCTCTGCGTAGAGGCTTGGTATACAAGGGCTGCCTTATGTGTCTGCCACAATTAGATGTGAAAGCTGAGAATTCAGATTGCTATCAGGAGTTTCCTGGCAACCTATGTTTGGCTTGATGCCTGGAACGGAAGCTTGGCTATATTTCTAATGAGAAGGATATGCGAGCCTAATTGCAGTAACTTGCGCAGATCTGCGCCTGTTTTCTATATCGGACCATGAAACTTCTTTCTTATGCCTCTCTCTGCAAGTTGCCTTTAGTGGTAATTTTTATATAAACAATGGTGGACTTAAAACCATAGCTCCATGTGTATAAACCTTTCCCTCTCCTACCAACCCTAAGGGGTAAGCATTGCCATGAACACCCATCTTATAAAGTCTCCTGGAGTCTTTGTAGCTGTGGATTGTTGACTGTGTCTGCCTCTGCAGAGTTGCAGGTCAGATATTTCTGTTGCAGGTTGTCTGTGTACTTACTTATAGAAGCTGATGGGAGGAACCAGGGAAGTAGCATAGTATTTCCTAGGAGCCATAGAAGATGAGGCACAGGAAAATATGGGCAAGGCAGTTTTGGAAAGGGTCATTAGAAGCCCTTCATCTGATGTGCTTAAAACTGTGTTTCTGGGCCTTGGCACAGGAATCTTCTTACAGTGGTGCTGACAAGATGAGTTATCATCTTATCAAAAAATTATTCTGTTGGAAGGGTTGCCTAGTTTCTTTTCCCAAGGAATTAAATCTTGCTGTCCTCTTCTGTGAAGAGGAATATGGAGACTATCATCTTGCACAGTGCTAGGGCAGAGACAATGTCCTGTATTCCTAGCCTATGGCCAACCATGCATATTTTCTGGGAGATGATTGAGGGGATCTTCCAGTATAATATTTCCTGGTAGTGGTCTTCATGCCTGGTCAACCTGGGCAAAAGGAAAATGTTTCAAGCTGCCCCTGCATGGAGCAACTTTCCCCATGTAGCTGCTCTGCCTTCTCTGTTTTCTGAACCATCACATACCCATGTTGCAAGTCCAGGTGGCAGTTTTGTTTTTTTTTAACTGTGGTGTGCTAGAAATGTGTGGCCAGAGTCTGGTGCTGTGACCTGATCTAATTCCCTCTCAAAGCACCTGTGAGGATGGTTCTGTGTGACGGTTATATCCATGTCTTCTCAGCACTTCTGTGGCTTGATGTTTTTGTCCTTGTATTTTCTGAAGACTCCAGTCCCCTCATCTTCTCAGAGTTGCTAGAATGTGAACCTGTTAAAGTCCACCAGCATAGAGGGATCTTCCATAATTGCTTTGTGTTGCATCCTGGGGAGCAAGACATTGCATGTGTTGCCATGCTGTCTACAGTTAGGGTAGCTAAGGGCTTGCATGTCCTGGGGTTGCACAAGGCTACCCACTGCTTGAGTAGAAAATCTAGGTGCTGCCACAGGCTGGAATAAGATCAGCTTTTGGAGGCACACTAGCTAGCCTGTGGCCATTATACGTCACACCAAGTGGAATAGGATTGCTATTCTTGATGCATATATTTGAGGCAAATGACAACTAAGTCTTAGGCCATTGGCAGATATTATTTCCATCAAGTGACAGGTAATGTTGCTTAATAGAAACTGTCACACCATGTGATTTTTTTGCTTCAAGCTCATGCTCACAAAATGAGCTGTCCAAAGGGGGAGAACATGCTCTGGAAAACCCCTCCACCAGCCCTTCCCAGAAAGGGGAGCTAGAGATCTGCTGTTGGGGTCTGTTGGCTCTGCTGCTACGTATTCAATTCAACTACTAATGAAAAGTGAGTTCTGAGCTCCTCCTGGGTGAAGGAGCTGTTTTCCTAACTCCTTCAGAGCAGAAGAGACCTGTTTAAAGTGGGGGTGGTAGGGGGGGAAGGGGCAGGATCATCAGAATTCAAATTCTTCTGGAACCCCTTTATGAGGTGCTCTTGTATGTGCCCTTCCTCTCCCTCCTCATCTTCCCCTTCCCCGTCCTCTGTCTTGTCACTGTTTTTTGGAAGCTTTCCAAAGTTCCTTCTCCCAGATTACTATTGTAATTTACTATCTTAAAATAAAATAAGTCATGTTGAGTGTCTGCTTACACTCTGCTTCTCACAGGTGCTAATTGCCTTTTAAAGAAGCAGCTTTGAAGGATGGTCCGGGAAGCAGAGGAAGGGCTGTGAGTCATGATGACATCACCTGCTGAGGCACACTGGGGTAACAAGAGTTCCACATGAGTCTCAGAGTCCCCTGCAAGAAAGGGTGGGGTGGAAAAAGAGAGAACAGTCCACCTCGGGATGCTGGAGAACCTGGCCAAACACTATTACCCTATGCAACATACCACACATTCAAATTTTTAAACTTAATAGAAACCAGCCAAAAATGGTTTACATTTTCCAAGCAACATCTTTGTGGCTGGTTGGCCACTTTTTTTTTTTTTATAGTGCAATTATTACTTGGCACCTGTAGCATGTCTGAAGTTAGTGCAGATAACTGACTGATTGCATAATAAATGTAATGTTGGGGACCTTGGACATCTTACCTTTAAAGGTGTAATAGGATCCAGGCTAGTTTGTCTTACTGTCAATAGATTTCCTTCAGAGACCACTGCAAAAATCATGTAACTATCAACTTTTTAAGAAAAAGCAATATATGAAAACTATCAATGAGTCAATTGGTGCTCCTTTTTTTTTTTTTTGTTAAAAAAAGACAGATAATTGGTCTAAAACTTTGCTATACTGTGGGTGTGTCTACCCAAGACGCTACATCCCCATAGCAATGTACTGTGGCGGTGCAGTATCGGTGGACACAAACCATGATGCCACAGCTATGTCATCGTATTGATGTGCTCCTTTTGCTATAGTGCATGGCTACAGAGATGTAGCAGCTAAAAATAACCATGCGGCACCGGGTGGGGAGGGTGTCTGTATGTAGAATTGGTGCTGAATTCTGGGCTATGTCAGAGGTACCTGAGGTTCTGGTCTGCTGGGTGCTGGCTCAATCTCATGCCAGTGAGAGAGACTTTGCCACCACATTCTGCTTGCTGGGCTAGTGCTGGACTGTAAAATAAAAAGGTTGTAGTGTTAATGTCCACCACACAGACAGAACACCTGAGTCGCATGGACTGTAGCCATCTAAGGGGGAGTGTCACCGGTTATGAGGATAAAAGCTTGGTGTAATAAGTAATATCAAAATAATTTCACAGCCCACTGGATTAGTCAGATATTCTTATTTAAGTGATGAGTACTGGCGCTCATGGGGAAGCAGCTTGCATAAGTTAAGTCACTTCCCAGGCTCTTTTCCCCTGCATTAGGGTGACCCCATTGTGATCTCTGAGGCATCAGTCTGTAAAACAAATGGTTTATTAAAGTCCAGGGTATATAGCACAGGGTTCTGACCTAATGTCTGTTTAACCTATTTGACTGCCTCTTGAGCCACAGCAGTCAATTTTTTTTTAACCTCATTTGGTTGATGGCCCCCCCGAGTCAAGTCCTTGAGGGGTGTGGTTATTTCAGAAAACCATGGGATGAACTTGCAATAATAGTTGACAAGTCCCCATAAGTTTGGATTTGCCTCTTGGTTCATGGTCTCTTGTAGGAGCTCAGGGCCCTGACCTCATCCTCTAATGGGCATATTTGGCCTTGCCCAACCTGGAATCCCAGGTAGTGGGTCTCTCACTAGGCTAATCAGGGTTGGCAGTTAGTCCTACCCTCTGCAGTTCTTGGAGGACCCTCCACAAGGCCTCCAGGTGTTGATCCCAGCTCTCTGAAAAAGTATGTCATCAATATATGTGGATGCATATGCCTGGTGTGGTGCTAAGAGATGGTCCATGATCCTCTAACGTAGCTGCTGTGTCATGGAGGCCAAAAGGCATGAGCTAGAATTCAAGTAATCCCCAGAGTGTACCAAAAGCAGGGTTTGGGGTATTTTGTCTTTGTGGTTTTTTTTTTGTTTTTTTTTTTTCCATGGCTGGGGGCCAGGGGGGTCTTCCCAAACCCCTTATTTTTTTTTTTTTGGTTTTTTTTTTTTTTTTTTTCTGGTTGGGGGGCCCGGGGGTTTTCCCCGCCCCCCTTTTTTTTTTTTTTTTGTTTTTTTTTTTTCCAGGGCGGGGGGCCATGGGGTTTTTCCGGTCCCCCTTATTTTTTTTTTTTTGGTTTTTTTTTTTTTTTTTTTGTGTCCTCCTTGGGTTTTTTTTTTTTTTTGTTTTTTTTTTTTTTTTTTTTTTTTCCATGGCTGGTGGCCATGGGGATCTTCCAGTACCCCTTAATTTTTATATCTGTGCTTGACATGACCTGGGCCTGCACCTCTTTTACCATTTCATCTATGCTGGGCATCAGGAAAGCATCAAACTTGGCCATGGTGTTCAATTTCTGGAAATCCACACAATCTTAAGACTCTATCTTTCTTGGGTGAACTATGTCACTGCGCACTATGCCACTGGCTCCAGGACTCCTGGATTATGCTTTTGTCCAGCATTTTTTTTTTTTTGCCAGCTCTGACTTAACTGCTTCATGAAGCTGCTGGAAAATCTGCCTCCAGTTCTCACATCGCACACCCTTCAGGTGTGGCTATGCAGTGTACTATCCCCCTGGCATTCTCCAGGCTCATGTGTGAAACATGTCCTGATATTCCTTTACCAGCCCATGGAGTTGGTTTTCCTGACCTCGGGAGTGATGTTCCCTAAAGACTGGCACTTCTGGGGATGTCTCCTCCTTCAGAGAAGGCCCTAATTCCTCCTGGTCTGGGTATGGCACCATTAGGTACCCTTTGTGGACATGCCACTGTTCATGGCATGCAAATTTTAATATGATAAACTTGCCTTTCTAGCTACTGACCTGGCCATGTGACTTCACAATCAACTGAGGCCACACATCACATCACTTCAGATAACCCTTGCCACTTGGCCACTAAGTGACTTGTGTTCAGATAAAAGGACCAAGATGCAGCATTTTAAATGCTGCTCCTTCACCTTTTAACCATATTGCTCCTTTTGCCAGGCTTAGGTGTTTCCCAGGTTCTCTTTTGCCATCTGATGTGCCCAGATCAGTTGTTCCCATAACTCTGTCATGTGCCTTGCTATGCGTGTTCCACTTTGGTTGGTGTTCCCAGCCTTTTTACACTATATTGAGCAGGCCACATAGCTGGTAAGCGGTAAACTAGCTCAAAAGGTGAAGTACCCCATGGAAGACTGGGGCACCTCTCTGAATGACTAGCATTTAAAGTTAACAGGAGCTGGTTCCATCTCTTGGGATCACCCTGTACATACTTCTGCAACATACATTTTAGAGTGTGGTTAAAGCACTCTACCAGCTGATCAGTTAGGGGGTGGTAGACAGACTTTGTTAGGTGTTTTTACTTGGAAGACCTCATAGACTCCCTTTATTACCCCAGCCATAAAGTTTGCCCTGATCTGTTTAAAATCTCTTTAGGTATCCCAACTGGTGCTGTCCACCTGAGTAGTGTAGCAATGATTTTTCAGGTCTATGGCTGATTGTAAGGCCATGACTTCTGGAAAATTGGTCATGTAATCCATCATCACCAGCATGTGCTGATATCCCAAGTTACTCTTGGGAAAGGGGCTCATAATACTCCGGATGATTCATTCAAATGGCTCATCCACAATGGGCAAGAGCACCAGTGGGGCCACTGGCAGTCTTTTGGTTGTGTATACTTGGCACACTGGACACATCTCATGGTAAAGACTGACTTCTTTCTAGAGTCTTGCAGCAGTTTTTCTGGCCAGTAGGTGTGCCTCTGTTTTATCTCAGCCCAAGTGTCCATCCATGGGACCCGTCATGGTCCAATCTAATTGAGACATCCCTGGACTGCTGTGGCACCGGCAGTGATACTAGGTCCTCCCTTTGTCCCTCCCCCCAAACCATACAGTAGAGAAGATTCCTCTGTTAACCCAAAGCATGGGACTTGGGTCACTTATGCTGGTTGCAGCAACTCCTCATTGCAATGTACTAGTCCCTCACTGTGCATGCTGGTATGTGGGGTCACTTAATTGATCCACCCAGAAGGGCTCAGAACCTACGATTTCCTCTATATCCAAGGGGTCTGTCTGTCCTTCTGGGGATGCAATCTCAGCATTTTTGCTTGTGATCCCATCCCTGGATCTGCTTCCACAGTGGACTCGTCAGAAGTCTTGCAGTGCACTTGGGCAAAGTAGCCAGTCTCACCCAAGCAGCATGGAGCGTAGTAAGTCTTGCGAGATTCCTACAGCTAATTTGTGCATCCTACCAAGAACTGTGACTGGTAGCTGATGGTGTTTTGTATGTTTGCTGTCTGCCATGCATGCATGGCAAATGTTTTGCCCATTATGGACATACTGGCCATAGTAAGTAGGTCAGTTGCATGCACCAGTATTTGCGCACACCCTGTATTGACCATTGCTGTTAAGGTCTGGCCACCAACCTAAGCATAGATGATGTGCTGGGGTTGGTAGGGTTTGGGGTAAGCACAGCCAGAGCTCTATTTTTTCCACTCTGCCATCACTGGGCCTCACTTCTGTTTCATGGCATGGAAAACTGTATCCTATGCTATGGCTGGGAACTCCCATGGGGCAATACCATGATGGATGACCAGCACCTCCATACCAGGTGCATCTGTCATCCTGGGGGCAGGCTCTTCAGGCATGCAGTTGGACTGCAGAGAGGCTTGGGTATCGCAGGCCATCCCTCCAGGCTTCACCCTTGTCAGGTGCCCTCAGGGCTTACCAGGCTGCTCTCTCCCATCCCTGCCTAACCTTTTTCATTCCAGGCTTCAGACTTTCGCAGGCTAGCTGACCCTGCTGTTCCAGTCCAAATTCCCTGGTCACAGCAAGTGGGTCCAGTCCTGGATGGGCCACTGGAGCTGCACCCAGCGCTCTCTGGGCAGTCTTGTCGCTGGGGCATGGGTGCTTTCAGGTTTGGCTGTTGCTGGGCTAAGCTGAGTCTGGGCCACTTCCCCTGGCTCACTAGTTGGCAGTGGTGGTGGCAGGGTGCTTCCAGGAGCAGGGAGCTCTTCTGGTTCCAGCTTCGGTGTCCAGACACTTCCCTCTGGCTTCCAGCCTCCAGGCTGCTTTTCAGTGCACATCTAACACACTAATCTACCTGATTCCTGATTTCTTCCTACACACAACACTTGTTAATAACCCTACCACCCTTTTGATGGGTCTTGATCTGCCATTAGTCTGCCTCCTTTTCTTTTCCTAATTGCCTGTTACCCTGGGGAATTTCCTTCCTCCCTCCATTTTCACAGCTTTCTCTTTGGCTCTTTACATGAGCTGTGCTTGATTGCTTCCCTCATGATGAGACCTGATGAAGAATATCTTACATTCAAAAGGTTGTCTAACCTTTATTCCTACTATGTAGTTTGTCCAATAAAAGATCTTGCCCCCAGAAAATCCTTGCCTCATGTAATTCATGAACTATCATGGCTACAGCACCACCCTGACATTACCCTAATCCATTAAGTTACTTTATGGGGAAGTAGCTTGTGCACCAGAGAGGGGTTTTGTGACTAATATAGATTAAATCTTGACACTTAGAGGCCAAAGCTGAGGAATAATGTTTGATAAATATATGCAGGCAACTGTTGCTGCTTGCAAAATTTGCATTGCAAACAGGTAAGAGGCTTCTTTTTCTGAAGGCTTTGCCTAGGGAAAAGATTTTGACATAATCTTCAAATGTGTAGCCTGCCATGATTTGTGTGATGTTTTGCCTGCCTGGGTAGGTCAAAGACCTTCTTAAGGAAGGTGGCAATGAAATGCTGAAGCAGGACTTCTCAATTTCTTTCAGAGCCTTGTCCTCTGGAATGTGTTCACACAAGGGGTAACAAGGTCCTACTCCAGGTTCCAAGGGCCACCAGGTCCTCTGCAAACTTCAAAGTCCTTTTGGGATTCCTGCATGTGGATTTGGCAACCCTGGAATCAAGATAACCAAGTTTCTGCTAAACCTGTGTCTATGCAAGCACTCTCTGTTAACTTAAGCATCTGACATCTGAAAAAGTATGAGTGAGCACTGCCACCAATTGGTTCCAATCCTTCTCCTCCACAAAGATAAACATTAGAAACTTCTCTCTGTCTCACTTAGGTCTGCCTACCGAGACACTTGTAGCTCCAAGCTTTCCCTAGTTAATGCCTAATTATTTTTAGGTCTTCTAAGAGAAGGTAAAAGGCTACAGCATTAGCATGGCTAGCTAGCTAGCAAGGAGCCCAAGGAGAGCTTTAAGAATGAACTGCATGTCTGGCTTTTGTCTAAAATTACTCTCATCATAAGGCCATCAGTTAGATATAAGAAAAATACTATTTATTACATAAAACAGTAGAACCTTGTAGCAGGTTGGGGACTGCTCAGCTCAAACAGTTTTTTTATGTGAAGTCTTTGTTTCCTTGGTGCCAGCTTCCTCCCCCATGGGAATTAATGTAAACAACCAGCAAAACAAAGACACCAATAACACGGGGTCTTTTCCCAGACCTGGAGAGAGTGCTCGGGAAGCCACTAGCATATACCCTCCTTTCTCTGTCTGATATCTCCATCAATTTCATGGGACACTTGTACACAGGACAGGGGTTTAGTCTTCTATGCCCCCTTGGTTGAAACAGTAGGGTTTTAATTGAAACCCACAATTTCAGTTTAGGGGTTTTATTTTTCTGGCATGTTATGATGAGGGACACAATCCCTCTTTTTTTGTGGAGCCTGCCCATGGCTGGGGGGCAAGCTGCTGGCAGGCCAAGTGGCCCCTGAGCTGTGGGGGGGGGCATCAGTCCCTCCCTCTGCAGTGGTGGCACCCCCTCGCCCCCAGGAAAGAGTTGGATTGAGTTGGGTGCTGCCTTGAGCTGGAGCAGCACCTGGCCCACTAGCAGCCCTCCTGGGTGGCCCTAGAGGACACTGCTGTCTCAGAGGGAAGGATTAGGGCCCTGCGCAGCTCAGGGGCTGCTCGGTCCCCCAGCTGTGGGCAGGGTCCACTCGGGGGGGGGGCGGGAAAGGATTGGACCCCTTGCCACTTTTGCCTTCAGCAGCTGTCTGCTGAAGGCAAAAGTGGCAAGGGGTCCAATCCTTTTTTTCTGCAGAGCCTTCCCACCTCTCCCATGGCTGGGGGATGAGCTGACTAATAGCTGCAATGCCTTGTTGCAAACTAAACTACTACTCATCTAAACCTTCTCAAAACTTGCGCACGTATAATGTGATACCATTAAGCCACACAAAGTGACATTTTTGGTCATGTGTACATCATGACATCATTATTTGTACAAGCACCTATGGCCTCCTAGTTTCACTCATGTAAACCCCATGGTGCTCAGGGCTCATCCAGGCATCTACCTGTCTGCTGTCTCTCCCAGCTACATGCACTCTCAGCTTCACACTTCTCTCTCTAAGCAAAAGAGTTGTTACATCTGGAAAAAAAAATTAAATCAAACCAGAAATACCTTAATGTCTTGTTCTAACTTGAAGCAGCATTCCTGGGGATTTCTCTGTATTTCTAGCAGCTAGCAATCCTGCTGGCTTGTCCCAGAGTGCTCACCACCTTCCCTTACTGGTGACCTTTCCTTCCTCTAGAGCAGTGGTTCTCAAACTATATGAGGCTGGCCTCACTGGAGAAGCATGGCATCCAGTCAAGGGAGGGGTGAACTGTAAGGTTCTTTTTTCCTA
>NW_017729006.1:7648527-7660090 GCF_001723915.1 Gavialis gangeticus
TTTTTTTTTTTTTTTTTTTTTTTTCCTGAGGAGACATTGGATGAGTTGACAAAAAAAGACACATTTCACATGTATTATCTTAAAGTAACTAAAAATAATATAACACAAAAAGCTTGTGTTTAATGTACTAATGTTGCTTGGCAACTGTGACACGTCAGATGTACATTGCGTCATTTTTCGTAAGTAAACTTACAAACCTCAACAGTGCAGGTAGTGAGAAATAGCTTAAATGAGAAATGGATCATATTATGACAAAGGGAGAAAAGCGTACAACCCAAGCCAAAGAGTGCGCAGTAGCAGAAGTTCCAGCAAAATGCAAAAGTTGAAAATATGACACAGCTTATTTAAAGCTTGGTTTTGCATGGAGTGGGTCCAGTGGTGCACCAAGGTCTCAATGTGTTGCATGTGCCAAAATATTGGCAAATGATAGTATATGGCCCTGCAAGCTATGCCGGCATCTTGAAACAAGACACCCTACCTTAGTATTTAAACCCGTAGATGTTTTTCAGAGGAAGCTTAATGAGTTAGCAGGACAAAAAAAAAAGTTGTTGAAGTGTATAGCACTGTAAACATGGAGGCTACTGAAGCTTCTTACCGTGTGGCTTTGCTCATTACCAAAACAGGCAAAGCCAACAACATAGGTGAAAAACTACTACTTCCAGCTGCAAAGGATATGTGCTTGGTCATGATAGGACAGAACGCAGCATTACAGATAGATGTGAACCCACTTTCAAATAATAGTTTCACGTCGTATTGCGGAGATAGCCAGTCATGTAAAAGAGCGGCTCTTAGTAAGTGTTCATCAGAGCCCATATTATTCCATTCAGATAGATAAGTCTACTGATATATCACATGCTGCACAGTTATTGGTATATCTTCATTTTGCTATAGCAACGGAATTAAAAGAGGAATTTTTGTTTTGCTGTCCTCTCCTCACACAAGCAACTGGTGAAGAGATTTTAAAACTGTTAAATACTTTTGTCCAAGACAGGCCTCGATTGGGAACCTTGTTTGGGAATTTGCATCGAAGGAGCACAGTTTATGACAGCATGGCATAGTGGGCTTGTGACAACGGTACAAGAAATGGTTCCTACAGCAACCTGGAATCGTTATATGATCCACAGACAGGCACTGACTGCTAAGAAGATGCCAGAGGAGCTTAGCAATGTTCTTTCAGTTGCAGTAAAAACTGTTAACTTTATAAAGTTGTGCCTGGTTAATTCAAGAGTTCTTTGCATTTTTTGCGAAGAGATGGGAGCAAACTTCACACAGTTGTTGCCACATGCAAAAGTTGGTTGGGTGTCCAGGGGCAAGGTACTGACAAGACTATGTGAACTATGTGATGAAGTCCATATTTTTCTTGCCAGTAGTAACTCCCCATTTTTACAGTATTTCAGTGACACTAGGGTATCTTATGTTGTCACATCTGGCTGACATATTCAAGTGATTGAATTCTCTGAATGTGTCACTTCAGGGACAAGATGCAAATGTGTTTGTTGCTACTGATCACCAGATAGCAGCATTCATTAACAAACTTGAATTATGGTCTTCATGTTTTCATCACCGAAGGAAATTGTGCAACAGTGCGGTGATCTGTCAGTTGACAGTATCCAGGATGTAATTGTTCAGCACTTATGGGGTCTACTGGGAGCAGTTTTATGAATACTTTCCTGAAGTGGGCAAAGCCATATGTAATCAGTGGATCAGGAACCCATTCACCTTTAAGCCAATCCCCACATATGCTGTCCTTAAAAGAAGAGGAAAGCCTTATTGATCTGTCAAGTGAGCAGGAACTACAGCACAGATGCCAGCTGCAGACTTTTTGGTTATCGGTGGGATCTGAGTTTTCTGAGTTAACACACTAGGCTTTTAAAGTTCTCATTCCTTTTTCTTCCACCTGACTGTGAGTTGGACTTTTCGGCATTAACTGCTATCAAAACAAAGTGCTTTCTGTTGAAGATGACTTGCATCTCTTCCTTTCTGCACTGTAACTCTGAATGCTGCTGCTTTGTACAGTGAAGAAACAAATACACCCCTCCCATCGCTAAAGTAGGACCGATGGCTTTTTATAAAGAGTTCACCTATCATTGTTTGGTATCATGTTTCCTAAAATGTTTAAGTGAAGTTCTCATTTAACTGCTTTCATTTATACTGCCCTTGAACTTAGTTTGTTTCAAAAGTATTCACTCTAATCTGTAATGACCAAATCCCATAATTCTTTTTATTCATTTTGTGCAATATGTAGACCTACTGTTTTTAATTTGTTGTATTGTTTTAGCAAACCATGGGGAGGCAGTCATTTTTTTTAAAGCTAAGTAAGGCTCACTATGACAAAATTTTGAGACACCCTAAATCTAGAGCAGGTATGTTGAATAACTTCCTCCAGGGGCCTTCTGCTTATCCCTTATCACAGGGGTGCTCAACTCCTGGGCCATAGGCCAGGTCTGGCCCCCAGCACTGTCATCAAGTCCACAGAGCTTTTCACTGGTGTATGGGTTGCCCTGTAGGCTGTGGCGCTATGTGCTAGATTGGGCATGCAGGGCAGTTTGGGGCCCAATTCCCGTGCATGGGGGCCAGGCAGAGGTGATGTGAGGCCCCAGAGCCCAATCTTGGTGTACAGATGGAGGCCACGCAAGGTCTCAAAACCTGATCTTAGCAGGCGGAGGTGGTAACAGGCCCTGGGGCCCAGTGGTGGGGCAGAGATGGTGCAGGGCCCAAGCACTAGATCCCAGTGCATGGAGTCAGTGTAAGGCCCAATTCTGGTACTCAGCTGGGTCAGGGGCAGTGTGCAGGGGAGGTAGGACCCAATCTGGCCTGAAAATTTGCCCTGCTCTATTCACTTGAGCACCACCTGCCTTATCACACATCCTTCATCTTTCTTCTAGTCAAGGAAGACAGAAATATTCATATCTTTGCATCAGATTTTTTCCTCTGGACAGACATCAGTCTGACAAGTTTAGATGTTCTTTTTCGATATGCATCTGATTCATTTCCCTTTTGAAATGCATTCAGCCACTGTCTGGGCGGAAACCTAACTGGCTGATAGCTAGTCCAACAGGTTAGATTGTCAAACAACTAATAACCCATTGATTATGTAGGTCATCATACTAAACAATGTTACATAGAAACATATGAATGATTGACAAAAATGTAGCTTATTATTAACTATTGATAGAAACCAAACATGGCAATAGGAAACCCAATTTAGGGGAATATGTATGTATTAATAATATACCCCAGAAATTAATTGCTGTGTATATGTGTATGCTATGACAATTGGACTGAACTAAAATCTAGCCTATATATATATAATAGATTATTTTTGGCATATGGAGAAAGACACAAAGAGCAGAGGCTATTTCTGCTCAAATATTTTCTAAATAAATCACCTTGTGCCTTCTCATTCGTTGTTCTAAAACTAAGGTTCCTTTTCCAACAGAAATATAGCATGTTTCATACTGTACCTGCCTCTATCATATGATTAAGGCAGATGAGAAATTTGTAGAGCAGCCACATGCATCTCATTTAACTTCTTCACTGAATGCTCACCTCCCACTCAAACACTTTACATTAGACTTTGTCTTCTACTAAGATTCAGGCAGGCTGTCCTCTATTACTTGCGTAACTAACGAACAACTCACTCCACTCCTCTGTCCATTTTGGGTAATATTGCTCAGAAGCCCTCAAAGAAGAAAGAAAGGTTATATTCTAGTAGCTGTTATTCTTTGAGAGTTGTTTTTTTGGCATTTGCACTTCCTGCCCATCCTTTCTTCTGGCTCAGAGCTCAGGATGACTCTGAAGGTCAGGAAAAGGGACTGATACGCTCTCTGACATCAAATGTTAATTTCAATAATTCATGCAGCTTCAAAGGTCTCAGTTTCAATGAAGTTCCTGTGAGCTCAATTTCATCTCCACAAATGTAAATACACAGAGTTTACGCTTACCAGTTCAGTGCCCAGTCTTAATAATGAATTCCCAATACTGCTGGTTTAAAAAAAAAAAAAAAAAAAAAATCACTGTTAAGTTAGCACCTCACGAAAAGTTAAATAATTTCTACTGATTCACCTATGAGAACTGCAGCTCATCAGTTTCACACCCCCAGATTGGATGACTGAAATAGCTCAGGTCTAGTATACTGAGATCTGTTCAGGGACCTTAGGAATAACCAAACTTGGGGATAAACCTTAGGTTAAGATTTATAATTTTGTGGTGATTGTCTGAATCTTGATAAAGTTACTCAAAAGTGGTTATGCCAGTGGAACTACATCGGAGTGGTTTAATTCAGAATGCAACCCAACATGAGTATATTCCATTTAGAACAAACATGAACTGCAATCTTACAATGTCCATTTAAATAGGGTGACCATATGTCCCAGATTGGTAGGGACAGTTCTGGATTTTTTTTTAGGCTGTCTCAGTGTCCTGGCCATTGGACAAAATTTAAGCAAAAGTCCCAGATTAGTGGGAACCTGGGACGTGCGGGGTTGTGTGTGTGTATGTGTGCGCCACATTGTCCTGCCTAGCCCTGCTCTTGGGAGCCTTGGAGTAGAGTGTGTGTGTGTGTGTGTGTGTGTGTGTGTGTGTGTGTGGCAGTGGGTAGGGCCAGAGCAGCTGTTGGGATGTGCTGGGGTGCATAGAACTTACCCTCCTGCTAGCCAACACCAAGCCAGACATAGTAGGGCTCACAGAAACATGGTGGGACCCAACATGTGACTGGGCAGTGAATATCAAGGGCTATAAGCTGTACAGGAGGAACAGGACAGGGAGGAAAGGTGGGGGTGTGGCGCGCTACATCAAGGAGGAATACACATCCTCATCAAGTAGCACAAGGTCAGAGGAGGGGCACACTGAAGTGCTCTGGGTTAGAATACAAGGAAGTCAAGGGGAAAGGGACTTAATGGTGGGGGTCTACTACAGACCACCCAACCAAGGGGAAGAGCTAGATTGGGAATTCTTAAGTCAGCTCATGGAGGTAGTTAGGTCAAAAGACGTGGTCATCATGGGTGACCTGAACTTTCCAGACATCTGCTGGGAAGACAAGTCAGCCAGGTCTGACCGCTCATGTAGATTCCTAGCCGAAATACAAGACCTCCATCTAACCCAGGAGGTGCATAGCCCCACTAGGGGAGACGCCTTGTTGGACCTGGTGCTGGCCACAGGTGATGACCTTGTGAGGGGGCTGCGGGTGCTCGACCACCTGGGCGACAGCGATCATCGCCTGCTGGAATTCACCATCCAGCACAAGGTGGCAAAGGCCTGCAGCAAGGCAGCAGCCCTGGACTTCAGGAGAGTGAACTTCAATGAGCTAAGGAGAATAGTTAGGAAGGCACTGAGGTCCCAGAGGGGAGGGGAGTTGCGTGTCCAAGAAGAGTGGTCATTCCTTAAGGAGACGATCCTCCAAGCCCAAAAGGAGATAATCCCAACATGGATCAAAGGGGGCAAGAGAGTGCAAAAGCCCCCATGGATCACCAAAAGCATCCAGGAATGTCTCCTAGCTAAAAGGGAAGCGTACACCAAATGGAAGGGACAGGCCATCACCAGGGAGGACTATATCTTGGTTGCTTGGGGCTGCAGGGGGGTGGTAAGGAAGGCTAAGGCGGAGATGGAACTGGGACTAGCTACCCAGATTAAGGACAACAAGAAGTCCTTTTTTAAATACATAGGGAGCAAAAAGAAGGTACTGGGTAATGTGGGGCCTCTGCAAGACACGCTAGGAAATCTGGCCATCACAGCAGACGACAAAGCTAACTTATTTAACAATTTCTTTGCCTCCATTTTCCTGAGCAGGGACCGGATCAGTCCCCCCACCAGGACCCCCTCAGGCCCCAGGGGAGGCGCACCCAGGCCTAGGGTCAGTGAGGATCTAGTCAGGGAACTTCTGGAGGGACTGGATGTATTTAAATCAGCTGATCCTGATGATCTCCACCCAAGAGTGCCGAGAGAATTAGCAGAGGTCATTGTGGGAACCCTGGCATGGCTTTACGAGCACTCGTGGTGCTTTGGTGTGGTGTCAGAGGACTGGAAAAGGGCCAATGTGGTTCCCAGTTTCAAGAAAGGGAGGAAAGAGGACCCAGAAAACTATAGACCAGTTAGTCTTACCTCGGTCCTGGGTAAGCTTTTTGAAAGAATTATCCTGCTGCATGTCCACAAGGGGCCAGCAGGGGAGGTTATGCTTAGGGGCAACTAACATGGGTTCATTAGAGGCAGGTTCTGAGAGACCAACCTGGTGGCCTTCTACGACCAGGTCACAAAATCCTTAGACACAGGGGTAGCAGTGGACGTAGTCTTTCTGGACTTTAGAAAGGCCTTCGACACGGTCTCTCACCCCATTCTCATTAAAAACCTAGGGGACTGTGGCGTCGACACCTACACAGTTAAATGGGTTGCTAACTGGCTGGAGGACCACACCCAGAGAGTGGTGGTGGATGGGTCATTTTCGGCTTGAAGGGATGTGGGCAGTGGGGTCCCCCAGGGCTCGGTCCTCAGGCCACACTGTTCAACATCTTCATCAGTGACTTGGACGAGGGGGTGAAAAGCACCTTGTTCAAATTTGTGGATGACACTAAGATGTGGGGAGAAGTGGGCACGCTAGAGGAGAGGGACAGGCTGCAATTGGAACTGGACAGGTTACAGGGGTGGGCGGATGAGAATAGGATGAGATTCAATACTGACAAGTGCAGGGTACTGCACCTAGGGAGAAAGAACCAGCACCATACCTACAGGCTGGGGAACTCCCTTCTCATCAGCACAGAGGCAGAAAAGGATCTTGGAGTCATTATAGACTCCAAGATGAACATTTGCCACCAATGTGGGGATGCAGTCAGGAAGGCTAATCGCAACTTGTCATGCATCCACAGATGCATCACGAGCAGGTCCAAGGAGGTGATCCTCCCCCTCTATGCAGCACTGATCAGGCTGCAGCTGGAGTACTGCGTCCAGTTCTGGGTGTCACACTTCAAGAGGGATGTGGACAACATGGAGAGAATCCAGAGGAGGGCCACTTGCATGATCGGGGCAGCAAGACAGGCCCTACAAGGAGAGGCTAAGGGACCTGAACCTGTTCAGCCTCCACAAGAGGAGGCTGAGGGGGGATCTAGTGGCCTGTTACAAACTATTCAGAGGGGACCAGCAGGTACTGGGGGAGTCCCTGTTCCCCCGAGCGCTACCAGGAGTGACTAGAAATAACGGTCACAAGCTGGCAGAGGATAAATTCAGACTAGACATCAGGAGGCGCTACTTCACTGTCCGGGTGGCTAGGATCTGGAACCGACTTCCAAGCGAAGTGGTGCTGGCTCCTACCCTGGGGGTCTTTAAGAGGAGGCTAGACGAACACCTTGCTGGGGTCGTTTGACCCCAGTATTCTTTCCTGCCCATGGCAGGGGGTCTGACTTGATCTGCTCGGGTCCCTTCCGACCCTACCAACTATGAAACTTTGTCACTGGTGTGGGGCTGGGTGCGGGGCACTGGCTGGGGTGAATGTGCTGTGTGGGCTCTGTCTGCCCCATGCAGATTCACAGCTCTGGCTGCCTCATGGCACCTATAGCTGTATCCTGGTCGTGCACCCTCAAGCCGGGCCAGTTGCATCATATCCCCCATGTGGAGAGTCTAGCCTGGCCCAGCTGTGCCCTGCCCGAACCAGGGAGTGGGATGCAAGGCTGGGGGGTGGCTGTTCCTGTCTAGCCCAGGGGTGCACAGCCAGGATGCGGCCTGAATGCAGCCGGAACTAGCCCATGTAAATGCCCCCAGCCTGGCCAGTGCCCCACCCTGCCCTCGGCCCCAGCCAGAAGCCCCAATGGAAAAGGCACCAGGATCCCCAATGTGTCCTGGCCCCAGCCTGCAGCCCCAGCTGCAGTGACAAAGGCATTATGCTCCTGACACCTGCTCTGGACCTACACACTGCCACATACTCCCCTGGTAGTGCATGCGCACATGCATGTGCATGTGTATGATTGTGCATGCATACTCCCTGGCATGCCCCTCTCCATCCAAAATTTCCTGAAAATAATTATGGTCACCCTACATTTGAAGAACTGATCTGTTAGCAATTCATACCTATCGGAGAATGCCTTGGCGCTTCAAACCAGTAGTCTTTGTTCCATCCAGGTACGTGTTCTGTTTTAGAGATAAGGGTAACTGAAATATATCGAAAATCATCTCAGTCCTTGAACTGGAAGCATGCCCAGATTTAAGTAGACCATGAAGCCAACATCTCCTAGGCATTCCTTCTTACTTTTTCCCAACAACAGAAAAATTATGATCTCAGACAGCTTGATGTAGATTATTTTGTTCTGTTCCTGAAGGATGTCTGGATCAAGGAGTCTGTGTTCAGTTCTTCTTGCAGTAAAGTCAATGTTTGTTCTCCTATGAGTGCTTGTGCCCGTCTATGCTCTGGGTGCACATATGACTCGTTCAAGCTTGGAAACCTATAGCCCTAGAAATATGCCCTGCATGTGCCCTGATTTTCCTCATGCCCTACATTCAGGGCTTTAAGAATGTTCTGTGCTTTTCATTTCTCAATTCCTTTATAGCACCTTGGTTCAAGGTGGAGCTTCTGCAGCCTGATTTAGACCATATAAGGTCTTCAACTGTATTCACAAGTGAAAAGTGAACTTCTTCACTAAGTTAGACTCACTTTTTCCCATTTTTTTCTCTTGGTCTCCATCTTTTCTTTTCTTTTGTAAAGAAAGGTTCCCCTGGCCTATCAGGTGGCTTTCTAGCCAAGTCAGGGTCCACTTTTCCTTTCACTTCGATTAGCATTCTCTCTCAGATATTGTTATGCCTTCCCTTGGTCTGGATTCAACTTGCATTCCTCTTGCAACACAACCATAGAGGAGGTTAATGAACTCATTCATAGAGATATTGCAGCACCACATTAGGTAGACGGTCTTATAAATGAAACAGTAATGACCATGAGAGAGTTATGTGGCAGAATTGTTACCCCTGCTCCAACAGCCTGGAAGGTTCATAAATGATATCAGGCATCTTCCAGGGATTCAAAGCTTTTCTGTGTGGGGTTTCCACTTTCCTTTCTTGTGGCAACTGTAGTCAGTGAAAGGAAAACAGTTTTATAGCACAAGGAGAAAGGGACTGAATTTTCTTGGAAGAAAATCATACCCTCTCTTAGCTGGCATTCTGAGCTGCCAGTTATCAGACTGTGTTAGCTTGGTTTGTTTCCATAATGGTAGGCTCAAAAGGCACAGTGATTTCCACCCAGAGTCTTTCTAATTGGATCTCAGACAGTGTAAGGTATGTTGTAAGGTTATTAAAGTGGATCTGACAATGATGGTAAGAGTGCATTCCACCAGATCCTTTAGTGACTTTGGTAGACTCTATAGAATCTACCTGATCTTCATATGAACCTTTATCATACATGCTACTTTATTGTGGAAACTCTGAGACTGGAAATTACGTTTGGTAAAGCAGTCTTACAGTTGTTGTTTATCTAGAACTCTGAGACCCACATGATATTACTTTGGAGTTGCTTACAGTAGAATGTGCATATGGAGAAACAGGTGAAGGCAAAAATATCTATATTTATCAGTAACGAGTTTTTTGAGATGTCATCCGTAAGTGCATTCTGCATCTTGCTCTCTTTCCCCTTATCCTTGGAGTCCCTAATATTCTGGGAATCTCTTGCTGAGAGAAAACTGAAAAATAGGAAGTGCAGAGCACAAGAAGTGGCAGGGTGTTTGTATATTGATAAAAGATAAAAAGTTTTCATGTTTGAGGCACACAAACACCCAGAGTAGAGTGTGCATATGGACAACACATCGCAAATAATTCTAGCTACTGGTTAGGTAATTTTTCTATATTTTCACTACTTACCTGAGCAATAAGTTGTTCCAGTGATGGTACCCAGAGGAGGGTATTAGAAAGCTGTGTCTTCTCTGTCACTATAGGAAATTTCAAGCCTGTCAATCAGTTCTTGTTGAAAAATGCTAAGGATGTGGAGTCCAAGCATATTTGGACTGAAACTATTAAGTAGATTTAAAATTGGGTAGCTCCTTTCATAAAAAAAATACATTTTGTAAATAAAGTTCTGTTGTAGAACTGTTTTATGCCATATTTTCATTAATGAAGTGTGTTATGGAATATATTGAAGTTCTTATGCATAGATTTTGGATTCCAAGGAGACTTAAGATCTAGGAAGACCTACCTGCTCAGGCTGTGGCAGTTCATCACATTCACAGAACTGCAGCTACTGGTGTCTAGGGAGCTTTCAGGCTGCAGGGGGGAGTACCTAGTGAATTTTGGCTGCTCTTAAGGTTAGAGTGCTGCAGTTGGATGGTAGCTTGACAGAAGGTGACCAAAATTCACCTAAATCTTGTTTTAGACACTTAAGGCACTTAGACACATGTGGGGAGCTTGCTTCAATGCGCTGGAAATCCAATGCATTGGAACAGACTCGATTAATCGTAAAATGATGTGCTCTGGCATCCTCGGGCATCAAGTGCATCAGCAGTGAAGTGTGTCTGCATGCTGAGAAAATGGCAGCAGTTGCACTTTGAAATAAAACACATTCAGTGTGCTTTAGTTCAAAGCACCCCACCGCCATTTTCTCAGCAAGGGGACACGCTGTGCCACTGATACACATGACGTGGGCACTTTTAATTAGTGTGGCTTGCTAATTAAAAGTGCCCAGCGCCATGTCGGAAAAAACATGTAAAAATGCCCTTATGTCTTTTTATGGATCTGGCACTTAATAGAACTAACAATGGATAATTTTGATAACGAAAGCTTGAGACATAATCTAGACTGCATACAGATGTCTAAAGAGTACAGCTGTTTTCAGTCATGATTATACTGCCTCCCTGTTGAGCCTGAAAATGCCATCAAGAAAATTAGCTCCACCCATTTGTTCTGACTTTGTACATACCTAAGCACAGCACTGCTTATGGTTGACAGTGGTCTTGACTACACATCCCAGAAAAAAACTCTTAGATTCTTTGAAGGCACAGAGCTGAAGAGCACTGAGGGTGTGTGCTGTTTAAAAGCCAGTCTTGGATGAACACAGATTTATTTGCACACTTATTTGCAGATTTAACTTAATGGCAGTCCTAGCCTTGGCAGGAAAACAATATAGAAATACCTTTATTAATCCATTTACAAGACTGTAGTAACAAATGATTTATTCATTCACATCTTGATTCACAATCCCTATCTTTACTCAAGAACAATCCATCTTTTTATATAAGATAAAACCCCAATCTTTCTTTTTTTCTTAGTAGTAAACATGTAGGAAAAACTATAAAGGGCCACATTGTTATTTTTACTTGATTATCTAATGCCATTTGCATCAATAGGAGAGGCTATCATATGAAAACCTGGCCTAAAATAATTTCATATTCATTCTTTGATTAATGTTGTTAATGTGGCCTTATAAATCAATTAAAGCTTTAATAGTCTGTGTCTGTATGGTATGGTGCATTGTCAGAGATACTTGAGTAGTTTTAAATTAGTCCTGCTGCTAATATGGATATATCTAAGAAGTTAGCTTGTTAGACATAATAGTGGTTCACTACACACACACACACACACACACACACACACACACACACACACA
>NW_017729006.1:7665090-7667662 GCF_001723915.1 Gavialis gangeticus
TCTGTATGGTATGGTGCATTGTCAGAGATACTTGAGTAGTTTTAAATTAGTCCTGCTGCTAATATGGATATATCTAAGAAGTTAGCTTGTTAGACATAATAGTGGTTCACTACACACACACACACACACACACACACACACACACACACACACACACAGGTTTATTATATTTATACTTAAAGATATAGATAATATCAATTTATTTGCCAAAAATAATGTTCAGTATTTTTTTTGTTTGTTTGCATTATTTTTCAGGGGGCAAAACAGATGCCAGTAATGACACAGAGCTATCCAAGAGGAGAGTAAGACCTTATTTTACAAAATATGTGTTTGAAACAATTTCCTTGTCCTGTTTTTTGATTAAAAGTTATATGCTAGATATTTTTTCATGTTTGTCGACATTTAGTTAATCAACCATTGCTTGATCCTCAAATTTTTACATACTTAAAACCAGTGTGGGTGTGTCCAGAAAAGGTGCAGTTTTCCATGCCTTTCACCAGTGTGTTGGTTTTGTGTGGATCTTTCTGGTTTCACCATTGCTTTAAAAGAAGAACAAGCTTATTAACGGATGGGATCTCGGGCAGTGTTTCAGGTGGGGTCTCACCTGCCATGTCTTTGGAAATTCAGTTTTTATGGAGAGGAAGATGTTTTATCCTGTCCCACCTGGCACCTTCCTCTGGTCATTCTGTTTGCTCTGCCTGCTCGGGGCTGTGCCTCCCCTATACCCCACCTAACACCAACCAAAGATGTTGTTGCTTGTGTCTCCAGGATGATCATGATGCACTCTTTTGTATCTTATACCTTGAGATTTACCGTGGCTGAATCGGTACCTTACTTGGCCCGTTTGATCCTGGCCGCACCTTGGCTTACTTAAGCATCTTGCTGGTCACCGGCTGTCAGGTTCCACGATGTCTCACTCTCTGCTGATATCTTATGCTTGCCACGACTTGATTGTCTGCTGGTACCTGCTCTGTCTGATTCTGTTGAGGTCCAGTCTGAGCTGTGGGTCCCTGTGTCCCATGGAGTCCCTTCCAATAAATTATAGAACCATCCCTGGCTCTGTCTCTCCAGCAAAACCCCTTCCTGGGGTAGCCACTACCTCCCTGGGCTGGGACTACTTCCAATATGTGGCCCCTCCAGGCCTGTCAGGGACCCCACTTCCGGTCCTTCTTGCTGCTTCCCTGCTGGGCTTTTTATCCTGGCAGCAGTGTTCTGGGCCGTGAATTGGCCTTGACACGCTGTTACAAAGCATGCTCATGCTGATGTAGAAGCCAATCCCGACTCCGTCTGACTTTCAGTTTTTTTTCCTCCTTTTTTTTCTTCTTTGCCGCAGCAGGTAGGAGTGCTGTGGTTACATTTTAACTGTGTGCCGCTTCTGGCACAGCATCCTGTGGTCTCCTCTCTTCATCTGACGGAGGTAAGTCTTTTCCACACAAGGGCACACGTGTTTCCGCAGGGACAAATAGCAGTGGCACATTGTCGTGTCACTGCTGTTTGTCTGTGGGGAACATCTATGTATGTGCACTTTGGCATCTGCCAAGTTGCTCTGCGTAGGGTATAGCTCTGGGGCCAACACCTGGACTGGCCTCAGCAGCCTTGCATGGGGTCTTGGGGGTCTCCCAAGGCTCGGGCAGTGGTGATCCAGTGCATGCAGCCTGGCTGGAAGCCTGAGTATGGCTCTGGCTGGCCAGGCTTCAGTTTTGGGTGGTGCATGCTGCTGCCACACACACACCACCAGGGGTTTACCGGTTTACAACAAAAATCCTGTTGTGCCATAAAGTAGCAGCGTGCAAATGTCTGCATATGTGGCACTTGCTGTTTGAGGCACAACAGATGGGCTCATGCTCATCTGGACATGCCCTATTAGAGTATTTTTTCCATTTTTATTTTGTAACAATGTCTAAAACATTTCTTTGCAACCCAGATACTACTGCAATCATGATTCAGGTATGATATTTAAAAATATTAATTGTTTTCAAAATTCCAGAATATAGTTTCAGTTCTATGGGGGGTTTTAGTACCTATAACATAAAATTGAAGATACTTATAACATGAAATTGAAACTTCAGTTTGGTACTTTTGTATCTCAGTAGTGTAACTGGGGAGTGGCGACCAGAGCAGCAGTCCCGAGTGCCACCTTTCTGTGAGCTGAGAAGACTAACAGAATCTTTTAATGAACAACCAGGAAACCACATCATCAAACTTTATAAAGCTTTATCTGATATTCCTCCTGGGGGAGGAGTATACCTACTTGGCCTGCACTTGCAGAGAGGTAGTTAGAAAGGCCAAAGCAACTACAGAGCTGAGGTTGGCAATACAAATTAGAGACAACAAAAAATATTTTTTTTAGGTATGTAGAGAGTAAAAGGAAGGTGCAGCGCAGCATAGGACCCCTACTGAACAAGAAGGAGCAATTAGTGACAGAAAGGGGGGGCAAGGCAGAGCTATTCAATGAGTTTTTTGTCTCAGTGTTCTTGAACAGGAGTCAAAATAGGTCTCCTAATGGGTTCTTAGATGGGCATCGGAGGGTCACCAACCCACCAACTGTTGACACTGACTTGGTGCAGAGTCA
>NW_017729006.1:7669043-7674241 GCF_001723915.1 Gavialis gangeticus
CCCTACCTTGGGGGTCTTTAAGAGAAGGCTGAATAGGCACCTGGCTGGGGTCATATCGCCCCAGCACTTTTTTTCCTCCCTAGGCAGGGGGTCCAACTCGATGATCTTTTGAGGTCCCTTCTGACCCTAGCATCTATGAATCTGGCTGGAGTCTGGGGCAGGAAATGAGGTTAAACGCCCCTTCTCCTGCTCAAACTTATTGCTGGCTGCAACTGTGGATTATAAAACCCAGAGGCACCTGGAAGCAGGAAGAGGAAGTGATTAGCAACCCTGCAGAGTCCTGCTGCTGTAATTCTGGACTGAAAATCCCAGAGACCTTGGGGGCAGCAGGAAGAAGAAGTGAATACACAGCTAGAGAGCTGTGCTCTAGCACCTCCTGGCTTCTGGCCTGAGCCATTGCAGGCATGTGGCTGCATTTCCTGAATCAAAGGTAAATGTCTGATCACTTCTGTTTCAATTTAATCTGTGCAGCCTAGACTAAAGACTGAATTGATTCAGCCTCAGGCTTTTTGACTGTCTGTACCTAGCCCCTATGTCCTTAAACTAACAGGGCTACAACCTATATCCCTGAAATAGAGAGTAAGAAACTTAGCTGAGGAACTTCACTGAATTCTTTTATTTGGTTTCCTGATAGCTGATAAAAATGTTTCTTTTCCATATAGTGCCATGTTATAGAATCCCATTGCAAGGATTTATCATTAATTAAAAAGGCATTGGGTGGTATCAGAATTGGGTATTATGGTGCTAGCCTTGGCACATGCAATTCAGTTGTTTAATTATTGGGGAAATAATATTTGAGGCCAGACTCTCATGCATCAGCTGCTTGATCATAATAACATTTCAATAGAAAATTATTTTTTGGAAATAATTTGTGACCAAATATAATAATACATGATAGTATAATATTCCATAAGACCAGAGTTTATAGCAAAAAAAAAAAAAAAAAAATCAAAGTCAAAAGCTGCCAGTCAAAACTGATTTCTAGATATGAATACAGATACATTTTAGGCCTTAAGCAAGGATTTTGAATAGATCTGGGATTCTGTGAAGGGACCTTTTTATTTAAAACTCTATGAGAATTTGATGCTCATGAATGTAATAGTTTAAGTAGGTAATGTGCAAACTTTTTTACACAATAGTGTTCTCTCTTCTTTGCTCCCAAGCTGCAAGACTTGCTATTGCAGTCACAGCCTATTCTACCTACCTTACTGAATCCTGCCAAATTGGTGTTTTTGACAATAATCGACTAGGGACGAGAATGATAGAAACTCATTTAGTAATGTTGAACCATTACTAAATAGCAACGTAAGGCTACAGGTTTTCAATGTACCTCTTTGTCCTGGGGGAGGAACTTCTTAAGAGAGATGTATAATTTTCATATTAATTGTACCTGAAATATATGCTGAAGAGAGATGTATTTTTTTAAATTTGGTATCTTTCAATGTGCAGCACACAACTAGGTATTCATTTTTTCCATTTCCATTCCTTGCTTACAAATATAAAATTTAATTAAAACTCCCAAATACTTTAATTTATGGTAGCAACATTTAGTGTTTTGAATAAGAAAGAGCAGGTTCTTGGCACACAAGCATTTTAGTAAACCTGCTTTTTAACGAATAAAGGCAGAATCTAACAATGGTTTTGTTTAGCTAACAAAGACCTATTATTTGGACTTCATAAAAGCTCAGTTTAAAGGACAGTTATATTCTGAAAAACAGTTCTGTAAAATCTCTTATTTGTCATTAAAATATTTCTTCAACAAATACATTCAATTTAAAGTAAAAAAAAAAAGGTTTTTCTAATGATCATTCCTTCAAACTGATTGTAAATGTAGAAAGTCAAATGATATTTTATCTATTATCACCAACAAATAAAGGGCAGGGCAAATTTATACTTTTAATAACATCTGTAAATGCTTTCAGTGGGGTTGACTATGTTACCCAAAATTTAGGAAATTTCAGTCTCTGGAGAAATAAGACCTACAGCTCATCTGTGATCAGAATTGCTTTTTCAAGCTTAGACTTAGAATTAAGATACAGGTACAATTACCCTTTAGATACAAAATTAAGGTACAGTTGCAATCCCTTAATTATCATCACCCAGTCAGAAAAAACTCCAAATCCCAAGAACAAACACTTATTCTAGTGGCAATCTAGCTACCTATAACAGCATAATACAGAATCTCATCTTTACCAGCTGGGGTGACTCAGAAGGGAAGTAGTATGCAAACTGGAATCAGGTCTTCTTGAATTTGTGGAGTTCTCCAATTTTTCCTTTAATCTACCATATATTTATAGATGTCTTATACTAATATTTTAGCAAACATTGTCTGATTTGGTTTTATTCAAGTTTTCAAGTTATCTTATGAACTTGGAAATTGTGAACTAGTTATGAAAATAAGGAAGGATTTCTTTGTCTCTTTTGCTCACCATCATGGAACGTTTCTCATCACCATCCTCCTTTCTTTTCCACCTTTATTTATGGCCTTTGCTGTTGAGGCTGCTTTGTTTTGTCCTTATTTAAGAAACTTGCCACAAATATATCTATTATAACAAAACTATATTCAATACATTTGGTTACATCAGCTAATACACTTGATCTGAGCCTTCAAGAGGCTGAGAAGTGAGTGTTAAAACCAAAACTATGATATATTTGGATTATCTAATTCCTACCTTTCTCTTATAATGTTTTCTTTCAGACCTTAGGCTCTGCTTAATTTGATCTGTTTAGCTGCTTTCCTGTCAATTATTCTAGAGAGAGATAGTCTCCCACTCACTCTATAATGGTAAAAAATATCAGTCTTTGATTTGACTTCTGCCCAGCTAAGTTGTCTTCTCTTTGAAATGAAAACTAACATTGTTTGGGAAGGCCCTTACATATGCACCTCTTAGCTGACCAATATGCATAGCCATCTCAAATGAGAATTCTCAGAAATTACCTTTCCTCAGCCAATCGGGTATTGTTCCTCTTAAATGTGAACAACTGTGGCATAGCTGATGCCTAATCAGTAATTACTTGACTAGTTGATGTCAGTTACACTATAAAATACAAAAATATATTCACACTATATATTAGGGATCATATAAATATTAAAATGATAGTACTAATCATAGCTTAATATTAGCTTCAAATAGAAACAAGAACTATATTAGTAAGTCTAATTCAGAAAAATACCTATGCATAGCATCCCATGGAACACCCCAAAATATAGTCCTGTTTTGGGGGTCAGGTCATAAAGATTCACAACCAACTGATTTGTTGAGCAGGGACATATTTTTACACAGTCATTTTTAATATTCCGAAAAGTCTGCTGCGTCCAAAAGTCTGCTGAGCAATTAGATTTCCTTTCTGATTACTTCTGATACACATACAGAGGGTGGACCTGTATTTTTGGTTGTCATTTCAAATTTCTCATGTTAATAGTGATAAAAGTTTTAAATTCACGGAGGGGAAAATGTTTAACAAATATTTTCCTTTTTTAAATGCAAAGTTAAAGGGTCAAAGCAAATTTAGAGAAAAAGCCCCCAGAACAATCAAGGTCTTTTCAGTTACAAAACTTAAAATATCTGTATAATTATCACATTTACTCAAATACAAGATGAAGCACCCACACACCAGTATGGGAAAAAAAGCCTCTCCTCTTTCATTTGCATACAAGGAAACCTCATTAAATACATTGTCTATCATTAAACTACTGCCAAAAACAGCATGTACCCAATAATGGAAACCAACTATGAAGTTGATTAAATGCAGCCAACATTGAGCATGACTATAAAACACATGGCTCACATTGGGCAAACATGCTGATTTTTTTTCTTGCAAACAATATATAGTTCTAGATAGATAGATACCTCACTGTACCTCTAACAACCTGTCAAGTGACCACTGTGGTTCACTTGGCAGATCAAAATATACTTTGACAGTTAAACTATTGTAGTCCCATTATATAATTTGCCCCGCACAGCCACGTACTGCACAGCTGCGCACCCGTGCACCTATCACCATTCCAGTGCCTATCGCTCATTGTTCTTTCAGAGGGTTTGTCTCTGATAAAGGTCTATGTCAGTCTCCTCTCCACCATATGAGGCCTGCCATTTCTTTCCCATTGTCCTCTTCTGTCTTTCTGTAGTACCAGTACCAGTACATTTCACTCAGCCCCCTGTTTATAAACAGGTTCCTGGCTTTCCACAGGGCAAACCTGAAGTAAGAGATGAACTGGTTAAAGTGAGCTGTTGGGGCCCCTTGCTGTTTGGTTAAGTGTCCACAGAAGACCTCTTCCCTGGTCACGGTTCTGAAACCTGTCACCACCAGGAGTGCACAGATTTTCTTTCACACCTCTTTGGTGTATGGGCAGTCCCAGAAGAGATGGTTGATCATTCCTGTCTGCCTGTGGCAGAACTGTCTCAGGCAGTTCAATGGACCTCTCTGCCTTGCACTGTTTTTCCATTCCCTCATGGGGAGTGCTTGGTAGGCTGCCTGCCAGTTAAGGTCTCTGTGTTCCTTCTGCAGGTTTTTGTGGAAGATTTGCTCCCACGCAGCCTGGCAGCTGTCACCAGGTTGAAAGGCCACCAGTGATTTGATGTCTCTTGCCCTTACCACCTCCTGTATCTTGCAGTGGTTCACCAGGGTTGCTAGGGTAACCGTATATAAGATATATGGTTGTGCCCATTGTATGCAGTCCCCTTCAGCGCTGACTCTTTTAAAAGTCTGGTGAGCCACTACATTACATTCATTTTAACTTCCTCTTCTCTCCCACAGTGGTACTGTGTTTTTCTTTCCCATTTCCAATAATTCCTGTTTCTTCACCAGCCTTAAATGTCTGTCAAACATCACCAAAGAGTTCACCCATAATCCCTTTGTCGCATCTTCTTTCTCCCTGTTGCATATGATTAGTGTGTACCCACCATCCAAGAGATGGAGCCTGGACCAAGTTGCGCTGTGCCTCATGTGCATATAAGTTTTTGGATTTTCCCGGGACTTGTGTCAAGAACACCCAGTTCCAGTCATGAGTGGGGGGGTGGGAAAGGGGGGGAAGTAATTAGCATATGGATCTTTTGTGGGAGGTACCTGGAGTACACACATACTGAGTGCTGAGCTGTGGGGTTACCATGGTTTGAAATGCTGTTGACTCTGCTGAGGCCTAGCCCAATGAACTACATGGTAAATCATGAGCCTTTTGGCTTTGGACTAATATGTAA
>NW_017729006.1:7679241-7680080 GCF_001723915.1 Gavialis gangeticus
CTACTGATAAAAGTCTATCTGTTCATGAATCTTTTGGCTTTTGACTAATATGTGTAGTGGGCATGGCCAAGGTAAAACAGAAACTGGGGCTGTGGCATTTGTGTTCCCTCTCCATGGTGGGATGCGTTGCACTTGTGAAGGCGATGTTGTTACTGGTGCTTCTGTACACTGCATTGGTCTTACCCCCTTCTGAGCGTGTTGCCCGCAGGATCCAGAGGGCCGTTTGTGTCTTCTTCTGGGGTTCCAGATGGGAAAAGTTCACCTAGAAGACTCTGTACAAGGACAAGAGGGCCGGGGGCAGGGGCATGTCAGAGATCCTCCTGTTCCTGTGGGCCAAGTACACGAGCACGATCTGTAAGCTGGCGACAGAGGCAGACACCAAAACTACGAGTTTCATGAGGTACTTTGCAGGGCCCATTCTGAGACACTGGGGGGTCTTCACCCCAACTAACCACAGGCCATGGATCACAGAACTGCCCTGGTCCTACGAGACCTTGAACTGATGCTGCGACGTGTACAGCCTGCAGAGCATGGCCCGGCAACCATGAAAAGCCACAGGAAGATCCAGGAGATGGTGAGACTAAGGTACATCACGTCACCCATGGACCTGCTCCTGGGCAACACATGCCAAGCCATGTGGGAGCACATCCACCACAAGGAACTGCGCAAAGATCACAGGGACCTAAATTGGCTTATAGCTCACTGAGCTCTCCTGGTGAGGACCCAGAGGCATAGAGAGGGGCAGTTGGGGAGACCCACCTGCCCGTGGCCCAACTACCATGGGGCCACCGAGACAATAGAACACCTCCTGTGGCTCTGCACCTGTGCCAAGGAGGTAT
>NW_017729006.1:7685080-7686046 GCF_001723915.1 Gavialis gangeticus
TGTCAAACATCACCAAAGAGTTCACCCATAATCCCTTTGTCGCATCTTCTTTCTCCCTGTTGCATATGATTAGTGTGTACCCACCATCCAAGAGATGGAGCCTGGACCAAGTTGCGCTGTGCCTCATGTGCATATAAGTTTTTGGATTTTCCCGGGACTTGTGTCAAGAACACCCAGTTCCAGTCATGAGTGGGGGGGTGGGAAAGGGGGGGAAGTAATTAGCATATGGATCTTTTGTGGGAGGTACCTGGAGTACACACATACTGAGTGCTGAGCTGTGGGGTTACCATGGTTTGAAATGCTGTTGACTCTGCTGAGGCCTAGCCCAATGAACTACATGGTAAATCATGAGCCTTTTGGCTTTGGACTAATATGTAACTGATGCCCGGGCTCACAAGCAGGAGAAGTATGCCCCACTGGCCGACGTCCTCAGGGGCTGCGGCTACAACGTGCTGGTCGACGTGCTCATCGTGGGAACGCTCGGAGCCTGGGACCCCAGCAACAAGAGCGTCCTGTGTGACTGCCGCGTCTCCCACTGCTATGCCAAGCTGATGCACTGCCTCATGGTGTCCGACACCATCCATCGGTCCCGCGACATCTACGTGGAACACATCACAGGCCTCCGCCAGTACTCCGACCCCACCAGACGAGCCACCACCAGACTGGACCCAGAGGGGACTGCCTGAACCCCACCCCCTCTGCACCAGATGGACCTTCACTTTCAAGAGGATTCTTCAGCAACGGACGACCCCACTCCACCTGAAGAGGATCCCTGCAATGAGACTCTATATGGACTGAGACACTTTCTTCGAGCCACTTCCTCCACCATTGCGGACCATTGTAACGGGTTTGTATGCATCTATCTTCTTTCTCTCTCAACATCGCGAACCCCCTCCCTCCCCTTCTCCCTTTCCCCCTCCCCCCCCCCCCCGGCTTCGTTTGCCAACATTTGTTCTCCTGTAACCT
>NW_017729006.1:7686590-7688937 GCF_001723915.1 Gavialis gangeticus
CCTACGAGACCTTGAACTGATGCTGCGACGTGTACAGCCTGCAGAGCATGGCCCGGCAACCATGAAAAGCCACAGGAAGATCCAGGAGATGGTGAGACTAAGGTACATCACGTCACCCATGGACCTGCTCCTGGGCAACACATGCCAAGCCATGTGGGAGCACATCCACCACAAGGAACTGCGCAAAGATCACAGGGACCTAAATTGGCTTATAGCTCACTGAGCTCTCCTGGTGAGGACCCAGAGGCATAGAGAGGGGCAGTTGGGGAGACCCACCTGCCCGTGGCCCAACTACCATGGGGCCACCGAGACAATAGAACACCTCCTGTGGCTCTGCACCTGTGCCAAGGAGGTATGGAAGAGGGTACAGAAGCTCTGTGAAGTGGTGACCGGTGTCAGCCAGCTAACCAGTGAGGCTGCACTGTACGGGCACCTCACCAAACACCAGGGGAGCCCCTCACTCCATTTCGACCAGTTTGTATCCTGTGTGAGGAGTGCCTTGTGGAAGGCCAGAAACCTGCTCCTGTACAGACGAATGGATGTAGAAGTAGTGGGCTGCATGAAGATGGCGCTGAGTGAACTCCGGACCTATTACCAGAAATTGGTAGCAGAGGATGGAGAAGACGCAGTGAACACCACCTGGCACAGGGACATGTGGCACAGGACCATACAAGCCCCGCTGAGTGAAAAAGAGAGTGACAGCAGCAGAGAAGAGGAACAGACGAGTGGAATGCAGGACAGTGACAACAGCAGCAGCAGCGGTGGGTCCTCCAGCAAAAGCTGGAGCGACAATGATGAAGAGACCCTGTGAACTGAGTACCCGACCCCGGAAGCGAGGCAAGGGGGTGTGAAAGGAGGGCTGGTCAGAAGGACTAGGAAGGACTGAGTTTTGTATTTTGTGTGTGTTGCGTACGGTTGCAGATATTGTAATGGGTACAGGTGGCCAGTGGGCCTTTGTATGGGAGCGTGGGTGTGGGTTTTTTTCTGTAATGGGATTGGTTTAACCCTTTTGGGATGTAACAGGTTAGAGAGTAGACATATATAACCATATATAGAGAGAGAAATTTATTTTTACAAAAAAAAAAAAAAAAAAAAAAAAAAAAAAAAAAAAAGGTTGGGGGGTGGGGCATGTTTACATGTGTAATTAATGCACCTGAACTATCTGCGCACAAAATTCAGGCCCATTAAACTGTGCCCCTCCCCCGTGTATCTGAATATGCACCCATTGGGAGCAAACTTGCTCCTGACAGGTGCAGTTCAGTCTAGGGCTCCTCCTGCCCTGCTCTGCCCCCTGCAGCAGCTGGGAGGGCTCCAGGTTTGCCTGGGGGCCAGCCCCAGGCTGGCAGGGGTGTGAAGGCTGGTCCTGATCTGCACATGAGTGAGAGAGAAGTCTCAGCTGCTGGGCAATTGCCTCCCTGCTCTATGGACATTGGGATGGGTCCTGATCTCCACAAGGCTTGGAGGCAGCTTCCCCACTGCCAGGACAGCCCTCTCAGCCATGTGGAGGTCAGGATGGTCCCAATCTCCGTGGGGCTGGGAGACACCTGCCTGGCAGCAGTTGTCCTGGCCATATGGAAATTGGGATGGTCCCAATCTCCACAGGACTGGCAGGCAATGTCCTACTGAGTGGGGACTGCTCTCTCCACCCCGTGACCTGCTGCTGCTTAGGCTGACTGGGAGCAGTTTGCTTCCGGTAGGCATCTACAGGTGTGCTTTGGCACATTAGTTTAATGTACCCATTTCTAGTATCTGTTTCTATAGGTACTAGAAAATAGAGCATTAATCTAATCTACTGCACAATAATTGCTGTGCATATGTACATGGTAATGCTTTACTGTGCATTAGATTAGTCTAATGTGCTGTTAAGTAGACACACCCAGTTTATACTATATATAAGTAGGTCCAAAAGTGCTGCTTAAAAGTGTGGTTGTGACAGTAGACACATGGGTGTGTGGGGAGTGCGGGTGCACAGTACTGTCATTGTAATGGGAATAAGGATGATGTAACTGTAAATATGTGTTTTGGAATATCAGTAGTGGTCAGGAGGCAGGTCTGTTAGAATGTGTATTTATATATATTTATACATATAGAAATAAATATTTTTTTAAAGTTTGAAACGTATATAAGTAGATATACAAATGCTGCTTAGAAGTGTATTTATGGGATACCTGTGCTAAAACTTGCAGCAGTTTGAAAAAAGGGAAAATGCATCAATTCTTGATGATTGTGTCTATGGGTACTATATAGAAATTATTACAGGTAAGTTTATTTCCAGTATAGTGTTTTCACATTTGCCCCTCACTTCCATGTGCTCAGGGAGAGCAGGATCTGATAGTAAGGAGAGGGG
>NW_017729006.1:7693937-7746981 GCF_001723915.1 Gavialis gangeticus
TTTGGCACTCTCCCCAAAACTGTTGCCAACCCCTGGAGTATGGTCTCAGTGACAGCAGGGGAGCAGGAAAAGCCTAAGGGTTCTGTCAGAGGAAAAGGTGTCTTTAGTTGGGGGAGGGGGGGGACAAGCTGAAGAACAAAGTGTCTTTTAGATGAAGGAAAATCTTAGTGGATGCAGGGGAAAGAAGTTAGGAGGGCAGAGGGCAAAGACGCCACCTGATCCCCCAGATTTATTTTACCTGCTGTAGCAGTGGGAAGGGGACAAATTCAAGGCAAACTTCCAATAATAAGATTCTATACCTGGAACATTATAACAAA
Source organism: Gavialis gangeticus (assembly GCF_001723915.1). Lineage (NCBI taxonomy): Eukaryota > Metazoa > Chordata > Crocodylia > Gavialidae > Gavialis > Gavialis gangeticus. The sequence continues at coordinate 7,694,255 of NW_017729006.1, forward strand.
TGTATACATTTTCCATATATAGAATATAATTATTGGTGGATCGTCTTATATTCAGGGTTGTCTTATATTCAAGTAAATATGGTATTCATAAAACACAGGAGGATTTTAGATCTGGCATGTTATCAAACCACTGACACGAAAAGCTATGTTTATATTTTGGTTGGTGTTGCTTTGTATATTAACCCAAACAATTCATCACTAAATACTACTGCTGCTTCAGAATATGTTGCTATGTGCCTGTTATGGAAAGCATAAAAGTAATTTTAGTATCATTACTTTAACATTTGCTCATTTACAAAAGTCTGATAAGTTGCAAAGAGCACATTATTATTGAATTACAGTAGTCACTAAGGCAGAATCCTATTTCACTTTACCTACTAAATGACACCTGGTTGCATACATGTCATTTTTGACACATACACACAGTTTCAGAATCTGTTTCATACTCTTCTGAAATAGAATCATTTTACATACCTACATGCTTGCTTACTGGAATAAGATCTGGCCCACAGCCCTGTGTAATCTAGCCTGTGGGGCTCTTCATGGGTCTGGAAATTTAGTGGTGGGGGAGTGGTGCCACCATGCCCCTGCTGCCAGATCTTCAGGCCCTTTTTGCTGAATCCAGATCCAGCACCCAATCACAGCATGTATGGCTTTATGGGGGTGGTGCCAGGCTCTAGGGCCCAATCCCAGTGTGGGGCATGAGGTTGCAGTGCTAGACCCCTGGGACCCAATCCTGGCAGGAAGGGGTAGCACTGGGCCTCAGGGCCCAATCCTGGACCCAGAGCCTGTTCCAACCCACAGACAGGCCCCACGCCACTCATCTGGCTCACAGGACCAAAAGGTTGAGCACCTCTCTTAGATCAATAGCTTGGTGGTTTTAGGGCACTTGCCCAGGATGCAGAAGACTCAGGTTTTAGGTCCTCCTTACCCAGAGGGGATTTGAGCTACCATCTCTCCAAATGCCCAGCACAGTATTTTTAACCATCAGGCCATACATGAGGAATTATCCAGTCCCATTTCTAGCCCTCCTTTTCAAGCTCCTACCCTATTGGGAGCAAGGGCCCATCTAGGACCTAGGCTGTCTTGCCATCCAGAGTACCAACCATCTCACTGAGCCACATGCCCTCTGTATTGCTTGCTGCTTCTTGGTCCCAGATATTTCCCTCTCTCCACTACTTAACCAGTGGCTTGGGTGCTGGAGTATGGTGCTAGCAAAATACAAGTTTAAACCCTTTCTTGGTGAGTGGAGTCGAATCTGGGTCCCTAGTTTACTAGGTAAATGTCCTAACCAGTCAGCTAATGGGACAGAAATGTAGGAGTGTCCCATTTGTTCAGCGTCTCCTACCTACTAGTCATGGTTTTCTGCCAAGTGTGACTTAGTTCGCATGCAACCACATCTGCCAGGCCTACTGCACATGCTCTGTAACTGTGTAGATGCTTGGCCTACTGCACATGTTCAGTAACTGTGTAGATGCTTATGAGTCTACGCTGTACATGGAATAGGATCACAAACTCTGTAAATGCCAAAAATAACCATCATAAACTGCTATTTAGGTATGTAACATGAACTAGGATTCTGCCCTTAGTGTTGTCATAGATGTATGAATCTACTTAAGATTCCCAAAAGAAGTTTTGATAAGATTTTATATTTCTAAGTTTAAATTTGTCTGCCATTAAAATGATTTCATTATGAAATTTACTAATATATAGCACAAAAATAACAAGTTCCAACACTTTGCCACTCATAAACCAAGATTTTTTTATATATATATATATATTTTTTTATTCAGAATAAGCAAGTTGGTAAGAGAAGTACATGTGGAACTGGACAAAAGAAAAAGTAAGTTTTGAATTGTTTTTTCTTTATATTTTTACTGTGTAATTTAATTAGTTCCCGTCTCTTGTTAGTACAGTCTTATCTAGCACATCACACAATTACAAGAAGCTGCATTTATCATTCCTTAGACTGTGGGTGCTGGAACTTTTATTGGGTATGTCTGCACTACAGTGTATATCTCTAGGTTGGCGTATATGTATGAGGGTACACTTTTGAGTGTGGATATTAGAGGGGTTTGGACAACAACATGTACAGACCTGATATTGGCCTATGAACATCTCTCAATAATGATACCAAAGCACTCCAACTGAGTCCTCTTTGGTCAGTCAAAAGGGAGGCTGCTACAACATGAAATCTGGATTGAAGGATGTAGAAAGCAGGGTATATGTGACTACTGGGGAACTGAAAAATAATGAGATACAAAAACATTGTTAACCATGATTTGAATCTCCTTTCACTGCTACTTACCTGCCTTTCCCTTCACAAATTCACAGCTATTTATATTGCTGAATAATTTACTGTTAGTGCTAATTGGTTCATTTTCTAGTCTGATCTTCAAGATCTAATTTTTGTTCCAAAATTTTTTCCAAAGCAACTAAGAGCAGATGCAGTTCATTTGGTGCAGTGATTGAGACATTGTAACACCTGATTTGTAGGTGCAGTAAGGTACTTAGACATATAATTACCTAAATATAGCTTACAAAACATGAGAGAACAAAAAAGAAAATTTGCTTTATTGTCGATGTAAAAATTGTTTTTCATAAGTAGGAACTTACTCAAATCAAGGAGGCAGGTGGCTGATTTTGTGGGCAGATTGTGGGGCTGACTGCCATTTTCACAAGCTTATTGCAGCAGGCCCCTCCCCACAGCTCAGATTGGCCAAGGAGACCTGGCTGTCCCATCCCTCCTCGCAGATTGGTGGATGGCTCAAGACCACAGCTTTATTGCCCTGACTAAGCCTGCAGAAGTCATTAATTGAAACATTATTGAGCAATCTAAGCTCCGAATTAAACTCCAAACTGAAATGTCTTATGAAACTAAAGGTATACACAACACAAATTGTAACTAATACCATTACTGTACTTCATTAAATGATGTTGTAAAAAGGAGTTTACTCAATGCCAGCCTTGAGACAGGCGATTCATGCTAGCTGTTAAATGATAGCATGCAGCATCCAGTGGCAGTTGCTGCTGACATTCCCTGTTACTGCAGGGTGAACACTTGTCAGTACACTGAGATGGCATGCTCAGCATCCACTGAGTTCATTGGAATGGTGAGGCAGCACTTTGCCAGGGTATACAGATATGGAAACTGGTCACAAGCAGACATAAGTGGTGGAGGGAAATATTATTTGGGGGGGGCTGAGTCCTGCCTGACCCCCAATCCTTCTTCCCCAGTGGCCATTGCAGGGCCACTGCATGCTACTCCTGTACATGGCAGTGGAGGAGTGGCTGCATGCCAAGCAGTGCGCACTGCGGTATGGTGGCATTGTTTTGCTGCTGCTGTCTCCAGCTGCTGTGTAAAGTTTGAGGGGGCTAAGCCTCATTAGCCCCGGCCTTCTGCTGCCTATGCAAACAGGGTCTCAAAACACAGGCAAAAGCACAGGCATCCGAAACTCTTTGACAAAGTTCACATAAGTAGCACATTCCTTGTCATGCTCTTTCTGTCATCCAGAGATTGATTTCAGTAGCTGAGGGTCACAACTCAGAACAGGCACCTGGTTGGTGTCCAAAATGCAAACAGCACTAAGGAAAGAGGTAGATAGTTGTCAGAACCATGGTGGCAGTACCAGACTGTCCTCCTTCAAGATGGCCTTCAAGCATTGTCCAAGCCATAAGCTCTGGTACAAGGAACCCCTTACCTGGAACAGTTCTGGTCTCCACTGGTTTTCATGATGACATCTTGACAGTTCTTGTGATGCCATCTTTGACCCAAGTTATCAAATCCATCAGCTTGTTGAAGGAGGACACCAGACTATCCACATCAGGGATCGCCATGCACCAGGTGTCACTTACTGAAGGCAGAATGTGTGTGTTGCAGGTAACATGAACTGTGTTGGGCAGCATTCATTGGAGCATCTGAGAAAGCCTTGCACATGTACATGGCATTGTTGGACAGGAATGCTGAGATCTTGTTAAATTCTAAGCCATAGTTCACAACTGCTGCAGTCATGGTAGAAAAGTTGAAAGATGTGAGGTAGACCAGCTCTGTTTGAAAAACAGGTTGATCCCAGTCTTTCCAGCTCCCAGGTATAAATAACATATAAAGCACATAGTTATCTTGAGTGTTGGTGGCTTCATCAGTCACCGTGGAGAAGGATTTATACTCTGTCAATGCAAAGTTGCGGACTGCACGTGCAAAGTAATCACTGCAGGGAGATAGTCTTGGCAAAGCTTGTTGGCACATGGAAAACTGCCAGCATTTGGCAAATTTTGGTTCAGGTAGTCCCTTAACATAGGGTGATCAAGTTTCTGCAGTGGGATGTTCATTGCCATGAAAGCATCCACAAGGGAAAATGCCTCCCCTCGCTTTGCCAAGCTGCTTGCCATGGTCCTTTAAAGAGTGAGAACACAGTTGCTTGTTTCTTGCTCTGGTATTTAGCCTCTTCAGTAGCCTTTTGCTTTGTGTATGCCTCAGAATCTAAGTTTTGAGCTCTATTAGTTTTTGTCAAAACATCCAGAGTTGGGTTGTAGGCAGTACAGAACAGTGTACCTCCATCCACATTCAAGGTCCCTGCAGGATATTTCCTTAAATGGTCCAGAATTGAAACATATTTGGCTCTCTTGGAGGATTTCTTTTCACTGTTCATTCCTGCTCAATCCTCCTCAGGCTACAGCATACTGCAACAGCATGCCTTTGGTTTCTTAAGAGATGGTGTTAAACTTTGTCACTTCCCTAAGTAGCCTCAGATTGGCACTTGTACTGAGCTTGTCATAGGCTCAGCCTCTCATTTGCTTCCCCCAGCCCTCCACCTTTGTGCTTCAAGATTGAAGGGCTTCCCACCCTTTTCTCTGCTTGCCGGTAAGTTGTTTTTTCCTACAGTGAGCCCACCAAAATTGCGGAGCCCTCTGGGTTTTTTTTGGAAAATGCCTGATTTTGAGGTTTTTGTGAAAAATGCCAAAATCATGATTTTGGCAGGTCCCTACTTATAAGAAATGTCTTCATACTACTGGTCCAGACTATGCAACCTCATCACTGTTGTTAAATGATCCATTGCTGCAGAGTAAGCATAGACTTGTTTGTAGGAATATTACTAAATGGACATATGTTAGAGAGAGAGATTGTTTTGCAGAAATAAACATCTAGCAATTATCTCTTGCAAGAAAGAAGCTAGGAAAAACTTTTATGGGTAATAGCATGTTACAAAATGTCTTTTAATCATGTGTCATCACTGACTTGATGGTAAACAACAATTGGTCAAAATCTTTTTCTAGGAAAAAAATGTTAAGATTTTTTCTTTTAACAACTGGCTCAGATGGCTTCCTCTCAAAAGACAATCTGGGTAGGTATAAACATGTAGAACCATCTTTAGTAACAAGGGTTACTTTGAAAGGTACTTACATTATTTACATTAAGCATACAATATATCTGCTTTTGTGTAGATGATGATGTTTGTTTCTGATGAACATAAAAACATATGAAGTATTAAACTGGGCCAGACCAATGGTTCATTTAGCTCAGCATCTTGTCTTCAACAGTGGCTTGAGTAGTTTATCACACACTCGTTTCATTTTAACTTTTATTTAATACAGTACTCTCTCTACTCTTAAATTTGATTCAGTAACTTGTAACTGTTGGTATTTTAAACTTTGTAACAATCTGTTCTCTTTTAAGTTTGACTTTATTTAATACATGTACTGTTAAGTATGGTATTGTTTTACATTATGCACCATGTGTTTTCTCACATAATTCTCCATAAGATATTGTGGTTCCACTTATCTGAATGTTTTTAGATATTTGAATGGTTTTTTGGTAGGTACTTTCCAAAACTGTTTAGGTAACTGAGAATGGACTGTGTTTTACTGGGGAGAAAAGAGCAACAAAAAGATTTGTTTTGCCTTTGGTTTGTCCAGAGGTCTAGTTCTGTGTTTTCTATGTAGAAGATTATAGAGAAACAAAACTGAAAATAGAAAGTTATAATAGAAAGCATTAGGAAACCTGGAATTATACCTTAACTCCACTGATTATAACAGCCTCCTCTAACTAAATTAGTCATCAGATAAGTATCCTCAGAATAACAAAGAATGTTTTTTTCAATAAAACATATGATGACAAGAAAAATATGATGAATAAAAAGTATAATTGCAATCCCTTTGGTTAAAGTAGAATCATTCTCGGTGTAGTTCTAGCAGTTAAGATACAAACAGCTTTGGTTTCTTTTAACAGTTTGTTCCTTAGTTTATTCTGTTCACTGTAAATGTGGATGTGCTCTCCAGTGTGAAGATTAATGGATAAAGCCAGAAAATAAAAACAAATGCATGTCTAAACTCCATTTCACTGATCAAATGCAGTAAAAACCACTGGAAGCACTTTGTAACTGCTTCTAAAGACTATATTAGAGATCTAAAATTAAGATACACTCAGTATCATAAATTTCTCTGATTAAATACAAAAAGAGAGGAGAATATCTAGAGATATTTTGGATCCACAAAACTATTTTTTGCAGTAGACTTTATAATATTACAGATAACAGGAAGTTCAGTTTAGACCTTTCTTAGTCCAAGAACTAATCATTCAAAATATAAAAGGAAGGGCTTTGAATCTTCACTTTGTGGAATTGTACTCCTTCCCCCTGTTACATGGAGGAAGTAAGGACAGGGTTGCAAATCAAATGCAGCTTGTAAGGAGCCAAGTTAAGAGGGCTACAGGAATCAGACTGCAAATTTCAGGCAGCAGAAAACTTAGCTGCTGAAGAAGGGATGAGGAGCACCTGGGCCTTATTGACAGCAAGCCAGGTCAGGTGACTGGAAGAAGGAGGAGAAAAAGCCATATAAACCTGAGCCTGGAGCCCAAGGCTCAGATCCTCACAAATGAAGGAGCTCTGCAGGCATGGCATATGGGGAGATAAGTTGTATGTTTTGTTTCTGTTGCTGTTTGGGGATCTATGTTACACTGGAAGAGCGGATAGTGGCTGTAGAGAAATAAGAGGCCACATAGCAGGGTGCCTAGGACATTTTGGGTTTTAAGCCCTGCAGGGGGGCAGGGGGAGTGAGCCAGGCTAAGACCAAGAGAGCTAAGGCTCAGGCATGATCCAAAGAGCATCCTGACTGAGATGGGCATGAGCAAGGCCTGGAGGGGCAGGTACCACAAAGGGTGGCCAGTCTGGGGCTAGCAGGAGGAGAAGGCCTAGAGGATCTGGTGCTCCAAAAGGTAGGCAGTCTGGGACTGGCACTTGGAGAAGCCCTAGAGGAACCTTTGCCTAAGGCCAAAGAGCCAATGTCCTGGGATAGGCAAAGCTGGTGCTGAGGGGCCAGTGCCTGAACAGGGTGAACAGAGAAGAAATGAGTCATAGGGGGAGTGCCTCAGAGACATTCCATATTGTGAGGGGCAAAGGCCCAGACAGAGTCCTGTCAGGATCTGGGACCCAGTGGACAGCTGGGGCTTAAGCCTAGGGAGAGAGGCTGAAGCCTAGAAGGTCCAGCAGATCCAAACAAGTGACAATAGACGAGGCCAGGAGAGCTCCAGTCAAGAGTGAGAGCCCTGCTCCAGTTAAGTTGTGAGGATGAGCTGACTGGCAGCCTAATGATGTAGGGCAGAACAAGGCACTGAAAGCCAAATTCTGGGTATCTGAAGACAGCCTCACAAATCTGTTAACTTCTGACATCAAGGTATGGCAGGTGAGCGAGGAGGAGGCCTTATGGGGGAAACTGGGGTAAGAGAATGGGTATAGGTGGCCCCTAGGGCCCTAGGAGGCATTATGGCCATCCTGATGGAGGAGCCAATTATACTTTATTCATCATGCTGTCTAGAAGACACCAAGATCCAGTTCTACAATGACGTTATCATCCCCACTCTATGGATATGAAACATGGGTGACCTACTGTCATCCTAAGAGCCTGGAGAGGTATCACCAATGATGCCTCTGGAAAATCCTCTACATCACATGGGAAGATCACTGCACAAGCACCAGCATCCTTGCTGAAGCCAGTGTTACCACCACTAAGTTGGTGATCCTCAAGCACCAACTTCTATGGATCAGACATTGTGTGCAGATGCCTGACTCTCAACTTCCAAAACAAGTGCTCTACTCCCAATATAGTAATGGCTTGAGATCATGTGGTGGTTAGAGGCAATAGTACAAGAACACGAAGGCATGCCATAAGAAAATAAATGTGAACATCAAAGGTTTGGGAGGAACTGGCTGCCAACTGATGCCAACTGTGGCACAGACTCGACCAAGCAGCAGTTCACTTTGAGGTAAAGCATCTTACCCTTGAAACGGAGAATAGAAAGCAGAGGAAGGAAAAGAAAAGGAATCCCAGCCTGCAGCCTGTTCTCCCCTGTGGAAAGACCTGTAACCTGCAGATGGATGTAACCTCCCCCACTCCCCCCCATGTCCTCTGTCAGCCTAGGCCTCCCATGCCACGGCTCAAACTGCTGCTGTCCTGGGTGCATGTGTAGACACTGTGTCTGGAAGTAGTTTATTTCAGCTCAAACTGCTCCAGGGTTTATTGCTTCACATTAATTGTACATATAGATGCATCCAGTATTGAGTAAAGTACCATATTGATCTGAATCCAAGATGACTCTGAATTTAAGACAGCCCCCCCAAAATTAGATCATATACATAGACAATTTATTAATTTGTTAAAATTTTTCATGTATAGAATCTAATTATTACAGGATCAACTTCTATTTGTTCATATCCTGTCTCTCCCCTCTCCACCCCCACTGCAACAGGGAAAGCAGTGGCAGGGGTGCAGTTGTGGGGGAGATGGTTGGATGGGGCAAGCAGTGGGGGAGCAAGTGGGGTAAGGGAGAAAGTAGGGCGTCAAGTGCAGGGAGGTAGTAGGGGGAAAGTTGTAAGTGGGCGATGGGCAAGGATCAGGCTGCTGGACCCCACTGCTTGCCTCCCACCATCTGCCTGTTCCTCTGGCACCTGCCTTCCCTGCCCCCTGCTACTTCTCCGCCCCTATTGCCTGTACTTTCAGCTCCTGCCCTTCCCCCTGGTGTGCATTGGGGTAGTTCTCTGGGGCACAGAGAACGTAGTTGTTCCCACCCAAACCTAGTATGGTAGCAGTAGTGGTGGTAAAAGCTCCAGCACAGGCTTCCGGGTCTGGATGGAGCTGCTGCTGCCACAACATCTATTACTGCTGTGATTGGGCCTGGAGAAAGTATGTGCTTTGTTCCATAGGCTGGAGCAGAGCTGGAGATGTGCTGGAGCTGTATGGTAAGCAGCAGAGGGGGGAGTATAGGGAGCAAAGGCTATGGGATGGGGAAGATGTTGGGGGCAAAGACTGCAGAGGGGAGACAGTGAAGGGCATAGATGGGAGAGCAGTAGTACTGGAGGGGCAGGCAGCAGCTGTGGTTCTGATCCTGATCTCAGTTGGGGCTGCAGCCACAATCTCAGCATCAGCTGCAGCAGAAGCCGCCACCTGCCCTGCTTTTAAATAGGGGGAAAAATAACCTCATTGTGGATTTGAGTAAATATGGTATAGTGTTAGGCTTTGTGTGGTTGTTGCCTGTGTATTTGCAGCACAACAGTACAATTACTAGTACCTATATTGAAGAAACTCTACTAGTGCTGCTGCACTGGTGGCAGTAATAATACATCTTCACCATTGCTGCCTGGTGTAACATGGATACTAATTTTTCTAGTGCAGAGATACTGCAGGTTTGCATGTACCAAAATACCATATTTTTTCACATACAACACCCCCTCACTAAAAACAGCAGTGGAAAATGCAATGAGAAATTCATTATATGCAAGAAATATAGTAAAGAGCAGTTTCTGTTGGTTACCAGTGAAAGTGAAAGTAAAACGTGCATGCAACTCAAAGCCACAGACCCTGCATTCCATGGGGGCCCTGCTTCTGGGGTACCCCACTGCACAGGCAACACAACTCCCACTCTAAACTTCATGTGCAGCCACTCCTGGCTACACATGCAGCCCAGTTCTGCTCACCCCAGCTGCATGCAGAGCATGGGCAGCACAGACCCTTCCCTGGCCCCTTTACCCCCACTGTGCTGTCCTGCCCCCCTGGAGCGGGTGGGAAGCAGAACCCAGAAAAAGAAATGGGGGGGGGGGGGCCCAGAGTCCCTAGCTGCCCTAGCAGCAAGAGCAATGGGAGGAGTGGTGGCCTGTAGATCACATATGAACCGCTTGGACAGCCCTGATATAGAACATTAGAAAAAAGTGTCTACAAGGTGTGAAAAGCGTCTAAGTCTACACCCCATTTGCTGTTTGAACATTTTGGATTTAATCATGAAGCTCCTTAGTTCTGTTTTTTCCATCTCTTGTTTTGTAATATGTTGTGGGAAATGGTGGGAGCATAAGTGTGATGAGACTTAATTGTTGAGTACCTCTACTTTTTCCCCCAGTTGCAACTCTGTAGGACATGGTTTTGCAAGTATCCTTATACACTAAATGGCTTGAGTCATGAATGCTCTAAATGCAAAATAATGACATTTTTACCTGTCATGTTTTATGTACTGTATCTTCCTGCTAGCTGGCATGTGTATTATTGATAATGTGATAACTTTCATTTTAAAAGCAGAATTTTGTTATGAGTATGTTTAAAAATATATAGTATATTAAAGGCTGTTTGGTACTCTGACAGCTATGTTCACATAAACAGTAAGGAGCTGCTGTAAATTAAATGTTTCCTGCTGACCTGCTTTCTTTTGAAACACAATAGGTGGGGCATTAGGTAACATTAAATGCCCCAGAAAAATCTGCCAGTTACACTGTAATAAAAATAGCGTATTGTCTTAAGTCCTCTGCTTTTTCCATCAATGCAGGTATGATGGGAAACAAATTTACAGGAATGTGTTGACAGAGCTTATCTTCAGACATGGAAGTATTTTCTGTTACATATGGTGGCAAATACATCCTATTTGGATAATCTGATGAAAACTACTTTTTTTAGGGAGTTACATCAAGAAAAGTGAACAGAAAATGTTTGTAAAACTGCTAGTGAGAATACTATAAGGAACCATTCTAGACCAGAAATGTGCCATATATAACAGTATGCTTTAGGCAAAGCAGAAAGGATCTTTGAGACTGAAATTTAGGGATGGAAATCTAGATACAGGTTTGTTTGAGGGTAGGATGTTTTACAGCTTGAAAATTCTCAAGCTATAGCTTCACAACAGTTTGTAGACAATAGGGTGTAAGTTGAAGTGAAGTTATAAGGTACAGGGAGAGACATACCAGTAGAAGGTAGGGCAGGACGGCATCTTAGAGAATAACTTATTCAGAGAGGCATGAGCTTTCATAGGCATGAGTCTACCTCATCAGAGGCTATCACCTGTACAAAATAAGTTGTTGCCTTTCTGAACTAGTTAGCCTCTAAGGTGTCACCTTACCCTACCTTCTGCCTGACTTCAAACTAATATGGCTAACCACCTCTCTACTCATAGAGATATACTGCATTAGAAAGTGAACAGGAGTAAATGTAGTTTACAGGCAATTATTATGGATGGATGCAATTTCTCTCAAATGAGCTTCCTTGAATAAGACAGTCTCTGAGGCCACTCTTGAGATCAAATATCCCACATGACCATTATTGAAACCATAGGCTATAAAACTCTCAAACTCTAATATCCATACTGACAACTTGGACCCAGAACATTATCTTGGCACAGTTGCTCTTCTTGTTGTTCAAAATATGCAAAATCTTATATAGATGTTGATTCAACAGTACCTGTATGAACCATACAGAAGACCTTCCATGAAAGGTCAAAGAGAGTCTTTAGCAATATCTTATATTGCTTTGAACTGCCTCCTGTGTTATTTTTTCCAGCTGCTCTTTAATATATATATTTAAGTTACATGCCTGTGGGTGCGTCTACATGTGCCCCTACAGCATCGTGGTTAGTGTGCCATCATTTAGTACATCCTTTTGGAAGTACTAAATGACGGCAATGGCACAGTAACAGCCTGTACTGCACTGTGCTGGTGGTGCATGGTTCTTTTTAGCCACTACATCACTGTAGCAATGTGCTATAGTGAGGGAGTGCATTGCTATGGCAACATACATGTGGCATCACAGTTTGTGCCCACTGATGCTACAATGCCATAGTGTGTTACTATGGCTATGTAGCATCTTATATAGATGTTTTTATTCACATACAAATTTTTATGCAAGCCTTTGTTCCATCTGCTATCTAGCTCTCCTGTGTCTGCTTCTCTCCCAGAGACCCAAGGAAGGGTAGTGTGATACCCACACATCTATCCCAGCCACTCAAATGGTCCAATAGACAATATCATCCGTCAAAATTCATGCCTTAAAAATATTTTTCTAAAACCCATAATGCAGGAAGGAGATAGAGGCTAAACCCCCTAAATATGTAGGAAGGAGAGAGAAGCTACCAATGGCCTTTCTCTAAAGAGCTGTGCTTCAACACTGCTAGTGTAATGTGTATCTTGTTGAATTTTGTACCTCCTAGGTGTTCTATCTAGAAAGCTCAAGAGGAAATGTTATAAAAGCAATTTAGAAAGTCCTTTTTATTTTAATTTTAAAAATTTGCACTTGGCATTTTGTTTTTAATGTAATTTGAGATTAGGTTGACAACTGAAATCAAGGACAATTAGAAGTCCTTTTTTAGGTATATAGGGAGCAGGAGGGGAAGACCAAGGGAAATGTGGGGCCCTTGCAGAATGGGATGGGACAGCCGATAACAGACAGTCAGGAGAAAGTTGACCGCTTTAAGGAATACTTTGCATTGGAGTTTCTGCATGCAAATGGTGGTCACCTGCCAGGTCAGATACTGGATAGATACAGGGGGTGGGGGTGATTTGCCAACCAATGGTCAGTGTTGAACTGGTGAGGGAGCACTTAAAGTGGCTGAATGTTTTCAAGTCTGTAGGACAAGTTGGACTAGACCTGAGAGTGCTGAGGGAACTGGCTGAGGTCATTGCGGGACCATTGGTGAAGGTATTTGAAGACTTGGGAGAAGTCCTGGAAGACTGAAAAGGGCCAATATGAGGGAGGATCTGGGAGAGTATAGGCCAGTCAGTTTGACTTTGATGCTCGATAAAATTTTGGAAAAAATTATCAGCAGCCCATTTGTGAGAGATTGGCAGAAGGCATGATGCTGAAGGATAGACAACATGGTTTCGTTGTAGGCAGGTTGTGTCTGACCAACCTTGTCTCTTTCTATGATCAAGTAATGAACCACTGAGATGTGGGAGACGTGGTTGATGTCATATACTTAGATTTTAAAAAGGCCTTCAGTATAGTCTCCCATGATGCTTGTGGCAGGGACAGGGTCCTGCCCCTGCCACGCTGTCATGGGAGAAGTCCCACAGGTGGGGGAACTTGCCTGTCTGGGTCCGGATGTGTGGCACAGCTCTGGCATCTGGAGGAACAAAGCTGCCGGCAATTCCGGGAGTATGGGAACCTTCACTCAGGAGAACTGGTCCTGATTGGCACATGGAAAGCAGTGGGCCATTTAAAGGGAGAATGCTGAGGGAAGCTTGGCATTCAGTGTTACCAGGCAAAAAACACTGGAGCCTGCAGGAGGGGAGACCTCTGAAGAAAAATGCCCATAGGCTGGACCCTTGGGAGCTGCTGGAACCAGGACAACCATGAATGAGGATTGTCACTCCCAGAGAGATAAGTAAGCTGGGACAGGTCCCCACCCGGACCCAGAGAGGCGTCTCCATAGGAATTTGAGCTGGGATTCTGGGGAAGGAGAGCCCCATGAGAAACGGTTGGCATACCCCCAGCTAAGTGAAGGAGAGATAAGGAGACGGAGATAAAGTAGCCAGCTTACCAGGAAGAGAGGGAAGCAAGAGAGAAACTGAGGCAACTGGACTAAGGGGAAGGATGAACCTGCACTGCTGGTGAGGGGAGCTGAGCAGAGGCATGGAGTCTATGGCAGAGCAAATATGGGAGGAGTGAGAAGGACTCTGAGGGATTTATTTGTGAATGTTTGTCTCTAAAGTAAGAACCAGGTTGAGAGCAACAGCTAAGAGGTTGTTTTGTTTGTTTGTTTTGTGGATTTAACTCTGTCCTACTGGAGATGAATCCTAAGAAGGGAGCATGAAAAGGAGAAAATCCTTTCCTGGAGATTTGAGTTAATAGTTAAGAAAGAAGCAGTAACAGATTCCCAAAGTGGGGACAATAGGGAAAGCTAGGGTCAAAGCATAGAGACCCACTTGGGAATATCACCAAGGGACCTTGGAGAAAGGATGCATGTTTGATTTAAGGAATGTATTCCTAGATTGATTTAACTGACAAAGAGATAAAATCAGCTATTGGGAGCAGAACACAGAGAAAGACTTGGACAGGCTTCGCTCACCACCCATGGAGCACATCAACCATCCACCTGATAGGATAGGGGCAGGGTAAAGGGAAGGTTGGAACCCTGCAGGAGATCTGCAAAGGGATCAGATGGACCATAAAGCCAGAACATTCATCCTCCCAAACACATTTGCCATCAAGGCATGGCAAGCAAGTGTGGCAGATATATAGTGTGGTCCCAGTAAATAGACGTGGTTCTGAAGCGAGAGCATATGACTTGCTCACAGCCCTTTTATAAAAAAACTGGGGGATTGTTGGCTGGCAGAGTCCACAGTCAGGTGGGTTGGGACCTGGCTAAGGAGGCAAACACAGAGAGAGTTGGTGGACAGGTCTGTATCGTCTTGGCAGGAGGTGGCCAGTGGTGTCCCACAGGATTCAGTTCTTGGCCCATGCTGTTCAACATCTTTATCAGTGATTTAGATGAGGATGTGGAAAGCATGATGTCCAAGTTCGTGGATGATACTAAGTTGTGGGGAAAAGCAGTCACACTAGGGGATAGGATGTGGATTCAAGCGGACTTGGACAAGCTAGAAAAGTGTGTGGAGTGGAACTGGATGCAATTCAATAAAGATAAATTCAGAGTGCCATCCTTCGCCCCCCGCCCCCGCCACCTCCTACTTACCTGCATGGAGCCCAGGTCCAGCTCCCTGAGCCAGCGATTGGGGACTGCCCGAATCTCCAAATCTGCAAATCTTTTCTGAATCGATTTGGAGGCTTCGAATCGATTTAGACCTTTTCATTGGTCTCCTGATTCGATTTGGATTCAGAGATTTGGCTGCTGAATAAGACTGAAACTCCTCCAAATTGAATCTGCAACCGAGGGTTCACGCAGCCCTACACGCTAATCCTCCAGCAGCTTCCACGTCATGTGTAATCAGTATCCCCGCATTTCAAAATGGTGGTGGGGGCACTTTAACTAAAGCTCGTCAAATAAACTTTAGTTAAAATGTGCCCACTGCCATTCTGAAGCGTGGGATGCTGAATACACATAACACTGCGGGCACTTTAATTAGAGGAGCTCTCAGTCCTGCTCTAATTAAAGCCCTCTCCCACCTCACCTCGGATCACATGTATAGGTGCCCATATAGCCAGCATTTTTTTTACTGTTAGTATTCTCCATACTTGTCTCTTTCATTAGAAAAAAGCAGTGTTTTGGAAGATGTTTTATTGTCAAACTCTTCAGAGAAATAGTTCCTTGAATTACAAACACTTGAGTTTTATCTTTGTGCTTCATTTCTTTCCTAGCTTTTGGAATATACATAGTTCATTTTGCCACTGCATCTAGGAGTGTACCTTCTACTTACTTCTCTCTAGACCAATATCCTAAGAAAACAGAAGGCTTTAATTTGGTCTATTTGGGGTCATTTGCGTCTCCTTTATAATATTAAAGCTGTATTGAAGCCCTGTGCCTTTACTATTCTTAGGCTTTCCCAGCCCTTTAGGTCCCTTTGCAGAATTTTGTTTTCTGATGATTTTTCAGGATGTATTTTTGGCTTCTCCTTGCTTCCAGGGTTCTTTATGCATTTTACATTAAACAGCCACTATGTAATTAATAAACAAAATAATAAATAATTAATTAAACAAATAAAAACAACCACCCCTCAACCCCCCTTGAAACAATCCTCTCTCCAGAAATGCATACAAAAAAATCCTGGTGAGATAGTTTGGAGCCCAGGATTTAACCCCCAAGGGAAGTAACCTAGCCACTATTCTAGAGACTCATGCTGCTTCTTGCTTGATCTTCTTCTGGCTTCAGGACCTTGTATTTCTTTCTTCACAGCATTAAAACTTCAACAGGGTGGATAGAAAGTGCCCTTATCCCTACCTAGCTTATATCCTGATAGTTAGCTTGATAGAGCAGTCTCCTGAAGGACTTAGTTTACACAATACTTCTTTTCACTGCCTTTCTTAGATTCTTGTTTTTAAATCATATTGAATGTCCCTTTTTCTTTTGAAGTGATAGGAAGAGCACAAAAGTTTCTGATCTATCTTCTCTGAGCTGTGTTGAGGCCTCTCTTCAGGATCATTTCTAATTTTGGCTCAGCTAAACTACCTATGGTCAGCTACAAATATTGATACCTCCCTACTCACCCACTTTCCAGATTAGACTTAGTACAAAACAGGGAGACACCCTATTCCTAACTTTAGCCAAGATTATTATTGGTGATTGTTGCAGGGCACTAAGGTGTGCCTGCTCCTTTAAGGGCAGAAGCTGCCTAGAGAGAGGGCCCTAGGAGCCAGGCAGAACCTCTACAGGTGCAGGTTGCTGTGGCAGCAGGCTGATGAGGGAATTAACTGGTACCTGTAACTGGTCGGCTGGCTGGAAGAAGGCAGGGCCCTGGGCACATATAAGCACCAGGGTTGAGACTGAAGGTAGTTAGTGCTTTGGCAGCAACCAGGGAGAAGGAGCTCTTGCAGGAGCTCTATTCAGAGATGCTTGTTTGCCATTCTGCTGCTGGTAAGAATGAGGGGCTCTAGGAACTCCTAAAGTATCTGAGGCTAGGGGCCACACATTGTTGAGGGAGAAGCTTGCCCCTTAAAGCGGCAGAGTGACCTCCGATGTTGTTGTTGTTGTTATGTTATAGCCCAGGGGTTTGTATTTATGTTGTTAGTGTTTTAAACTGGTGGACCGGGCTGAGGCTGTTGGGGAGGAGGAGCCCTCACTGGGCACACTATGGTGTAGAGCCTAGCAGCAGTGAGGGCATGCAGACAGGGTTGCTGAGAGCTCAGTGCCAGGGAGCTCACAGATGGGATGCAGAGAGCCCAACCCCAGTGAGGGTGCACAGACAGGGGCCAGGGGCCCAGTGACAACAGAAGGCCGAGCTAGATTAAGGCCTCAGAGGGACAACATTTGAATACCACCTGCAAGGCATGGGGCATGGTAAAGGGGTGGTTTTGGAGTCATGCATCTAGCCCATAAGGCTTGGGGTGTCCCGCAAGGCACTTAGGTAGAGCAGGACACAGAAAGGGGTCTAAGAACATAGACTTGGGGCAGGTAATTGTTTTGGGTGGAGGGCTTCTTACCCACTTTTGGCAAGCTGTCAAGGGCTACATGGGTAGCACTTCCCCTTGATAGATGCCCGGCCCCCTGGTCACCATCTTGGGACCAATGTCCCAATGTCTTGGGACCAATGTTTCAGGGCCAGCCCCGGTGGGGCCCAGAGCAGGGTGCAGGGTGGCAGGGGTCTGTGGAGCTGGGTTAAGCTGCACCAGCAGCAAGAGGGGAGAGCTGGCTCAGCTCCATAGAGCCCCTGGCAGCCAGGACCCTGTACTCCTGCTGTCCTGCTCTGGGCCCTGCTGGCACTGCACCTGGGACACCGGTGTGGGCCCCATGCACTTACTTACTCCCAGTGCCCCCCCAGCCCTGTGGTACAGGCAGGGGGCAGTGCACAGCCTTGAACCCCTGCTCTGCAGCAGGGAAGGAGCTGGTGCTGAATGCAGGGAAAAGTGGTCCCTCCCCTGCCCTGTGGGTGGTGCTCCTTGCTGCAGCCGCTCACAGCCCAAGTGAGGCTGTCTTGAGCAGGCACAGGCAGCCCCAGGCAGGCTGTGAGTGGCTGCAGAGTAGGATGCTAGCCATGGGGCATGCGAGGGGCCACTTTTCCCATCCTCAGCACCAGCTTGTAACCTGTCCCCACTGCCAGCCTGGGCTCTGCACCAGCTCCTGGCTCAACCGTTGGGGTTATGCACAGCGGCTGCAACCTCCCCCACTTGCCATGCCAGGCAGTGTTTGCCACCGCCACCTCTGGGCTGCCCAGCTCATGAGCTTCAGGTGGGCAGCAGCAGCAAACACTGCCCAGCACAGCAAGCAGGGGGGCTACAGCTGCTCCCACCATGCACACCCCCGACAGGCGAGCCTAGAGCTGGTGCGGGGCCCAGGTTGGTAGTGGGGGCAGGTTACAAGCTGGTGCTGAGCACAGGAAAAGCAGCTCCTACCCCACTGCCCCGCACTGCAGCCTGCATGGTGACAGGAACCAAAGACAGATAAATATTAATTTTCTAAATTTTTTAGGGGCCCCACTGCTCAGAAAGGATGGCCTCATGGGCTGGATCTGGCCCACGGCCCATATTTTGCCCAC
The DNA here is from genome assembly GCF_001723915.1 of Gavialis gangeticus. Lineage (NCBI taxonomy): Eukaryota > Metazoa > Chordata > Crocodylia > Gavialidae > Gavialis > Gavialis gangeticus. Next base: position 7,712,641 of record NW_017729006.1, read on the forward strand.
CCCTGACATAGATGGTTTAGTGGGGTCCACCAGGACCATGACTGCATAGCAACTTGAGGGCAGCCTCCCATCTACTATCTATTATCTTAACCATCAAGATGTGGCAGGAAAAACTAGAAGGTGCCCACAGGGCAAAGCTAGTATGGTCACAGGGCCCTAGGGGCATCACGGCCATCTCTAGGGACCCTACCCCAAGATAGTGATTTAATCCTATCTTTGTTTTTCTTTTCTAGCTAGGTTTAATACATGGTGATATTTGGTTTTAATTCCACAACTACTTAGCTTTTTTTAGTGGACTTCTAATGCAAGTCTTTGTTGAAGACTTTTGGAATTCTAAATGATATCTGGTGGTACTCTTTTTATTGACACAGTCTAAAATTCTAATAGATGAATGAAATACATTACATCCCTTTGCATAAACCAAACTAACTGGACCCTCTCATACCATGATATTTTGGATGTGTTCTTGAGCTGTTTTTAATTGTTATTTCAACCAGCTTACCATAGGTTTGCTACTCTGTAATTCTCTGGAACTTTTTTTTTAGCAGCCAAACTATTATATATTTAAACAGTTTAAAAATATTTGGAGGTATGCCTGGCAACTTACTGCATTTTTTAGTTTGGTTCAGTACCTGTTTTAACATTTTATTCCCTCATTTTATTTACTCATTTTAGGTACCAGAAAAAGAGCATTTTTGAGGCAGATCTCACACCAGTGTTATCGGTAGTGAAACCTGATGGAAAAGTAATGCTGCTTCTCAACAATTGTTCCTTTAAAGCATGCTATCAGTTTTTTTCAGGTTTTCTGATTCTGAGAAATTTTATATTATTGCTTTGTTTTTACTTCTTTAGCTGTTTGCTCTTTAAAATCCACTTTTGTCCCTGATTTTCTTATTGCCCAATGTAATTTATGAAACTGATTTTTTAATTGGATTTCCAAATTTTGAAGGATTTCTTTTTGGCCATGTAAATTTGCCTTGTTAATCATATTGATTGGCTCGTTGTCTTTTTCTTTTTGTTCAGTTCCTTTTATTCTGAGACATTGCTATTGGTTGTTTTATTTAAGTAGATACATCTAATTATTTTCTGTGCTACATCTATTATTTTGGGTGTTTTTTTTTACTTTTTTGACTAGTCTTGGAAATCTTACTTCTAAAGTGTAATGTCACTTTTGTAGGTATTCTGCGAAATATAATTATACTGTAGTCAGTATATCAATTTAGCTACATAGTTTCTTAAATAAGCTTTGTTCTATTACTTAAGGCTAAGTCTGGAGTGGTCTTTCCTCTTGTGTGGAACAGCGTGAGATATTCCAAGAAACAGTCAGTGTTGAGAGAGTGCTTCTCTAAACTTTTTGCATTGTGCCATTTGACCAATGGTTGTTTTGTGGTTCTATGAAGCCCCTCATTACTATAGTTTCCAGTATTACCTTTTAGTAAGATTTTATGTTCTATTCCTTTTAATTGTGTCTACACATTTTCTTTTCTTTTTTTTTATACAGAGATTGGTAGTATTACCTTACTAACAGTTTTACATCACTGCAGCTCTGTATTTGCATCCGTATAGATTTAACTGTGCTGTGTTCTAATCTTCAGCTTTTACATTGCTAAATCCTGCAGAATCTTAATTATGAAGGGCTGCTTCTTCAGCTCTTTGGCCTAGTCTTAATTTCAGACATCATAATTTGGTGTGCAGAGCCTTGGCACGCATACATATAACTGGACTCTTGATCAGTTGCCCTCATTTGCACATTACTGACACTATCAGCAGGGCCCTTTTTATTCAGCTTTTGAAGTTCTCTGGGCCACTTGCAGGAAGATTTACTAAAGAGGACTAGAGGGCTTTTAAGTATTCTCCAAAATCTGATGATTTTTGGTGACCCTGTTGCAGATTTTATGTCCCAGGCATGCTTGGTCCTTGTTCAAACAAACAACACAGTAATTTTGTACGTATGTCAGTAATGGACAGTCTCAAGACAGTTGATGCAGTTTTTGAATCTGCTCTATCAAACAAGAGAAAAGACAGACACAGTACATTTCCTATTAGCCCAGCATGCTTTGGTGAAAAATACTAACCAAATAAATTGCTTCCCATATAAATGTTCTTATCTTTTCAGTTTTCCCTGGAAGGCCTCCTCTTACTGTTTTATTACATTTGTATTCAAGTAGGTATTTGGTAAAAGCATTGGAGCTAAAGTATAAGTGACTTTAGCTGCTTGCAGGTGAGATGGACAGCCATTTATATCCTGCAAATGGAATTAGCTATTTGCCAAATCTCATTGACTTCAATTAAAGGCACTATTTGAGATGACTTAAATGTGCTTGCTATTTCATACAGAAACAAGCTGGGCTCAGCTTTTTTTACCTTATTAATGTGGGTTGCCTTACTCAGAGCTGCTCTTGGCCTCTGCTTAGCTGTTTGTACCTTAATAAGGCTTGCTACATTGTTATCCTGAGTACCTTGCTCTAATAGCAGTTTTGAAATGGGACTACTAAAACTACCACATAGACTGGGGCTGAGAGGGGCTACACCAGTGGTACTCAACCTTCTGGGGCTGCAGGCTGGATTCAGACCCTCTGCACCAGAATCAGGCTGTGCAATGCCTCTTTTGGCCCTATGCCCCCAATCAAGCACTGTGCTGCCAGATTGGGTCCCAGACTATCTCCATTCACTTCCCTGTGGCCCGTGCTGCTGGATTGGGTCCTGCAATGCTTTTCTTGGCCCCATGCTACCTCCTTGAGGTCTTGTGCTGTAAGCTAAGGCTCTGCACTGCCTCCAACCAGCCCCTATGTGCCCATCAGGCCCCAGGCACGCCAATCCAGCATGGCTTGGGGGTTCCCCATAGGTCCCAACATTTGGCAGAAGGAGAGTGGCAGTTAGTGTCACTACTACCCTGCTGCCAAACTTTGGGAGTTTTGGGGACTCCTGTCAGCCAGAGGACATTGCTCTGTGGACTGAATCTGGCCTGTGAGCCAGGGGTTGAACAGCTGTGGGCTACATGGATTAACTGCCCACCCCACATCAAAGTTAATTTTCTGTATGCCAGATGAGCCCACTATGTACAGCTTAGACTGGACATCATATTTTCTCAAATCCAAGATAAGTTTTTTTCCACCAGTCAGTCAGGATGGTGGGGGGGAAGCCGTGTCTTAGATATAAGTACCAGTCTGGGGCTGGCAGCTACAGCTTTGGCTCCCAGCCCTGGGTTGAAGCTGGACTTGAGACACCACTTGTCCCAGGCTGGAATGATTTGTTTGGCAAGGGAGGGGGCACACAGCCATGAGAAGTGCAGGAGAGACTGGCCGGGTACCTTCAACCTGCCCTCTCACCCCTTGCCTGCCCCCTCCCCACTTACATTCTGCTCGGGCTCTGGTCCATCCCAGCCCTGACTCTGACCAGCCAGGAGCTTCCATTTTTCTGAGGTTGGGCTGGACTGAGGCTAGGCTGGAGCCACACCAATGATGAGTGTGCTAATTCAGAGTGCAGCTGGTATGGTGGGAAGGTAGTTGCGGGGGCAAGCTTGGGCATTGTGTGGGGGGCAGGCTAGAGGAAGGAGCAAGGGGTAGAGGAGGTGGGGGTTGGCCTGTGCTAGGGGTGTATTCTTCTGACTGCCCCAGAGGAACAGAGCTTCACCAGAAGGTAAGGGGGGCAGGCTTCAGCAGGAGGAAGGGGCTAGGGGAGGCAGAGACTGGTGGGGTAAGCATAGATATTGGGGACTAATGGGCAGGGGTTGGGGGGTTAGGCAGTGGGTGCAGACAGGTACAGAGAAGCAGGTGATGGGGGGCAGGCATGGGGGAGGCCAAGGGCAGGGGAGGAAGTGGCAGGGGTCTGGCCTCTCACCCCCCACTGCTGATTTCCCTGTGGGATGGGGAGGGGACACAGTGGAATTTAAGATGATGTTCCACTAATTAGGTTCTATATATGGAAAATCATAACAAATTTATAATTTTCCATGTATAGATTCAATTAGTAGGGTGGGAGGTCGTCCTACATGCAATGTTCTCCTGGATTCATATAAATATAGTATAGGTTTTCCAGTAAGTAATTCTATATATTTCAGTTAATAGCATAATTTATAGAAGTAGTGTAATATATCACATTCAAACGGGATTTTTTATAACATTAAAGAAAAGGAGAGAGAGATGCATATATCAGGCCACAATCAAGTTATTTGAAAACGTGTGCATATTCAACAAAGTAAGAATGATTGCTTAAAATTTGTTTAGAAAATAAACAGAAATGTCTTCCAGTGAAACTGGAATGGAACAGCACAAGACTTCAGTACTTCTATGTACTATTCTTTCATCTATTATTCTGACATTGTTCTCTAAAACCTAAAAATATGAAGTGAATAATTATCAAGTGTTTTGTTTATTGACCTTCAGCAGCATATAGCATTCTGTTCACTTTTATGAACATGTTACCTTCCTCAGTCAGTTGCTTCCTTGTTCATGCACATTTCTGAATCTCTCACTCAAGAATGTTTTATCTCAATTATTCTGTTACAGTGATATTAGTCTGTGTTATTCAGAAGCCCCCTTCCAGTCTTATGTTTTTATGTTGCATACAAAAAATTTGTACATTTTTAGCCTACCAATCTATATCATTAAAGATAAAAAAGCGTAAGTATGTAGAAGTATTAAAACATTTTTATTACATCTGTTTTTCTGAGTCTATTACTACTACAAATAGAGCCCATTTTGCTAAAATACAAATTTCCTCTGCTAATCTTGAATCAATATGTTGGAGGTATAACCTGTTTAAGCACTGGCTTAAAGAGTATATAATTAATGAATATTAAAATTGTTTGCAGGACCATTCATCTCATGCCATATTTACCGGTATACCATATGTAGCCTTTCCATCCAAAATGAATTCTCCAAAATTGGGGTCATTGTCATAAATGATAAACCTCAGTTTTTTCTTCACTGGAGAAGAAACAGGGTGGAATAGAGCAAGCAGACGCTATCACTCATGGCAGCTAATATGGCTACTACTTATTCTTAGAGCTATAGGGGAAGTATGCAGGATCTCTTTCTGCAAGGTCTCACTCTCTCCTCCGGGGCTGCAGGCTGCAAACCCCCACGCTCCTCCACTCTGAGGGGACTCCGAGAGAGCTTCCCCCTTTGGCGCTCCTGCTGGTCTCCTCCGTTTCTCCTCACATGCAGCTCCTTTTAACTCCCTCGACTGGCTCCTGCAACTGCTGCCATCAGCTGGCCGCAATTTTATAAAAATGCGGCTAGTGAGCCGCTCGGGTCCCGCCACCACTTCTGGCTTTGTCGCGGTCCCAGCTAAAGGTGAGAATCTTTCTGTTTGCTTCTCTTTTCTTTCTCTGCCCCGCTCCTGCTCCCTGGGTTCCCCCTGGGCTCCCTGGGGTTTTCCCCTTGGTTGCTCCCTGGGACAGACACTATATAAAAGATGCCCTTTTCCAATCATCCAGGACCTTTCCCAGTCACCACAAGTTTTCAAAGATAATAGCCAGTGCTTCTGCAATCAGATCAGCCAACTCCCTTAGCATCCTCGAGTGCATCACATCCAGCCCCATAGACTTCCACACATCCATCTTTTTCCTAAATAGGCCCTAACCTATTTTTTCACTACTTTTGGCTGCTTACCTTCTTTCCAGACTGTACTGCCAGATGCGGTGGTCCAGGAGCTGAATTTGCCTGTGGACTCTGAGGTGAAAAAGGCATTGAGTATTTCAGAAGAATTTATATATGTTTCTAAACATTGTGCCTTCCAAAAACAAAGGGTGCCTGTAGGTGTGCAGGGAGCTGCTAAGATGCACTGTAATTACAGCATGTCTGTGCAGACTTGATTAATTGAATCTGCTGGAGCATGCTAATTAGCATGCTCCAGCGGCCTCCATGTCTCATGTATCATCATCCCCATGCTTCCAAATGGTAGTGAGGCACTTCAACTAAAGCTCATTCAACCCTGCCATTTTGAAGGTCAGGGATGCTGATACAAGAGACACTGCAGGCACTTTAATTAGAGCGGCTCTCATAGCCACTCTAATGAAAGCATCCCCTGCTTCATCCCTGGAGCATGTGTAATAATGCCCCAAAGTGCTTGTTTTATTTGGGGGCATGTTGTATGTGAGAAAATACAGCAGTAGACAGGATGAAAGCATATGTAGATCCAATTTTTGTATCGTCTGTGTTACAAATTTGTCCCTTGGTGAGTGGATATCACTGAGTGGACATGGGTATGGAAATTAAGAAACTGCTTAAACACTTTTCAAAGTGTTTAGTCAGGGACTGGGCCTTTTTTGTGTAACCATCAGTGTTTAGCCTCTTAAATCTACACATGCTTGAAATCAGCATAGAGCTTAAGATACTCTTGAAAAGTAGGAGCATCTGGGCAAAATCTATGTGGCTGTTATACTGTTCCTTTGTCTTTGCTTTCCCAAGGACAGCTCCACTTCCTCACAGCAGGTCTATCACTCAACTCAAGAGATTTAGAAAGAGAAGGCTGTCTCAGGCCAAACTTCCCATTGCAAGTGCGTCTAGTTCCCAAAGAATATAATTATATGTACTATACAAACAATTTCTTCTCCCTCCTCAAGTCTCTCTTAAGAATGATGGAGACTGTAATTCAAATAGACTTCAGAGATTCATGAAATTGGGGAGAATGCTGCAGAGCTCCAGTTCCCTTGGAGGTCTTTATCCATAGCATGCTAATTTTTGTATTGTGTATTGCAAGGTATCACTTTTGCCCTATATTTTGAGATATGTTTCACAGTATTTTTGGTAAAGGCTCTTCTTACTTTTTAATTTTTCAAGTAATTAGGTGTCTATAAAATAATGATGTAATAGAATGAATTTTATTTCAATAAGTATATACCTTAAAAGAATATTAACTATACACTGCAGTCTGAATATTAGCTATATTCTTCCAGAATCTTTGCATTTACCTTACTGTATGCATAAATGAATTTCCACCTCTCTGCTTATGACAACAGTTTGTTTTACATGTGGGTGGACTATGTATTGACTGATCTTTAAAATCCTGATAATAAAATATAGTGGATAATGATATTTCTTTCAAGTGTAATGCATCTAGAGAATGCATATTTTCTTTTCAGGTAACTAAATACAATACAGAGATTACTGAAGGAAGTCCAGCGGAAAGCTACTGCCAAGAGGACTGTGTTGTTATTGATGGAATAGCTTTCAGGGTGGTGGATTGTATTGAGAATATAACAAATAAGTTTAAAGAAATAGATTCTCTGATGGCTGAATTCCAAAATGTTTAATGCTGAAACCAACTCACAAACAGAATAACCAGCCCTATCAGGATACCTGCATATTGTCTATCCCCCCTCCCTGCCCCACCGCCCATATTCATAGGCTTAAATAAGTGAATGCTATAAAAAGAATTCAAATGTAATTTAATGTCAAGTATTAACTGATAACACTTCTAACAAAATAGTGGTATATTTTGAAGTGAATAGTTGTTTAAAATGTAAATATTCATTTAAACTCTTTTGCTAATTTCATAGAATATTTTTGTTAAGGTTTGAAACAAGTTATAGATACTGAAAGTTTATCTGTCTTCATAAAATAAAGACAGATAAACTTATTGTGTTGATTCTGAACATTTCTTGAATTCTCAAAGCATTTTGACAAGATGGTGCACCTTTTGGATGTTCAGAAAAAAGTTATTTAAGTAAATCCTCTGGTAGTCATGAATAATCTTAGCTATGCAGCTTTATCCAATATGAAACAGTGATGGGGTTTGTTAGTCCTTTGATCCTCATATACAATTCTCAGTTGATTGTACTGAGCTCAAATTTAGATCTGGGTAATTCAGCTATGGAGACTATGTTCTGTTCCTAAAATACGTCTTCCTGACAGTAGCCATATTATGTATTTTGGAATTAGAGGGTTATTGTATATTCAGGGTATACCTATCTCAATAGTCTGAAAATAATGTTGAAAAGTATGGAAAAAGAAAAAAAGTTCCCATGCAAAATACCAAAATAATAGGGAGAGGTCAAAGCATACCCAATGTAAATGAAGCAAATGTGCATTAGTTGAAACAAAGGACACAGCAGAATAAGAAAAAAACAGAATGATGCAAATACTGTTTCAGCACTGGAGATTAAAGTGTTTTAACATTATTTTGGTAAAAGAATATTAACTGCCCTGATTGCAGGACAGGTAGGCAGGATCGATTTCTCCCCCACTCCCCTCTAACCCCCAACCCAATAGGCAAACATCTGTTGGGTCAAGGGGTTACTCTAACTTGTGACACTTTATGCAAAGTGCCATGAGTTAGAGCAGGGACCTGCACATGCCAGAGCCCTGTGTGTTACAGGAAGAGTCTTCATGTCACAAAAGTCAATGTTGAAGGATATATTAGAGGAAGACGAGCAGAGTAGATGCTGCAAATCCAGTTGTGTGGATGCAGAAACTCTGTTAACCTATGCAAATAATGTGGAGGAAGCTACAACTACTGTTGCAGAACCTATCCGTGAAAAGCCACAAGACAGAACCAGAAAGGGGCTTCTCAGTTGTCCCACTTCCTACCTCTGGTGAGCGTGAGAGGTGAAATTTGTATTAACTTTCCCATTTTTTTATAACTTTATTTGTATAAAATTTGAATAATCAGGTTTTACAGTACTGAAATTAATTTTATCTGACTTGTTTTGAAAATGATTGTATTTAAAATAACATTTTACTATTTTAACATATTTTCAATACATGTTATAACTGCCTCACCTAATCCTCTGCTCTTATAATAGCTCATGCTTGCTTTGTGTTTATGGTAAGAGAGTGAAAGCATTCTTTATTTGGTACTTGCTGATAATTTAAAAAGTAAAAACACTTTAATACCAAAATGGAGACAGAAGACTAAGCTAGAGAAAGTAAACTGTAAATAATGTGTATTCCTTAATACAAAATGTTCTTTTAGACTGAGAAGTTTCTAACCTGGTGCTCACATTTTGAAAGGAATGACAGGACTATAGGAATCATAATCTGTTGAGCTTCACCTCAGTAAAAGGACAACTGAAAAAGTATAATTAAGGACAGAGGAATGAAACTCTTGGATAAGTATATGCTGATACTATCAAACAAGCCTAGTTGCTCTAAGGGTAAGTCATGCCTTTCTGACCTGTTAAATTCTTTGAGTAAAAAATACAGTGGATAAAGGGCATCTGGTGGAAGTAATTTACTTAGATTTTCAAAAGGTTTTTGATAAAATCCCTCACAAGAAACTAGTAAGGAAAATAGGTAGCCACAAGGTAAGGGCTAAAGCCCTGTCAAGGATTAAAAATGAATAAGCCAAAGAAATAGAGTCATAATAAAAATCTTTACCGAATAAAGGTAAATGATTAGTGGGAAAATGCAAGGCACTTAAGAACAATCAGATTTCAATGGCTTTACTCAGTGGCTAATATTCAACAGGGGTCATTATGATTGCATCTTTACTTACAATTTTCAGGAAAACTTTCATCATTGCACTTCCATTGTATCAGGGTTAGCAATGGCAAGAGTGCTGACAGTTTGGGCACAGTTGTTTTTAAAAACGTGTTTTCTAACTGTTTGAAAAAGCTAGTAAAAGTAATTGTATCCAGTTGATCAGTACAGTTTGAACTTGTACTGTAGTTATTGCTAGCACAGATGTAAATGCAATGACATAAAGTGTACTCAAGGATTTCCACATAGACACGGCTATTACTACCATTTATAAGTGGAGAGGGAGGAGAATCAGCATCTCTCAGTTTTGTTATGAGCCAGCAGATTCCATGTAACCTACACACAGAAAAACCATAATAAAAAAATCTAAAATAGGAAACTGTATTTTTAAAAAGTTCCTGAAAAAAAATTGAGATACCACAGTTTTTACCTGTCTTGTGGACAGGTCAGAAGAAAGTTAAGAAGTTTTAACATTGCAAACAAAGCATGTAACATGTTCTCAGTCTTTATTTTATTTTATTTTATTAAATCACCAGCTGTACTGTGCTGTAGCTACATTCAGAGTATTTTTCTAAGAGCTACAACCTTTTAAAAAATAATATTTAGAATTCATTTTCTCTCGCCATCTTTTGGTAACAGGTACAACACAATCTGGCCCTATCCCATTTGCCTGCTCCAACATACAGTAATTGCAACTACTAAAAGAAAAACTTGCTTAAAGCATAAACCTAAAATATAATTACAGATTTTTAAGATTAAAAAAAGAACGAGTAACAATTATCTATAAATCATTGCTACATCAGTATGTCTACCCAGTATTTCCTCCCTTACCTACCAATGTTTCAGTTTAGGGTTCTAAGTTGTCCCTATTACATTCAGGGCTTGAGCCCCAGCCACGTGAAATTAATGTTAGGGAAACTTATGCTTAAATAGTATTCTCTTCACCACTGCTTGCAGGATTTAAAATATGTAATCCATAAAATCCATAATTTAATATAGCATTTTCCCAGAACAAGAAATCAACCCTTGTAACAAGTCATACATCCTCTGTAGTCTAGCAATTTTACTGGACAGAGAAAAAATGTTAAATGTAAGGACTGTACAATTCAGCCCTTGGTGAGAGGCCTAGACAAATCAGTGCATCTTGCAATTTTTTCCCCTCTATGTAGGCACATGACGTTTGTGTGCATTTCTAGCAGGAAATTCCAGTGCATCTTGCAATTCTAGCAGGAAATCAGTACATCTTGCAATTTTTTTCCCCACTGTGTAGGCACATGACGTTTGTGTGCATTTCTAGCAGGAAATTCCACAAGTGGTGACTTATCAGAAAAATTACCTGGTCCATAAGAATCTTGACCATTCATGGGAACTAGCATTTGAATTGAAGATGGTTAATATTTTGGGTCAGAAGGGAGTAGCAGTCTCTGAAGCAACACTGTTCAGAGGTTAATAGTAGGGAGCTTTTGGCATTTCACTGAACTGATAATTGACAGCCAGTTCTGCATGTACAAGATGGGCTCAATATGGTCACAGGCTATCTTTCTCAAATGGAATAGCTGCATTCTTTACTGTTTAAATTTTCTTGGTGACATTCACTGTTAGACTCAGATAGCATGTGTGGCAGTTTTCTAGACTACAGAAGTGATTCTCAACCAGGGTGCCATGAGATTCTCTAAAGGATGTAGTAGGGTGCCATGTAATATAAAGTGTGTAAACACCTACACATGATTCACATGATAAGATTTGTAGGAATCCACAGTGTCAAAACTACTACCAGCACACAGGATCCATATAACCAGAATGGGGAAGAGTATCTGTGGACATTAAGTTGTAGGAGGACAGGGGGAGTCATGGGGAGGAAATCCCTGCTTGCTCCCTTCCCTTCAGTGTCCAAGAGGCAAGATGCCTCACTAGTGATGGGATGAGCTGTAATGCTGGCTAGAGCAGGGCAGCTGGAGAGCTGGTCCCAGTGCAGCACTCCCAGGAAGCCCCGAGGTAGGTCCGGGGGTACAACGGGATAATCCTCTTACCTCATAAGTTCTCCTAGGTTGGGGTGCAGGCAAGCCCAGAAATGAAGGGAGAGGAAACAGGGATGTCTGGGACAGGGCAGTAACCAGCACAGTTGTTCCCACCCTCAGGGGAGGAAACACCTGATCTCAGCTCACCATAGGTGATTCACCTTAATACAGGACAGATGAGTCACAGCTGGAGACCAGAAACCAATGTTGATAGGCTGGGAATATGTGGAGGAGAACCTAAAAGGATGCAGGAGGTGGTAATGGGAGGAACTCCATGCTGGAGAGAGGTGGTGGCAGGGGGTGAGGGGCACACCTACCCTTATTTTTTTATTTTTGTGACTGATAGACTATGGGGAATTCCTGGAAGCCAACCAGAAAGGTACTGTGTTTAACTCCTGTCTGTGAAGCGTTAACACTAGGTGCCCTTAATCAACCAGGAGGCCTGTGTGGGAGTGTAGGGGTTGGAGGAGCCCCCACTATAGGCCTATGAAGCCTCACTCCAGGCCATAGCTGATTATTTTTGGACTAGTAGAAAGAGAGCCCTGATGGCAGGGTCAGTTTCCTTCTCTAGGATAGAATTTTACCTTAATATTATCAAATTGTGGTGGGCAAGCATCCCAAGAAGGTAATGTACTCCCTAGGAGGGCACACAGCACTGATTGAGCCATGGAAAAGGGGCAAGACCATATATTTGGTGCATTGGCTGGGAACCCTGGTAAACCCAAGGCCATAAAGAGAATTTAAGGACATGAAGCAACAATAGCTCCTACTAGGTGCTGGAGCTGCACCGGTACAGGATTTGCTGATACAAATTTTACAGGTACAACAGAGACAAATGGAGGATCTTTTTCAGCCTAGAACAGAGGAGCAAGCTGCCCATGGTACCATAGTTTGGGAGACAGCAAACTTTGATTGAGAAACTGGAAGGGAGGCAGGGGATTGGACCAATTGTGAGTCTCAGAATGCCAAAGATGGATAAAGATGATGATCTGGAGGCCTACTTAGAATCACTTCTAAGGTAGGCTGTAGGATGTGGGCCTACCAACTGGGTCTACTACTGACAGGTAGGGCATAAGCAGCCTATGGAGCCCTACCCTGGGAAGAAGTGGGGGACTACAAGAAGTTAAAAGAAGTCATCCTGTATAGAATAGAAGTATCCCCAGAATGCTATAGAATTCGATTTTAGGCCAGGAAGGAAGGAGGTGAGAAAAGACCACAAGTCCTTTTATAGAACCTTAGACACTTAGTGCACAAATGGTTGATGTAGACTCTGGATTTAGGACCCAGATGCCTTGTTCTGTGAGGAGAGTCACCCTCAGACCAACCATGACCTTTGTGTTCAATAATGGGCAAATTTATTGATACACAGTGAGCCTATGAACTGGTCTGAGCTTTTCCCAGCCAGGACTGTGTGTGTGTGTGTGTGGTGCCTCCTACCCACCTTTCACCAGGGGAATCCTCATTCCTGGCATTTCCTGGGGCTGTCACACCACCAGCAGTCCCAACAAGCCTCATGACCCTGGCAGAGTTCAGTTTTAGCAGTCATGCCCAGGACCTTCCCCGTAGTCCCAGTCCATACCTCCAAGTTAGTTTTGGCATGGAAGCCCAGCAGGGACATGTTCTTCTCCTGCTGGCTGGTGATACAGTAAGTGCCTCCTCCAGCTCTCAGAGTGGGGCATTAAATGGTTTTTAAAAAATGAAAAAAGGAAATAGGAGTGGATGGAGTGAGGAGGGTCTCATTTATTCTGTCTGCACCTGGAGCTTGGGGAACCCCAGCAGCAGGAGGTTCACCTTCAGGAACACCAGCTGCTCCACCAAACCAGGATCCAAGGAGGTGCAGTGGGGTGTCACTATATCACCAGTAATCCTGAACACCCTCTTGCTTGGAACATTGGTTGGTGGACAGGACAGGTGTTTGTGGGCAACCATGGCCTGATCTGGCCACATCTGGCTGCGGCTTGCCCAGTAGGCAAAGGGGTCGCACTGCAGCAACTCCACAGCCCGGCAAGATAGGCAGCCACCAAGGACTGAGCACTACCTGCCTGATGGTGGGGTCTGGTGTCTCTGGACCCCACAATGGAAGCCATGCCCTTGACCAACATTGGCAGCACCTGTGTTAGAGGAGGAGACTGGCTGATGGATGGCATGCTGACATGGGACAGTGGATCCCCCTCTTTCACATCCTGCTGCCTCTGCCCTTCTGCCTCCCTGACTCTCGTCACCAGCACCGCCATCCGCTGATTCAGGCTTTGGCTGCTGCATGTGCTCCCCTTCACCTTTGGGTCACACATGGCAGTCAGCATGTGGGCCATACTGGACTGCAACGGATCAAGCTGTTTCCTGATGGCCTCCTTCAGCCACCTCACCAATGCCTGCACATCTGTTGACAGCAGCTTGCCCCAGCCAGGAAGACTGATCCCCTGGAAGTTCTCCATTTGGCTCTGAAGTTCCCTCACTACAGGGATCATCTGGCTAAGGAGGGCATTGCCTGAGCTGAGAGACTCAGTGGCCTCAAGGAAGGCCAAGATCTGGGAGATGGTATCCCACTTAGCTCTGTTTAAGGGGGCCACTGATCCCAATCTCCCTGAGCAAGGCCATCTCTTGGATGGCCTTCTGTTGCTCCACCAGCCTCTCAAGCATTAGGTATGTGGAGTTCCACCAAGTCTCCGCATCCTGCATGATTTTGTGCTGTAGGATGTTCAGCTCTGCCTGTCTGTCCTGCAGCATGTTTCCCCCCTTGATGCTCTGGTGGAGGTAGCCTGCCACCTTCCTGCATTTTGAAATGAGCTTGCTGGTGGTGCTGGGGCCACCACTGGCAGCCCTGTCCCCCTCCAAGGCATCCCTGACAAGAAGGTGGAACTTGTATGCCACACAGGGGATGCCAACAAAGCTGATATCATGGACTGCCTTGACCATATTGGCCTTATAGTCGATGATCATGAACACGCGGGTGAGCTTACCCTGCCCATGATCTCTGTTGCTGTGTGGGACTCATCCATCACCTTGGCTGGAAGAAGAGCCCACCGACAGCCAGACTGGTTGCACAAGTGCCCTGTGAGAGAGGTATTCATGATCCCCACCCTGGCTGCTCCAGATGTCTGAGGTGAAGTGTAAGGCCACCTGTGGACCTGCCTTACACAGCTCCTCCCTCAAGTACTCCCTGCATGCCTTATTTAAAAAGAATCAAAATAGACTAAACAAAAAGGATTTTGGGGGGAGGAGTAAATTGAAAGGAATCAATCAATGAATATAATAATAAAATAAAAGGGTATAGAAACTAAAGAAAAGGATATTGATGAATCCCACTTGCTAGGCTAGCAAATAGGAAATTAATGGTTTAGAAACTTTGGAAACATTTCAACTGCCCTCATTTCGTCTTGAGGCTGTTTTGAAGCCCTTTGTTTTGTTTCAGTTTCCCTGTTTCAAGCTTGAAATGAGTCAAAACAGTGTTGAAATGAAACAGCTGGCAAAATTTTGCACAGCCCTAATGTGGTTGGTCAGTTTCCTAGATGTAGTGCACGGTCAGTGATGGCCCCCAAAATGGTGCCTATGCACCCAGTGTACAAAATGGTGCCTATGGCCCCAAAAATCACTGCTGAATTAATGAAGTGGGTGGCTAAACTGGGGATACCTCAGGAAGTTATAACCAATCAAGGGACAAATTTTATGTCCGGTGTCAATAGAGATCTCTGTAAGCTCCTACAGATCAGACACCTGAAGACCACCATGTACCACCTTCAACCTGATGGGCTAGTGTAGTGGTTCAATAGGACATTGAAGGGGATGCTGTAGGAAGCTATCCAGGGGAATCATAGGGAGGAGGGACCAGTTATTGCCACCTTTGTTGTTTGCAGTCTGAGAAGTCCGCCCTGTTCAACATCTTCATCAGTGATTTGGATGAGGGGGTGCAAAGCACCCTGTTCAAGTTTGCTGATGACACTAAGATGTGGGGGGAAGTGGGCACAATTGAGGGGAGCAACAGGCTACAGTTAGACCTAGATAGGTTACAAGGATGGGCGGAGGAGAACAGGATGGGGTTTAACACGGACAAGTGTAAGGTGATGCACCTGGGGAGGAACAATAGGCACCACACATACAGGCTGGGGAACTCCCCTCTTGTCAGCACGGAGGTGGAAAAGGATCTGGGAGTCATTATTGACTCCAAGATGAACATGAGTCGGCAATGTGGGGAGGCGGCTAGGAAGGCCAACTGCACCTTGTCGTGCATCCACAGATGCATCTCGAGCAGGTCCAAGGAGGTGATCCTCCCCCTCTATGCGGCACTGGTCAGGCCGCAGTTGGAGTACTGCGTCCAGTTCTGGGCGCCGCACTTTAAGAGGGATGTGGACAGCATCGAGAGGGTCCAGAGGAGGGCCACTCGCATGATCAAGGGACAGCAGGGTAGGTCCTATGAGGAAAGGTTGCGGGACCTGAACCTGTTCAGCCTTCAAAAGAGAAGGCTGAGGGGGGATCTTGTGGCCTGTTATAAACTGGTTAGGGGGGATCAGCAGGCGCTGGGGGAGTCCCTGTTCCCCCGAGCGCCGCAAGGAGTGACCAGGAACAATGGTCACAAGCTGGCGGAGGGAAGGTTTAAGTTGGACATTAGGAGGCGCTACTTCATGGTCAGGGTGGCTAGGGTCTGGAACCAGCTTCCAAGTGAGGTGGTGCAGGCTCCCACCCTGGGGGTTTTTAAGAGGAGGTTGGATGACCACCTTGCTGGGGTCATTTGACCCCAGTGCTCTTCCTGCTATGGCAGGGCGTCGGACTAGATGATCTGCTCAGGTCCCTTCCGACCCTAGAAACTATGAAACTATGAAACTATAAGTGCCTGAAGCATCAGAGGGACTCTCAGCTTTTGAGCTGGTTTTTGGGTTCCAGCCAAGGGGTCTGTTGGACATAGTTCATGAGGAATGGGAGAAACAGGGTGGGGGGGGCACTGGAGAGACCTCTCTGAGTTACCTTTTGAAGCTGTGAGACTGACTGACTTCTGCCTATGAGATTGCTCAGGGAAACCTAAGGGTGGCTCGAGAACGTCAAAAGAGAGTGTACATACAGCCAGTGGCCCAAGAAAAGGGAATTCAAACCAGGTAATAAAGTGTTGCTCCTGCTACCCTGTAACCACAGTAAGTTGCTGGCCCAATTGCAGGGACCATATCAGGTATCAAGAGAAGAGGGGCCCATTGACTATGAAATAATACAGACAGGACAGAGATGAACATGACAAATATATTATATCAACCTCCTTAAAAAGATGAAGAAAAAGGAAGTTTGGTTCTTAAAACCCAACCCAGACTTGTGGAAATTGAGCCTTACTGTAAGGGAGGTAGCAAGAGATCAGGACCCTGCAAGGCCAGGAATGGGAATTCAGCTGACAGGGGAGCAATGCCAAGAGCTGACCCAGATGGTGAGAGGATTTGGAGATGTCTTCCAGGAAGAACCAGAGTTAGCTAAGTGGGTGGTACTTCACATCCATACACTTCCTGGAGCAGTCAGAGAAAAGGGACCCCAGGGGCTACAAGCCAAGGTACAAAAAGAGATCTAGCACACGCTGGCTAAGAGAATTGTGCAGGATTCATGGAGCCAATGGAGAAAACCTTTAGTTATAGTACCAGATGATTCCCTGTACCAGTTATAAACCAGATGATTCCTTAAGGTAAATGCCATAGCCAAATTCAATGCATTTCCTATGCACCAAGTGGATGAAATGGTGGACTGCTTTGGCCAGGCTCCGTTCATCATAACTGTAGACATAACTAAGGGCTACTGGCAAAAACCAATGGCACCAGAAAATAGAGAAAAAAGGCATTCAGCAAACTTTGGGGACTCTTTGAATTTTGTAGGATGCCATTCGGATTGCACAGGGCAGTGGCTACATTTCAATGCTGGATGAACAAAGTTCTGAATCCGCATCAGAGATGCGCTCCAGTGTATATCGACAATATCAGCTTTTTACCCAGCTGGCAGCAGCATTTGCAAAACCTCCAGGCTGTGCTCCAGGACCTCAGAGGATCAGGTATGACCACTAACCCAAATTGGGCAGGAGGAAACTAAGTACCTGGGCTTTGTGGTAGGGCAAGGTTGAATTCAACTGGTGTTGAACAAGGTGGAGGCCTTGGAAAAGTATAACAAACTTAAGAAAAAGAAGCAGGTTAGGTCTTTCCTTGGCCTGGCCTATACTACTGAAAGTTTATTTCCCAGTTCTCAGAAATGGTGGCCCTGCTTAACAGTCTTCTTAAAGGGTATCCAAGGGATGGAGGTTAGATGGATGGAACAACTGAAAAGGCATTTGAAAACATTAAGAAAGCTTAATGTGGGAACCCAGTGTTATCTACTCCTCACTTAGCCAGCCTTTCATGTTGGAGACTGATGCATCTGGAATGCCCTTGGAGTGGTACCAACCCAAGAAGTTAAAGGAGTATCCAGGCCTGTAGCCTATGCCAGCCATCGACTGGTGAGTCACAAAACCTGATATGCTATGGTGGAACGAGAATGTATGGCCTTTAAGCGGGCAATAGAACTGTTCTGCTATTACCTACTAGGCTAAAGTTCATGCTTATAACAGACCACACACCCCTTAAATGGATACAGTTGAACAAGACAAATAACACCTGAATCACACATTGGGCCTTAGCCTTACAACCTTACCATTTAAAAATTAGATACTGACCAGAGAAGGGAAACATCATTGTCCTGTGCAGCCACAGAGATGCAGAAGGCCAGGTTGGGCTGGGAGCACTGCACTGTCTCTGCAGGTGGGCAGTGGCACTGGGAGGGGTGGCTGCAGGGGGGCAGCTAAGATGAATTTGGGGGCCTATAGCTCCCAAGGTCCTTCCAGCGCCACCGCCCACAAAAGTGCAGCACGGTGTGGCATTCCTGGCCTAGCCCAACCCCAACTGCCCCTGCCACCAGGTGAGGCACAGCTCTCCCAGCCCACCTCCCTCCCTCAGGCACAGTGCAGCTCTCCCAGCCTGACCCTGGCCCTGACCCCTCTTCACCCCAGCCCCATTTGGTGGAGGGGCCCCACTTCCAGCTCCCAGGGAAGCAAATGTGAAAGCCTCAGTTTTAAACTTGGCGCCAAAAATGAGAGCTGAGTTTAAAACTGTGGCTTTCACTTCCCTGTTTCTGAGGATCCTGGGGCAGATCACACAAATTGGGGGGGAATGTGCCCCCTGGGCCTTTGCTGGGGTGCATACAGTGGTGGGAGCCTTCCTGCATGACTGGATGAGCTGCCTGGCCTCCGACACTCTCTTGGCTCAGCCTGGCCAGGGCCCCACTCACCCAGTAGCAGGGGGCATGGAGGGGGATTGTCTCATTCTCCTGACTTGGCCCCAGTGGCAGGAGGCTCAGCCCAGCCACGTGCGTCTTGCCACTCCCCATGTGTGTCCTGCCACTCCCGATCGCAGAGCCTCTGACAACTGATCTCAGCCTGAGCCCCACCCGGGGGCTGAGACTGACTGT
This sequence comes from Gavialis gangeticus, assembly GCF_001723915.1. NCBI lineage: Eukaryota > Metazoa > Chordata > Crocodylia > Gavialidae > Gavialis > Gavialis gangeticus. The sequence goes on from NW_017729006.1 coordinate 7,731,542, forward strand.
CAGAGCCTCCCTGATCAACCAGTTGATCACGATTGACCGGTTAGTGACCACTGAACTAGGGGAACATCTGTTTTGGATTTGTCTTGACCAATAGGCAAGAATTGGTGGAGGATGTAAAGTTGATTTGGAAACTTGAGAGGAAGGGTCATTATATGATAGAATTCCAAAGCCTGAGATGGGGAAGGCATGAGGCCAGCACACCTAAGATGCTATATTTCAAAAAAGTGAATTTCAACCTACTCAAGGAATTATTAGGCATGGTGTTGTGGGAAGATGCACTGAAGGATAAATGCACTCAGGAGGCCTGGAAGCTTCTGAGAGCACAGTATTGGAAGTCCAACAAGAAACTGTTCCAACATGATGGAAGCACAGGAGTGGTAAGAGACCAATATAGCCATAGAAGGAGCTTCTAGGATGCTTCAAATGCAAAAGGAAAGCCTAAGAAATGGGCAGATTACAAAGGACACAGGCCAGAAAATAGTAAAAACCTGCAGGGACTAAATCAGGAAGGCAAAGATAAAGAATGAGCTGCATCTGGTGAGGGAAGAGGTTCTGTAATACACTGGCCAGAAGAGAAAGACTACTATTAAATAGGCAAGGTGAACTCTTAACAAAAGATGCAAAGACAGCAGAGCTATTCAACAGCTACTTTGCTTCAGTCTTCACAAAAAAAATTAAGCTGCAGCCAGACACCTAATAAAGATTATTTGGATATGGATGGGAAGCAGCTGAAGGATGAAATAACAAATGAGACAGAACTTACGATGGGTCTGAATGAATTCAAGTCAGCAGCACCTGACTTCATCCCAAGCTATTGAAACAACTGGAAGAAGTGATCTTGGAGCCCTTGGTAATAATATTTATGAAGTCATGGGAGATGGGCAAGGTACCAGTATAGTACCTGGCCTATACTGGCCCATGGAAAGGGCCAATATAATGCCTCTCTTTTGAAAAAGGCAAAAAGGAGGACCTGGGGAACTACAGAATGGTTAGCCTTATCTAGTACCCAGGAACTTACTGGGGCATATCCTAAGGAAGTCCATTTGCAAGCGTCTGAGGAGGAAAGGTTGATCACAGGCACTTAGCATGAACAAACTGTGCATGAACACTATGAACAAACTGTGTCTGTGGCACAGTGCTAATGGGCATGACATGAAAATAGTTGAACTGCCCTCCCATGGAGCGAAACCAAGACAATCTGCCTAAACCTACCCTGTAAAACAGTCGCTTATACTAGAATATGAGAAACTGCTTGGGTATTTCTCAGATACAATACTGGTACTGAAAAAAAAATTAAAACAAGCTTTGTTCAGTTCACAGTGTAGCATTATAAAAGTATCTCCTATGCCCTTGAACAAAGAAACCAACCCTAGCTAAATCCTACTTTTAAGGTGATCTACAGAATGATTCTCATCTCCTGATCCCCAAAACTAGAATTTCATAAGAAGCAGTCAAGCCTTAAAATACATATAATACACATGACATAGTTAAATCTTTATAGTTAAAGTACAATTAACAATCTCTAAAGCTCAGGCACCCAACAATTTTCATTAGAATGTTTTCAGTTACTTATACCTGCCAAATTTAATATGTCAGGTCTTCTATGCCACTGTCTTCCTCTGGCTTAAACTTAATTATTTAGGGAAACCTTTACAAAAATAACCCTGTATTCCCAAGTTTCACTCTTCTTCAGCCGATGGATGTAGTTTGAAACGTAAGTGAAATGCTTGGTCCACCCAGAAGATGACAACCTTTTATTGCTGTCATACTTTGTTGGCTCCAGTGGGAGGATTCTGTAAATCTAAAAGTACTATGCCTGCCAATGAACCAGTGGGAATCAGCATATTCCATATGATGGATTGTCTTTGTTTATCAATTTGTATGTTAAGAAAACTCTAGAAATTGTATTTTTAAGTGCTTACTATTCCAGCTTAATTTTCTTTTAAAATGCATTTTGTTTATATTTTTACTTTGGTAAAAGTTTAAATTGGCAGATTTACCAACGAAACCTAATCCTATTGTGCTTAAACTGTTTTGAAAATCTCAGTCTCAGTGCACAATCTGAAGATATCCTTAGGGGAAACATTAATATTAATGGCATAATTTAGTAAAAAATTAACATAATTAAACAGGAAGAGAAGGGGCAGGAGATGGGTCAGGTATCTTAGCATCTAATTGTTCTTTCAAATTTGTGAACACCTCCATCTTGAACCACCACCAAATAAGATAGACACTTTGTTTTTGGAAGGCAAAATGTAGGGAGAAAAAAGATTTTTCTGGAGGCATGGGCGACTGTGTGACTTAGAATAAAATCTCCTAGAAATACAGAATGTCCAGGAAATGTGGTATCTCTATCCCAGGAGCCAGTCTGGGTGAGGCAGCAGGAACTTCCTGGTATGACAGAACAGCAACAAGGCTAGGCCCCATGCCCTTGCAAGGGCAGTAGCAAGACTGTTACTTTACTCAAAGTTCCTGTAAGAACAAATTGTTCCTTCTGTACCAAAAGCCGTACCAAGATATTACAGACTGTACATAGCAGCTCACTCACCCTGAGCCAGCTCAATTGCTACTTCAGGCAAGACCTACACTCTTGGGGGTGCCAGAAGAAGCGATCCTCAGGGGCAACCAACAAGGGTTCACTGAGGGCAGATCCTGCCTAACTAACCTGGTTTCCTTTTATGATCAGGTCACAAAGTCCCTGGACAACAGCATGGAGGTGGATGTCATCTTCCTGGACTTTAATAAGGCCTTTGACACGGTTTCTCAATACATTCTTTTAAAAAACCATTGATGCCTACACAGTCAGATAGGTGGCAAATTGGCTAGATGATTGCACCCAGAGAGTGGTGGTGGATGGGTCATTTTTGACCTGGAGGGATGTAGGCAGTGGAGTCCCCCAGGGCTCAGTCCTGGGGCTGTACCGTTTAACATCTTTATCAATGATCTGGATGTGGGTGTGGAAAGTATGCTGTCTAAATTTGCTGATGACACCAAGATGTGGAGCAAGGCAGGCATGCTGGAGGGGAGGGACAGAATCCAGCTAAATCTAGACAGGTTACAAAGGTAGGCAGATGAGAATAGGATTGAATTCAACACAGACAAGTACAGGGTATAGTATCTATGGAGCAGGAACCAGCAGCATACCTATAGGCTGGGGAACACCATTCTTGTCGACACAGCAGCAGAAAGGGATCCTGGAGTTGTTGACTCCAGAATGAACATGAGCCGCCAGTGCGAGGAAGGAGTCAGTAAGGCTAACCGTACCTTGTCATGCATCTACAGATGCATCACAAGTAGGTCCAGGGAGGTGATCCTTCCCCTCTATGTGGCATTGGTTAGGCCACAGTTGGAGTACTGTGTCCAGTTCTGGGCACTGCACTTTAAGAGGGATGTGGCTAGCATTGAGAGGGTCCAGAAGAGGGCCATTCACGTGGTCAAGGGGCAGTGGGTCAGGCCCTACGAAGAGAGGCTAAAGGGCCTGAATCTATTCAGCCTCCACAAAAGAAGGCTGAGAGGGGATCTGGTGGCTGTTTACAAACTCACCAGGGAGGCCCAGCAGCAATTGGGTGAGGCTCTGTTCCTCCAGGCACCACCGGGGGTTACTAGGAATAATGGCCACAAATGGTTAGAGAAAAGGTTCAGGCTGGACATCAGGAGACATTACTTTACAGTTAGGGCTGCCAGGCTCTGGAGTGGACTCCCAAGGGAGGTGGTGTTCTCCCCTACTTTGGGGGTCTTCAAGAAGAGGCTGGACAGATATTTGTCTGGGGCATTATAACCCTGGCACTCATTCCTGCTTAGGGCAGGGGGTTGGACCTGATGATCTGTTTAGGTCCCTTCTGACTCTAAGCACTATGAAACTATCCCCATGGTCCCTCCTGGGCTGATCATGCTGACCTGGAAGTGACAGTGGTGCACCTGGAAATGCCAGTGGTGTGCCGCTGCCACTTCCAGGTTGGCATGATTGGCCATGGAAGGGATCCCCCCTGGCTGGCGTGATCTGCCGTGGGGGGCCCCCACCCCTAGTCAGCACAATTGGCCCCAGTTGCTGACTGGCTGCTGGGGGGGGAGGGGCAAGTGCCCCCCCTGATTCAGGAGGCACCAGTTGCCCATGCAGGGATGTCAATAAGACAATGTGCTCGACCCTCCTCAAACTCAAGAAACTTTAAATGCACAGATATGGTGCATGCCAAGCACAGTAGCTTACAGAATGTGTGGCAGGAGGAACTTTACCACAGATGAGACATAGGCAGCATGTTTTGCCCAGATCATGCAATTGTACCACCCAGTTTGTTGTGGGGTGGGCAACAAGCCATCCATTATGTGCAGTATTCTGTCCATGTAACTTGAGGGGATGTGACTACTGTGCATCTCCATCTGTATTTCTATTCATTGTGGGGGTATCCTGAAAGTGGGCATCAAGTGTTGCTCTATATGGCAACATTTGGCACTGACATTTATTTATTCATTTTGCTTTTTACATATACATTTCTCCAGGCCTATTTACAAGCAATTGAGATAATGCTAATACAAGCTTCAAATGTGAAATTACAAACATAAGTTAAAATTTTGAAATTAAAAATGTTTTAAATGAAGTTCTGTTAGTCTCTGTCCAGCAGTCTTTGCCTTGCTGAGCTGGTTGCCCCTGGAAACATTCCCCTTATACAGTGTCTTCTGAGCACTGAAAAATAAAGCACAAATATGTAAGTGATAAATAATATTGCAAGGTAGGTGGAACATATAGAAGCCTCCAGTCTGGTTGAGAAACAATGAGTCATTTCCATGTCTAAGAGAAATGAGATTACTTTAGTCATAAATTTCTGGCAATCTTCATCTCTCAGGCATCATAGCTAATGAATACCCATTTGTTTACAAATATGCTATACCATGCCACAGTCCCGGCAGTCTGCAACGCTAGATCCTATTTATCTCTGTTTGAAGGCTTCCAATAAAACTTCTAAAAGATATTTCTTTTTGACCACCTGGTGCCTTTAAAGATCAAATCCACCTTAATCCCTTTGGATATAACATTAGATACAACTTTCCCTCTAAAGGAATGAACTGAAAATCTTGAAATATCAATGCTAGTTTCTTGCAAGCCAATTTAAACTAGGCTTTAATTGTGTATATAGTGAGTTCATTTTCTTCTGTAGAAGAGATGAATAATTTGTCAGTTCCCCTCTTCTCCCCCTGGACCCATAGAACTCTCTATCAGACAACTGACAAGCTTTCAAAACTGTAAACAATGACGAGATCTCCCTTTTAAAAATGTTGAGCAGCAAGAGAAAAAAAATCAAAATCTGATTACTAGAGAGAAGCTAGCCATCATGAGTTGGCTATTCATCCAAACCAAACCTATATATTCTAAGAGGAGAATTTAGAATTTCACTCATCTGAACCTTCCTGAACTGAACCTTTGTTCCTGCATGCAGGAGAATAACTTATTGATGTAAGATTCTCTGTGAAAAGCAAGGATTTCTCTAGTCAAACCAGCACCCATGATCATAACTGTGCCTTTTATTTCATCCCTATAGAGTATTCCTCTCAGTTATTTTCCAGAGATGAAACTTACTCACACACCTATTAGGCTGTTTTGCTAATAGTACAGAAGACATCATTGCTCTGGTGGCTTTAGATGAGCAATTTTTGAGAAATAAGAGGTTCTGGAAAAATAGGTAGCTCCATATTTTCTTAACAATGAAACATGTCAATCCACAGGTGTGCCAAAAGAGCATGCTTTCATTGATTCATTTGGAAGGAAGACCTGAGCAATTCATCCAATTTCAACTCAAGAATACAAGTTGATTAAATAAACTTCTTTTTATCCCAAGCAGTATATACTGAATGTCTTATCCATGGTCTATCCATGTTGTATATCAAGATAGTCCAAGCTAGTTGTTTCTGTATAGGCCCAAATCCTTTCATTGTAAGGATCCATGAGCTTTTAAAATACTTGCATCAGTAAGTCAATGCATGGAACGTTACTGTCTCGGCTTTCCTGAGTATACAATTCCTAGGTGAAGTTGACGCTCCGTTTGGGAAACCTGCTGAATTTTCATTCTCCATATGTAATACCTTTACTTTATGAACTGGTTCTATATTCAGTTTGCCCTATCATTTAAACATTAAATTTAGCATTGGCTTTGTGGATGAGCTTCCCCAAAATGCAACCAGCAGTAAATCAGACTCATTTCATTTCCATGGTCACCAACTTTTTACAGGTATTTCAGGGGTAAGGGATTTCTTTCTTTCTTTCATTGGACTGCATTTTAGTTTTGCAACTCCCCTTTGTGTTGCAAGAGAACATTTCTGGATCCCACCAATAAATGTTCTTTTGAATCCAGTATACCTCACCTCAGTATTACTTGTGCCAAAGGGTCAGCTGGAATTGGGGAAGGCACTCTCTCATCTTCTTGCTACTGCATATCTTCCTTGCATATTCTGTTAAATGTGGAGCACAGATCCACAGTTTGTTTCTGGGGTACACTGATAACCAGTTAAATAAATAAACATGATGAGTGGTCAGTACTGTGTCCTGGGCAGTACATACCCTTGTACCCTGCACTTTCCCTGCTCTGGCTTGAGTTCTGGCAGTGGGGAGGGCAGAGTAGCAGTGGCAGCTCAAGAGCAGTGGCCAGTAATTGACTGCTTCTGGGAGAAATGTCTCCTTTTTTACTGTCTGCATGTGTGTCAAGTGACCCCACAAAAAGGGGGTATATCTAACCTAGAAGCAGTATACCCAAGGGTTTGAATTTCATTTTGACTCGGGTGGGGGGTAGGGAGGGGGGGTCTGCAAAAAATTTGGGCTGCCCATCACGCTGTCTAAATAAAATCCCCTAGAATTCTGTATTCTATTTTGTCAGGGTCCTACACATGTACAAACACACATACACATGCACACACAGATTATTAACATCACAGCTAGTCCTACAAATAGCATTTGTTTACTTTTAGGAAAAACACATCCACTACTTCTAAACAAGTAATAAAAATAATAAAAATAAATAAATTGATTAGCCTGCCTTAAAATAAAATCAACAGCAGAAGCCAAATGTCAGTCTTCTGTGGCTGCTGTCCTGTTTTCCATGAAGTTGATGGATGATGGCCTGCCTTCAGCCAGGATCTCACAAAAGGCACCAGATCAAATCTGTCCACTGGGCGACTGTTAACATCCACGAAGAGGAGCAAAGCCAAGGTTTGTGCTCAAAGTTGGTTGTGAGACTGTCAGTGTCATTTAGGGCTCAAAAACTGCATTCACACTGAGCAGAAGTGGTGAAGTATGTTTTGCTTGAAATTTTAAGTTTATAGAAAGTTTTTCTGCTGCCTTCACCATGCAGCTTCCAGGTACGAAATTCCTCAACAGCATCCCGAATAGGCTCTCCAAGTAGATCTGCCAAATTACATATTGAATTTTTGCCATATAAAACAAGATGATCCCGATCTTTTGGCTAGAAATGTGTATCCAGTGGTTTTAGCAGGTTGATAAGTTCTGAGTCTGGGAGGCTTTTGATTAGATTATCGATTACTGCCCAGTAGAATTGCAGGTGATTGATTTTTTCTGAGGTGTCATCTAAAGCCACTCTTTTGAGCAGCCCAGTTGAGTTGCACTGTTCAATTTTTTTTCTGGATTTTCCACTGTCAGCCTTCATGGCATTTAGAACATGCCATGAAGTCAGCAGCATGTTGTGATGCAAGTCTGTTAAGGATGTTTTCCTTTTCTGAAGTTTGAGGGAAAGGCTTTGGAGTTCAGAAAGAACATCTTCCACAGTAGCCAAGTGGAAAACAAAGCCCCTGGTTTCAAGCCGTTTGTACAGTTTGTATTTCTTTTGTTCACTGTCAGAATGTGAAGTATCTTCACTTGCTGTTTTCAATTGCTGTGCCAATGCTGAGTAATCTTTCCACATGCCTTTCATTGTATTAAAGCTGCTTGAAACCCAGCATATTGTAAAAACTTGACCAATTTTTGAAATACTCATTTTGAGATTGGCTGCCTTTTGCTATCAGACTCTGCATTTGTCATAGGTTTCTTCGTGAACCTGAAATTATATAAATCTATTTGTTTTCTTTTAGACATTTTAAAAATAAACAACTTAAGAAGTTTGATAACCCACAGGACAATACAGTCAATTGTTATGATCCACCACACCAATTACTTCCCATATCAGACTGCATCAAGTATGTTTCAAAAAACCCAGATGAAACCTGGTCTGAATGTGAACAATCTATGTAGTACAACATACGGTGAGGTCAGAGTGTCCAGACTGTGAAATAAGCTCCCTCCAGAGGTGGTGCAATCACCTATCCTGGAAATCTTCAAGAGGAAACTAGACAGTCACCTTGCTGGGATCACCTGACCCCCAGTTATTTTTCCGGCTTGGTGCAGGGGGCTGGACCCGATGATCTTCTGAGGTCCCTTCTGGCCTTACAATCTATGAGATGATAACACATGCGTGCCAAACTTTTAATTAGCAATCCACACTAATGACAAGCACCCAGTGCTGGGTCAGATACAGGTGTATAAGTGACGCAGCGCATGTCAGTGCTGAGAAAATGGCAGTGGTGTGCTTTGAACTAAAGCACATCAAATGTGTTTTAGTTCAAAGTGCACTACCCGCCATTTTCTCAGCACTGATGTGCACTGTGCCGCTTATACACTTGTAGCCGATGCAGTGCCAGGTGCATGAATTATGCGATTGATCAAGTCTGCTCCAGCGTGCTGGATTTCTAGCGTGTCGGAGTAAACTCATGGTATGCGTATACCTGTTAAGCTGGTTTATTGATTAACAAGTCCACCCAAGTGAAGGAGCAATCTGATCGGAGATCACCCCCTGTTATGATTTTCAACTGTTACAGGGGAGCTCTCACCTCTTATGTGGGAGCAGGGGAGGGGCTCCAAGCTCCCCTGTAATTCAAACCCTGAGTGTACCTCCGGTTGCTGCTCTTCCACCATGTGCTGCTGCTGCTTGTCTGCCTTCCTCACTTCTCGAGCCAAAGCCACTGCAGGAAAGATCAGTCTTAGGCCCAGCTTGCTCACCCATTGCTGCACTACTTCCTCTACTCTTCTTCTTGTGTGTGTACATGAGTCTGTGTCCACACATGCACCTAGTTCTCTTCAAGAGAACTGAAACGGATTTTTTATATTAGGTTCTCCTCAAGTAAGACAAGGACAATAACTTCAGCAGAAGAAAGTGTCTTATTGTTTTCTCTACTTCGGTGGTTCTCAACCATTTTGGGGTTGAGGCAGCCCTCAGAAAATGCCAGTTCTTAGTTTTCACTTGGTTTTTCGACTACAGAAAAAGAATAGAGCAATTCTTCTGCTGCAAAGAACTCAGAAAAATCACAGCAGGTCAGAACATTTTTGACACTCTGGATTCCTATTTGAAATCTCTGGGTTTATCTTGTGAATCATGTTTGCTCACCTAACAGCGCTAACATTGCATGGCACCCTGTGATCTCAAGGCACCCCAGGATGCCACAGCTCCCTGGTTGAGAATTGCTGCTCTACTTTTTACAAAAAACAAAGAAAGAGAAAGCAAAACAAAGAAAAAACAAACAACTGCTTTTTTCCCCCTTTCTAACTCTTCTTCATTTTTATTATATCTAGGCACTTTATAAATACAGTTTTTATTCTTTGGGTTTGCTTGCACAGGAGTAATGACTGAAAAAGAACATTATTTATATGTATTTACTTAAAAAGAATCCAAAGAAGAATCCCATCAGATGATATGGATTTAATTAATAAGAGCTAAATCTAGATAAGAGCTTTAATGTTCTCCTTAAATACCCTATTTTGTTATTATGTCAGTCAATAATCAGTTATTGGGAAGCTCAAAACTATAGAACAACAGAAAACAACAGAGTGTTAAACATTTAAGACTAACTGGTAACTCAGTGTTTGTGGATGCACTCTACATAAATCAGAAAACATTTCTAAATACCACCAAGTCATTAGTTATGTTGTTTGAGAGTGTAATTCTACTGAATTTACATTTATGCTGTACCATATTTTGGATTTTTAAGAATCTCATAAGGTTCTTGAAGGATCAGATATTTATAGGTATCTAACATACATAAATCTAATAATAATATATCATCTGAAATAAATGCACACATTATATAATATATATTATATAATATGTATATATACATACATGCATGTATACATATACATATTATACACAGTATTAATATATAACAAATCTAATAATCTGACCTAATATACATGTAATAATCAACTATATGTAGCGATAACTATATACAGATACCTTTGTATAAGAGAACATCCACAGTTATATAAATCAGGTAAACTCACCACTCCAAGGGGAATGCAAATCATAGCAAATTATCCAGGAATGACACAGTTATCAGGAATTGATAATTGTGTATATGGGGAAGGGGGGGGAGGAGTGGGGCAGCACTGACGGGGGACTAGAACAAATTAAACCATAATGCTGAATTATCCAATAAACAAATGAAGCAGAATTTTCTGTACCTATGTTTATAAACCTTGCTTTGAATCATCTGCTATTGGGCATTGTTGGGATACTAGGCATGATGGCCTGATCTTATTTAGTATCACAATTCCTATTTTCCTTATTATTTACATTCAGAAAATACAGAAGAATGCATATTCCTAAGGTAATATGCATATAAATAATTACTGTGGAAGAGTTACTACTCAGCTTAGCAAGACAGACAACTTGAGATGCTTGAAAAATCTGCAGACTTGAAGGCTCATGATCATATCTAAGTATGTAAACTTTAATGTTTCTCACTAGAAAAAAAAACCTGTCAGACTGATTTTGTAGGCATTGTAGGAAAAATGATTTTAATGGAATTGTTTTGATGTTTTGAGAAATCAATATGAAAGTTCCATCAGAAACATCTTAACATCAGCTTAATTTTGCTCAGTTTCAAGAAGAGGAAAGCTTTCCTAATTCAAAACCTGCTCCTGTTAAAACCAAACTCCATAATTTTCAGTTGCAGCAATTGTACGGCTCCTACTATCTCCCAGACATCATTCTTATATTAAGTTAATAACATTCATCAAGTCTGGTTCATATAGTCTCTATTAAATGGCAATTAAACTACAATTTCCACACATTTCCTATATCTGAAAGACTTTCCATATGGTGTTTTCCTAAGAAAAGTGGCTAATAGCTTTATGGGGCCAGACTGATAAGTCATGTTTACTTAATTTGGCTCCTAGAGATGATTGGAAAGACTGAATTGGGCCAACTCTCCATGTATCAGCCAGCTTCTTTACTCTGGCGACTGCTTACCTTGTGTTCCAGAATGTAAGCTTTCATTTAAAAAAAACACCCTCTAGATGATGTAGTTGCTAACATAACCTTTTGAATATGAACTTATCTGTAAATGATATAGTGCTACATGTTTGAGTTTGCAGCTAGCCTAAAACAAAAGCACTGAGAGTTGTGAATGGTTTCTACTCATGACAAGGGATTATTATTTTCTTTGGATCTTAGCGTTAGTAATTTAAACCTCAGAAATTCAAGCTGATTCACTGGTGATCAAAGTACACAGGAAAGGGTGTTGATAAACTTGTATAAAAAGATGTACAATATACTACCTTATTTTAGTATCATAACTGATCCTGGTTTAGGTCCTAACTACAGTTTGAGAACTGCAGCTTTTTGACTTTGCTGAGTATTATTTCAGGTTTGTCAAAATATATTACTTAGTTTTTGCAGTCATGCTTTAGAACAAATGATGGAATAGACAGATATGCATACAAACCCCGCCTGCTTATGTTAACTGAATACAAGCTAAGCACAAATGGACTTTTACAGATATAAATTCTACCATTTGCTTGTACAAGTGACAGTGATAAACAACCACACATGCAAGTGATCTGAATGCATGAAGTTCACCCACATTGTTTTTTGAGCCATTACAGTGTCCTCTCCAGTTGACAACATATTTGACCCAAACAGCAAATTTATTTTTAAAATAAAATACTTTCTTTTAGTTTCAGTTTATTGTCTTTAGCTCTGCAACCAGGTTTGTTTATTTTTAGTCTGTCATCAAAACATCTGATCTTTGAATAGCTAGGCTGACTTGGGTTTTTTGCTGAACTATTGCTAATAGGCTGGCTGCTTGTGCAAGTACATCTGTCTAATTTAGGGCTTAATCCTACTCGCACTGAAATTTCCATTAGCTATAACAGGGAGTTGGATCAGACTCTCAGACAGTCAACTCCTTAGGGAAGGCATCTGTCTGTCCTTGTGTTTTGCAGAGTGCCATGCTGACTGCTGATGCCTAATGAATGATAATAATATACATACTAAATTATTTTCAAGGAATGAAGGAATGTTCTGTGTGAAACATTCATCTTTCATTTATCTTACAGTTGCCATTGAAACTCACAGGCCTATGTGAAGGACTTCAAGCTTGCATCAGCCTTGCATGTAGCTAATGACAATTTTTTTTATGTATTTGTATGGTACCTATTCAATATGAATACTTGCTTAATAATGTAGAATTGTGGATGAACTACTTGAAGATAACATACTTTCTATGTTGTAGAGACCTTGCTGAACAAATATTAAAAGGCCTTCTGGTTTACCTTGTCACATAGTGCACATTAAAGAATTAAAAATAGTGAGAAGTTTGTATTTTGATTAAATATCTATAGTGTTTTTCTCTCCAAAATATTTAGGAAATATTTCCTTAATGAGAATGCTTAAATAGGAGATCATTTAGCTGTAATTGCAAAGCAAGTTGAACAAGTAGCCTTTTCAGGAAGAATGTTCAGGATCCTGTTTTTCTCTTGCGGTAGAGTCCAGTCATTATTTGTGCACTCAAACAGTGATAATGGGAGTTTCTCCCGAGTAAGGACAAAAATATTGGGCCCACCACTAAGATTAATTATAATGGTGAAGACAATATTCTTTAAGTATAAGTTTGCCTAACTCATTGATTTCTTTGGCTGTGGCTCAAGCCATGAATTTAGTAGACACACACACGGACTTTTTCAATTGTTATGGATTTCTAAATCTTAAAATCTAACTGAAATCTTTATTTCAGTTTATGCTTTAAACTAACTATTCTTTTAGTCAAACTGATCATGGTACAATTAATATATTTTCAGAGTACTAAGGCAAGGAAGAGAAAAGCATACACATTAAATATGGGAAAGAGAATGAGCAAAAATTGGAAGTGGTTAAAATGAGTGGTATGTGTTAATTACAAAATTTAAAGCAGAAATATTATTAAAAAGGGGGGTTATGTGCACATCACTTACACATAGAAAGTTAGGGTTGGAAGGGACTTCAGGAGGTAATCTAATCCAACCCCCCTGCTCAAAGCAGGACCATCCCCAACTACCTCATCCCAGCCAAAGCTTTTAGCTGGGTTTTGAAAACCCACAAGGATGGAGTTTCCACCACCTTTCTAGGTCATCTGTTTCAGTGTTTTACTATGCTTCTTGCTAATATCTAACCTAAACTTCCCTTGCTGCAGCCTGAGGACATTGCTGCTTGTTCTGTCATCTGCCACCACTGAGAAAAGTCTAGCTCCATCTTCTTTCAAACCCCACTTCAGGTGGTTGAAGGCTGGCATTAAGTCCCCTCTCAGTCTCCTGTTCTCTAGAATAAATAAGCCCAGTTCCCTCAATCTTTCCTCCTAAGTCATGTCCTTGAGCCCCCTCACCATTTTTGTCACCCTCTGCTGAACTCTCTCCAATTTGTCCACATCTTTTCTGTAGTGGGGGACCCAAAACTGAACACTGTACTCCAGATGTGGCCTCATCAGTGCTGAATTGAGGGGAATAATCACTTACCTTGACCTACTAGCAGTGCATCTACCAATGCACATATGCCATTAGCCTTCTTGGCACCAAGGAGACGCTGCTGACTCGTATTTAGCTTATTGTCCACTGTAACCCCCAGGTCCTTTTCTGCAGAGTTGCTGCCCAGCCACTCAGCCCCCAGCCTGTACCTCTTTCTTTGTTTGCATGTTGCAATTGTTCCTTCTTCTCTCCTTGGGCTCTACAGAGAGTTTTCTACTAGCTATTATGGCCTATGACCACTACCTGGCTATCTGCCACCCCCTGCACTATTTCTCCCACATGAGCAACACCTTTTGTACTCAGCTGGCTTTTGGCTCATGGCTGAGTGGTTTTCTTGGTATCTCTGTGATGGCATTTCTAGTATCAAGGCTGTCTTTTTGTGGCCCTAATATCATCAATCATTTTATGCGTGACATAGATTCTTTGATAGCTCTCTCCTGCACTGATGCAAGTCTTGTTGAGTCAATAATTGAGAGCATTCTTTGTACCAATTATTGTTGTTGTGGCCTCATGTGCTGTAACCTTGATCTCCTACATCTACATAATCTCTACCATATTGAAAATCCGGTCAGCCCAAGGCCGGAGAAAGACCTTTTCCACTTGTTTTGCCCATCTCACCGTTGTAACTGTATGGTTTGGCTCCACCATTTTTCTGTATGTCAAGCCTTCTGCACCAAATTAATTGGACAGGAACAAATTCATCAACATTTTTAATACTATAACAACATCACCACTAACCCTTTAATTTACACTCTAAGGAACAAAGAACTGAAGCAAGCCTTGAGAAAGGCATTCAGTAGAATGTGAAGTGGTTTTCAGATAGGATAGGCATAATGCATGTACCCAGATGAGCATGTATGTGCCTCTCGCGGCATCTCAGAGCAGTTTGAGACAACACAAGAGGCACGGTCGGAACAAAAAAATGTTCCCTGCACTGCACATTTGCAGCATGGGCTCTAAATTTGACACCTGGAAATCCAGGTATCAAAAAATAACCTGCAGAAAAAGGTAAACCTGCAAGGCACCTTCTGTAGCAGGCCCTGAAGCCACCAGGAGTGGGCTCCTCCAAAGAGATGCTCTGACATGCAGCCAGAGCATCTCTATGGGTGCCCATTGCTCCAGTGCTCCACCATGCTCCCTCAGTATGCAGGGCAAGCAGGAGTGGTGCAGGCTGCAGCGTGACCTGTACCCAGGCTCTGTCCCAAGTAAGTAGGGACTGGGGGTGGCAGGGACTGGAGGTGGGGACTGTGAGGGTGCAGGAGACTGTGTGTGGGTGGTGGGCTGCTCAGGAGGGGTGGGTCCCCCACCTTCCCACAACCCCCCTGCAGCAGCACAGCCCATAACCCCACTATGGTAGCAGCAGCCGCTGGGCACTGAGCACCCTCCTAGAAGATCCCCCCCTGCAACAGAGGCCCAGTTCTCCAATCTAGCTCAGACTGAATCCTAGCCCTACTCTCCAGTATATCTACTACTGTCCCCAGCTTGGTGTCATCTGCAAACTGGCTGAGGGTGCACTCTATGCCATCTTCCAGGTCACTGATGAAGACAATGAACAAAACTGGGCCCAGGACCAACCCCTGGGGCACTCCACTTGATACCGGCTGCCAAACAGACATCGAGCCATTGATTA
>NW_017729006.1:7751981-7757474 GCF_001723915.1 Gavialis gangeticus
ACAGACATTGAGCCATTGATTACTACTCTCTGAGCCCGATGCTCTAGCCAGTTTTCTACCCACCTTACAGTCCATTCATCCAACCCATACTTCCTTTGCTTGCCTGCGAGAATATTGTGGGAGACCATATCAAAAGCCTTGCTAAAAATCAAGGTAGCCCCTGCAGCCACTGGTCTTCCTGCATCCACAGAGGCAGTCATTTCATCATAGAAGGCAATCAGGTTGGTCAGGCATAAATCCAAGTGCTTAGAAATGGATTCCTTGAGGATCTGCTCCATGATTTTTCTAGGGACTGAGGTGAGGCTGACTGGTCTATATTTCCCTGAATCCTCCTTTTTCCCTTTCTTAAATATGGGAATGATCTTTGCCCTTTTCCAGTCATCTGGGACCTCTCCTGATCACCATGAGTTTTCAAAGATGATGGCCAGTAGCTCTGCAATCACATCAGCCAACTCCATCAGCACCTCGGGTGCATCCACTCTAGCCCGATGGACTTGTACACATCCAGCTTTTCTAAATAGTTCCTAACCTGTTCTTTCACCACTGAGGGCTGCTCATCTCCTCCCCAAACTGTGCTGCCCAGTGCAGTTGTCTGGGAGCTGACCTTGCCTGTGAAGACTGGGGGAAAAAGGGATTGAGCACTTCAGCCTTTTCTGCATCCTCTGTCACAAGGTTGTCTCCCCCATTAAGTAAGGTACCCACCCCTTCCCTGATCCTCCTCTTGCTACCAACATACTTGTAGAAACCCTTGTTACCCTTCACATCCCCTGCTAGCTGCAACTTCAACTGTGTGGTGGCCTTCCTGACTTCATCCCTGCATGCCTGAGCAATGCTCTTACATTCTTCCCTAGTTAGCTGTCTTTATGAGCTTTGTTTTTGTGATTTAGCTTACTGAAGAATTTCCTGCTAAGCCAAGCTGGTCTTCAGCCATACTTGCTAGTCTTCCTGCACATCGAGATGGTTTGTTCCTACACTCTCAGTAAGGCTTCTTTTAAATACAGCCAGCTGTCCTGGACCCTTCTCCCCCTCAGTTTGGCTTCCCAAGGCATCCTGCCCATGAGTTCCCTGAGTGAGCTGAAGTCTGCTTTTCTAAACTCCAAGGTCCTTACTCTGCTGTTCTCCACCCTTCCTTTCCTTAGGATCCTGAACACACATAGTACCAGTTGAATTATTCACTAAGAAAATCTTCCAGTTTTGACCATTTTAAACAACTATTCATCTCCTAGGCTCAAAACTATATTTGTACGTACTCCATACAGTCTGCTACAAAGAAAGCTATTAATGTATTAAGCTGTATGCTTCCTTTCAAAGTAGGTATGGAAGAGAGCAAATGAAAATACAGTAGTGCAGGAAAACTAAAAAGCAGTAGGAATGGGATTTAGGACTGAGTGGTGACAATGCTCCACTTGTTATCTGTTCTTTAGCTCATGGCATCCTGTATACCCAGCCCTGGGGTTATGATTTTGCAAGAACTCACCAGGTGTGCCAGAGACAGGAGGCTAGGAGCCAGAAAGTCATACTCAGCGGCATGTTTCCCTTATATCTTATAATTTTGGCAGCCCATATGTGAGTTAATGATTCTAAAACCAGCATTTACTCCCACATAACCTCCTTGGCAGTTTATACAACAGAGCTGAAATCTGTGTACCTAAGACAGCTGTGGGAACATAACAGCTTGAGGACATCTCAGTTGTTCATAGTTGCAATTCTCCACAGACCATATGATCCTAAACTTTAGTGGACCACTTTCCTGCCCTGAATCTTTGTCTGGTGCTGGGACAATTAGCAGGAAATCAGTCAGTGCAGTGACTCTTATAAACATTTCTAGTTCCTGTTCCCCTGCTGTAGGTTTAACTTTTGAAGGACATGGGAGAAAAAAAGAAAACATTTTCTCTCTTGCATTATCTTTATATTCTTTATTTTCTTCTACTAATCAATTAGCATTATAAGTATTATATTATAAATTAAGCCTTAGGTTTAAATGGGAAAAAACACTTCAACAGCTTGTTTTCTTAAAAAGTAGGCCAATATATTCCAACCCAAATGTTTAATGTCAGATACCTAAATAGAAGCCCAATCTACCTTTAATCTAAATCAGTGGACAGAGTCCCACTGGTTTAGGTGTCAGGAATTGGATATGATCCTAAAAACAGCAAGATTTCCCTAGACTTCATGGCTAGGGACAGAAGTTGCACATAAACTGGTCTAAGTAATCAGAAACTGGTTTAAACCTGTAACAGAACAGAAACTCACTGCACATAAACTAGTTTCAAAATAGCTGAAACTGGTTTAAGATAAACCTGGTTGAATGTAGTATCACACTTAACTGATTTTGGTCAAATTGGGCCAGAAGTTTCATAAACCAGACCCCTTCTTAGTTCAAGTTAAATCACAGTCCCCCAGCATCCCAGCATGCTTTCCAGCCCTGTGCTGTGCTGAGCTGTCTGCTCCAACAGAGAAGGGTTGGGGGGGAGGCAGGGACTGTCCCCCACAGGCAAACCCTGGCTGGGAGTCAGGGAGGGGGATTAAACCCACCTTCCCCAAGTACAGAGCTGCCCTGCTGCTAAACTTACTGAAACTTACTGCTGGCTGTGACTGTGGACTAAAAATCCCAGAGGCACCTGAAAGCACGAAGAGGAAGTGATGCGCAATCCTGCAGAGTCCTGCCGCTGTGATTGTGGACTGCAAATCTCAGAGACCTCAGCGGCAGCAGGAAGAGGAAGCAGACATACAGCCCATGCTGGCTACATACTAGAGAGGTGTGCTCTAGGGCTCCCTGGATTTTGGCCTGAGCCACTGCAGGCATGTGGCTGCATTTCCTCAATCAAAAGTAAACATGTATCCACTTGTTTCTCAAGAATCAAATGGGGGTTGTTGGCCTTAGCACTTCTGACTATCAGGATAACTATACAGATATCGAATATGAGGCCCCCAGTATACAGAAAGGTTGTTTTTTGTTGAAACAGAGAGAGCAACATTGGGAAAATTGAGCTAGAGCAAATTAGTTATTCCATAAGAAATTACCAGTGTGAGGAAAACAGTAATAGTGTGCTAATGGCCTTCAGTGTTGTTTAACTCTTCTTTTGGGGACGGGTAAAGTTTTGTTTTCTCTGCTGTATAGAAGTGCCATTATCAAGTGATGCGAAGTAAGTGAAATTATGGTTTAATTTGATTACTTTTTCTTTAAAGCAAAAAACAAAAAATCATAGAAATATGAGGCTGGAAGCAAATAAATAGTTTTCCCTTGATGATGTTCAGTTGAAATATTTGCCTGAAAATGAAGCCAAATGAATCAGGTTTTGAAATTATTCCTCTCTCAATTTTGGGTTGCAACTTAGAAATCCAAGTTTCAGAATTTTGGGAACCCAGAACTCATAAAGCTTGCAAGTAAGTCTCATGTTTCAATTTTATGACAATATTAAATATACCTGAAATTTTCATAATGTATAGGTTTATCTTAAGATAGGTACTCACAAAATAAATAAATTTCAGTTCCTTGAACAAGAACAACTGCTAATTCAAGAATGTGATCAGAACATGCCTTTATGACCTAAACTGTGACTTGTCTAATCCACACAAGAGAACAGAAAGGAATAGACCCCTCTAGTAGCCTTCTGCCTGGACATCTTAGATGTATCAAGACTGCGACATCAGTTCCAAGAGAGGAGACCAGGGTGGCCAATTATCTCTCTGTAAAACAGTAAGCAGGGGAGTGTGATGCTGTAACTTCACTGCCACTGACCAGTGAAGCTGGCAAAACTGTTTTTCTCATGAATTAGTTAGCATATAAAATGGTTGTAGACAAGGTTCGTGTTCAAACGGCACTGTGCACACTGACAAACAATAATAACTACTCTCCCAAAGTACATAAAAATCTCAGTTTGCTCTTTAATTTTGCATTAATTTTTTTGTAGCTTCAATAACTGTGAGTCTAAATGGACAAAAAATATAAATATCTAAAGTACCTGATTTTGGGACAGAAAGTTAGATGAGAATTTTAATAACATAGCCTGTAAAATTTTCCATTTCATATGAAGGAATAATGAAAAAGGGGAAAATGGTGAATCTACAAGAGTGAATTTTGACTTTAAGTATGTGGTGGCTTGTCTTCATATCCATGGTAAAATTATGTTGGTGTAAACATATTTTTTAGGATAGTATTCCTTAAGTTTAGACAATTACAGATATTTAATACAAGAGTCAGAAATACCTCCATACATGAGAGCTTGAGTGTGACAGTAGCCTGCAGGTTATTGAATGTTTTCAGACTCACAGTAATGTCCCTTAAAGAACAAAAACAGAGATCAATGGGTGGGAAAATGATTCAGTGAACATCTGTGTCAGCCACTTTGAAATGTATAGTACAGAGGGAATTATCGATAAGGTCAGAATCTTCATGAGGAGGCACCTCTGTTTGCAACTCTCAACCAAAAGAATGAAATAGTCTGGAATGCAAGTTGACAGATATGGTGTTGAGCGAGGCCCCAAGGAGTTTGAGCTGACAACAGGAAACCTTTGATTTGAATTGTCTGAGGGTAGTAAAAGGTCAAAATTATGCATATGCCGATTCTAGCTGGTAGGTGAACCTTGAACCAACAGACATGCGAGGCACTAGAAAGTTAAACTTAGTGTCTCCCTTGACAGATATCTAGTGCTACTTTATTTGAAAGGATTGCATATATCCTGCACATTTATAATAGCGATTTTCAAACAGATGCATAAATACATACAAAGATCACCTCCTTATTTCATATTATTAAATACACAAATATACATGAAAGATGTCTGGAAAAAATATTTACACACCGCAACTGCCATTTTTACAAGCAGACATCTAGTTTTATATGAATGATTCCACTGACTGGATTCATGACCTTGGGCAAATCATTTTACATCTCTGTAATTCTGCTTTTCTTTCCACCATTTACCAGCCATATTAATTAGAACTGGACAGTTCCTGCCTCCCTGCCAATCCCAGGGCAACTACTTTGAAATAAGATCTGGCTATTGGTCTCTTCTCCATACATACCCTACCCCAGCAATTAGATAGCATAGGCATGTTAAAATGCAATAGTCTGTTATGTACTTTTCACTACGAATATATACAGATAACAGTAGGAGGAAAAGTCCCCATTCAAATATCTGGGTTTGTACAGATTTCCAAATGGACTAGGAATATAATTGTCTAAGAAATTGCCTCTCTTTCCCTATTCCTCATCATAGCCACTTAGATCATATAGGAAGGTATTGTTAGTTTCTGGGGATGCACAGGACAGTTGTTTTCAAAGTGTTTTTATATTGGGGACCCCTAAAAATTTTTGAATAGAGGTGTTGGACCCCTTTGGAAATTTTGAATGGAGGTGCAGACCGCTTTGAATTATAAGTGTGGGTACTTATATAGTTTTGATTGATCACAGTCATCTTTTACCGACCCCTTAGATAGTCTGCAGACCACCTGGAGTCTGCAGATCGGAGGCTGAAAACCACTGATCT
>NW_017729006.1:7762474-7766983 GCF_001723915.1 Gavialis gangeticus
CTTTTACAGACCCCTTAGATAGTCTGCAGACCACCTGGAGTCTGCAGATCGGAGGCTGAAAACCACTGATCTAGGATGAGTGGTAAATATTTCTCGATCAAGGGCCCCCACATTCAGATTTAGATCTGAAGCCTAGCTTTAGTAAACTTCACAGTACATAGTGAAGTGTTTGAATTTGGTTTAGCTTTTGTCTGTTTTTAATTGAAGTTTTAAGTTTTTGAGGGGTGGAGGATTGGGAGGCTTGCCTATGAGCTCTTTTTGGAATGATTAAGGCTATGGAAACATGTCACCAACAGAGCCCACAGGCAAGTTTGTTAGCTACCATTGCATTCTGATGAGTTTACTGCATAACACTTTCAAATCCTTTGCCTTTCCCCTGCAAAAATGTACATTATATTTAAGTGAGTTGATATAAAATAAAATAGGGTATAATTCTGGTTTTATTTACATCAATTTTGAATTCTAACTCTAATGATTTCCATGGAGTTTTAGGCTCCTGTAACTGAGAAGCAAATAAACCCACATTTACCAAAAGATAATTGACTTTTTTAATGCTCAAATATTTTTAAATATGCATATTTAAAACATGAATAGCCTGTTTTTCACCATTGCAAAATTAACTTGCCCTTCACCCAGCATGTTGTTTCAATAAGATCTGCAAGAACAGATGTAATAACAAGCCCATTTGGGGTAGAACGAAACCAAAAAGGTTCCATGTAATACCGTATTAGTTACTTACCAAAGGACAAAGCTCCTGAGGTGTCTTCTTTATAGATAAATTTATAGATTGTAATGTTAGGCTGGAAGGGAGGCCCCCTGCACCAAGCAGGAAAGATAACTGGGGGTCAGGGGTGACCCCAGCAAGACTGTCTTAGTCTCCTCTTGCAGATTTCTGGGGTAGGTGATTGCACCACCTCTGGAGGGAGCTTTAGATCTGCAGGGAGTTACTCATTGCGATTAGAAAGGCCGCTGTCAAATTTTTAGAGCACATATTGTAGGTTGTAAGGTGTGTGCACCCATGCACTCTCCTGCCTATAGATCTTCGTGGAAGCTGCAGACTTTCACTAGCTGTTCCCAGCCAACTTTCAAAGCAGCAGCTCCCCGGGACAATGCGGTGTTATATTTAGAAGTGCAGACTGGTCACCTGATGGTGCCCTGATTTAAGAATGATCAGGTCGAAGCTCCCCATCCATTTCCTGAACCACTCAGAGTAGCAACTGGCGAGATCAAGTGTCAATATCCCAAGCCTGACTCTTGTAATTAAACCTTTCTTAATGAGGTTGCTCCCCGCCCCCCACACCCTTTGCCATGGCTAACTCCCAGCCTGAACAGGCAGTTAGCCGAGGGAACACACGCCTCCTGTGTGGACACTGCAGGCTCGATTGACTGAACTATTTCCACGGGATTTCTTCTCTTTCTCCCCCATCCCCTCCTTCCCCCGGTGCTAATAAACCGGGAGAGCCGGTGGCCGGTCCTGATTTAGCTTTCCTGCCTAAATTGGCTCTGGGTTGCTCTCCTTGTGCAGTGCTGCGTGGCGCTGGCAGGCTGAGAGAGAGGGAGCTCCAGCCACACACAGCCACCCGGAGCACGGAGAGGAAAGCCACAGCCAGGAGACCACATTTGCTACACGGGCGTGTGTGTGCGCGCGCTGGGGGTGGAAACAAAAGCCCGGGTCGGGGCACAGCCCTGTCTCCTCCGCGCCACCGGCACCTTACACAGGTCGGAATCCGCTTTCTTTTCCGTTGCTCTTTCGCGCTTGCCTGGGAGCTGGGCGAGGGGGAGGGGAGGCGAGGGGGAAGGTTTAACTTTTACTTGACATTACCGGGTTATTGGCAGCGTTGCAGCCCGGCGAGCCTTCCCACAGCCACCTCCAGTTAACTTTGTCCCAAAGGCTGTGCTCGAAACGCGTGCCCGGGCCTGGGACGGACTAGATAGCAGCGAGTAAATAATCACCACAATTAGCCGGAGGGGAGGGAGCAGGGTGGGGGTTGACCCGACAGTCGCTAGCGAGCTGCTTAGTTAGCTTTCGCTGTTTAGGGGCGATTGAAGGCCAGAGCACCAAGGACACACACGCTGGATGCAAAAGTCTGGAGGCTCTAGAGGAGAATTGCAGGCGCCGGATCGGTGCGGAGAGAGCCATGCGTGCCACAGCCTCCTGATCCAACCTTAACAAGGGCGGGGGGGGGCACCCAAAAGCGAGCCGGCAAGACGCCGGGCGGCGGAAAGTATTCCTGTCTGCTTTTGTCTCGAAAGGCAGCGCGCTGGAAGATGGAGATGGATGTGAAGGGAGTTTCTCCGTGCCCGGAGCCCATCCCCCACGCGCAGGGGGCCGGAGGCTGTCAGCAGCAGCAGCAGCGGCAGCAGGATGAGCAGCCGGGGGAAAGTGCAAGTGCCAGCAGTGCCAGCGATCACCCGGGGAAGAGGCCGACCGGCGAGAGGGAAGACAAAAAGGTAGGTCTGCCGCCTCCAAAGCCGGGCATCGCCCAGCCCAGCCGCCTCCGTTGTGTTGAATCAACTCCTCTGCCTTGCGCTCAGCTGGAAAATGAGGAGAGGGGTGGGGCGCCCTTGTGCGGGGAAGCAAGGGGAGAATGACTTTGGGAAGTGCGAGCCGCCGCCTCTGCACTGGGGCTGTCCTCGGGCGGAGGCGAAGGGGAGAGGCGCAAGGGGCTGAGGTGGAGGAAGGGCAGGGGAGCTGCCCTGCCCGTCCATCTCCACCTGCCGTGCATTGTTCTGTGGACAGTGCCTTGAAAGTGCCTTTGGCTGAAGGGGAATGCGAAATGATGAAACCCTCGCACTGAAAGTTTCCCCCGACTTGCCGCATTTGGTGTCTGTGGAGAGCCCCTGCTCCCCTGGCATGGTTTTTTTTTCTATCTGAGGGCAAGGGGCGAGTTACCTGTGAGGAAAGCAGCCCAGTAAAGCTGCCCCTTCAGCCCTGCTGTGTCATTGTAGACGAGGGGACAGCTGCTTACTACTGTAGCGAGCGAAAGCCTTCGGGTAACTGAGTTCAACCAGAAATGGGTCAGGTTGCATTCTTCTGGCGCTTGTATATCTTCTGCTAAATGCATCCAAAAGGACAGTGAATGGACCAGAAAATACTGTCGTAATAATAATATAACGTTAGCAGCGTGCAGTGCTCAGTGCTTTTGTCTGTAGGCATCGTCTTCATTTCCATTAATTTTTCTCAGCGTGAGTTGACGAAAGGGAAGCCTACAAATATGCGTGTGTAAGTCTGTAACAGACACACACTGCTGACAAATGCGTAAGTTTTAGTATTAGGATGAATTTTGCCAAGAGTAATCCACACGTGTTCAATGGCTGCAAACAGGACTACAATGTTATTGTAATTTGTATGTGACTAGATATCGGACACACCATTTTTAATCGCATTTTAAATGAAAAGCGAATGTTGCATTGTGCTGGAAGTGAGTCATGTTTCATAAAGTATTTTACTGTGGCATAGTTAGCTTTGTTTTAGAAATGTGAGAGAGAACAGTTGGACAATGAAGAAATGTAAATCAGAAATGCAATCAATTAATTCACTAGCTAAGTCAGGCCACATATTCCTCTAATCAAAGATGGATCATCCTGATACGTATTTAAAAAAAATGTTCTGTCGTTTATGGGAGACGATTAGCTCACAATATTTACATGTTTTGTACCTCATACTTTTTGATTTTTTTGACCACCTTGTAAACGTAATACTATTGTTGTAATTAAATAAAGTGTTTCAAACACCAGTCATATGAACATGGCTTTAAAAAGTGGATAGAATATATCTATTCCTAAAATGCTAAATGGTGGCTTTAATATTTGTAGACAGCATTTCTGTCTCCCTCGAGTTTATGAATATTTAATTATGTCCTGACTGCACATTACTGTAACACATGGAAATGGCTGGGTATGTTCAGTTTTAGGAACCATTTCTTTGCATTATGTTGCTTAACAGAATTTTAAATGTATTCTTGCAGTGTTACTTTTCAAAAGGATTAAATACAGAGTTGATGCTGTCATTTACATACATGTTGACTGCCAGTGCCTTGAGCATTTCAAAATCCTGCCATCAGCAGAAATCTGTGCTCAGTAGTTACTTTTTGATGCGCCTTGCAGTCTGCCTAATGTTCTACCAATGGTGGGTGACAGGAAGGCAAATAGAACATATAACTGCAGGTAAAATAGCCAGATCTTTTCTAGCACTTATAATATAACTAATTAACATGTAGGATTTCACTAAGGCTGTGTCTTTTACATTTGTTAGCAATTTTTGGCATAGAAACAAAATATAATTAAAATTGCACTTGTAGCTTTCAAATGTATTATGGTATAACCTTACCTTACCTTGCATCAGTTCTTCTGATCCCATTGTTGCTAAAGGTATTTCAGTGCCTTCAGGTTCTGTGTGTGGAGAGTCTTGCTCTATTTCTAATCTCACTAACTATAGTTCCTGCTACACGTTATATATATTACGCAATTAACTGGTTAATTGTGCAATAAATTTAGCCATATATACAA
>NW_017729006.1:7771983-7780795 GCF_001723915.1 Gavialis gangeticus
GTCTTGCTCTATTCTAATCTCACTAACTATAGTTCCTGCTACACGTTATATATATTACGCAATTAACTGGTTAATTGTGCAATAAATTTAGCCATATATACAAAGTAATTGTCACATGCTAAAACATTCTGTCCAGTTATGAAAAGAGCCAAAGTTACTGCCTGAAATGTGTAACTACTCTATAGCTGGGTTTTTTTTCCCAGTGTTAATCTGAACATGCAGCAGGGCCCTATGTATCTTTTCTGTATGCTTTCCCAGGACAATCTGAATTATTCCTCAGTGCCAAAATCTTTGGGATGTTGATGTCTAATAAACTAATTATTCCAAAAATGCAGGGGGAAATCATTAAAAAAAAATACAATACAATACAATATATTGACATTTACATATTAAAATAATATTTTTCTGAAGTAGAAAAACCCCCAAGACTCAAATATCGATGGAAAAATCATCTAAGGTCCTTTTAATTGGATAGAAATAAAATAATTGCTTATTTAACCATTAATCTGATGTCAAAGATATCACAAATACAACCTGCCCCTGTTGCGGATATGGTAAAGATTATAACAATGAGATTTTAAAGCACATGCATAGTTTACTTAAAATTATGTAAATGTTTGGATCCCAGGATATCTCAAACTTTCACATTTAGGATATTACTCAAATAATAAAAAACATTATGTTTAAGGTTTAAGTCCACTTCTGTTGAAGGCAGTGGGACTTTTGCTTCCACCCTAGTGACAGCTACATCAAAACCCAGGCAGCAGCAAAGCTACCTTTTCAGTATCTGTAATAAAACACTTTCAAATCACTTTCCTACTAAGAGAAACATATTTCAATTCCTTAAGGACCCTCATTACAAAGGTATCACAAAATATTTTTCATTGGATCTATGTATTTTCTAGCCCATCAGATGTCCTTTTATACACTTAGGTTAGGCCTATGTTCACGAAAACATTCTTTTAAAGATAATGAGTCAAGCCACTGGTTTTACTGAGACTATTCACATACTTAAAGTTAAGCACATACTTACATGTTTTACTTGGGTCAAAGCCTGAGTCACATAGGGGCCTTTAAAACACAACCATATTAGAAATTATGTTTTATTATTTGAACACAATGCATGGCCAGTACCTCTGATCTTTGTGGAAAATTATGAAGTATTGATTTTATTATTTATGTAATATAATTTACTTGGTGAGCAAAGACATAGTTGTCATTTATATGATAACAAAATTAGGGACAAATATTGCTATAGTATGAGATTAATAAGGTGTTATTTTATATCAACACCATGTCATCACTTAGAGAAAAATATTAGCACTGGAAAACAATTTCCAATACTCCTATAGGCCTTTCTGTTTCAAATAAAATAATGTGGGACTATCTCCATAATCAGGAACCTTTCACAACACTCTAGATTGGCAAACTGGGTAATTTTGGAGTGAACAGTACATAATGTCATTGTCTGCACATTTTAACCAGCAAATGCAGATGAGGTTTAGAATTGATTATGTGCTATTTTTAGACTGGTGTCTTGATCGTGGCCTTTTCCTTGGCACTGTGTTACCTGGTGTGGATGCATAATTTTTACAGAGGTTTCTTTTCACTTTGTAATGGAGGAATAGCATCTTTCAAAACATGTATTTAGCCTTTGAGGAATCTTTTTGGTAATAACAAATTATGACCCTACACATACCTCTTTTAGCACAGACACTATAACTAATATTCTTCACTTTCAGTGCCTTAAGTTATGCACCTGGATTTAGGCATCTACATAAAAACATTCTGATTTCTGCAGATGTGTAACTTCCATCCGAACCTATGGGTGTTCAGTGCCTTGGAAAATCAGTCCGCCTGATACCTACATATGAATTTTAGTAATCTAACTTTACATATAAACTGAAAAAAAAATCTTCTCTTTAAGTTTTTTAGACATTGAGGGAAACAACTCTATAAACCATGTTTTCCAAATGTGCACTAAAGAATTCCGTGCATCTACAAGCACACCCTCAATTTTCACTTTGTACCCAGGCCATTGTGAAATAGCTGCAAAGTGAAACATTTTGTCTGTATTTGCTTGAAAATGTGTACACCACAGTTGCAGCGAAAATAAATCTACCTAGGCTAGCTATATTATATTGCAGCTCAAAAGTACTTCTACCCATTTTGAAGTATTTTGTTATTGGATGCCATTTCCCAGCATGCTTTTCTACCTCAAAGGTATGTGAGAATGTTGCTAATCTGCAGTCTCTGAGGGGAAACAACCTGAATGTTTTGAGCATACTGGTGAATTCATTCAGAATTATTCTATTCTGTGTGTGTGTGTATGTATATATAGGCTCTTTCTTATACTCTGTTTATCATCATAGTATCAGAGTAGCTTGCATTAGTGCTTTAAGCAATGTTACTAACATTTGTCATGCGCTGTTTGTTGTTTCACGCTCTTTTTATGGGCAAAGGCACATGCAGGGTGATACAACGTTGCCTTGATATTTTATTTTTGGTACGGAATTTTTAAATGATTTTTTAATTTTTGAACCTACATGTTGCTATGTGCTTATCTTAGACAAGGTCAAAGAAATACACCTTTCACTTGAAACAAAATGTGGAGAGGTTTGTAGTGGCCCTTAGTTCCCAGGGGAGTTCATGCCATAGTCTCTGACTGGCCCTTGAGAACGTTCTGTCTCCCACAGAGCTGAGTTTGACGTTATTGTGTCCATTGTAGACCGTTCCATTGTGCCAGAGGTGGGCAATTGTCAAATTAATCTTTATCCCGGTTGTTCAGATACCTAAGCCTACATCTTTGTGTGTTCTAAAGATAAGGACCAAGACCTTGAGTTTGAATGAAAATTCTGTAGAAATGTTTATGGAAAATCAGTGTAGAGTACAGGTTGGATGCAGTTTGGGTAGCCCTTGTGACTAACTTGGTGCACTGCAGCAGTCTATACTACTTAGAGTTTCCTAAGTGCTAAAGGCTTCATGCCCAGATTGCTGAAGTCCAGTTGAGAAGTGATGAAGACAGGAATAACTGAGGCCAGGTATTCATCTGTTATTATGAAGTTTCCTAGCCAAATAGAAATGATAGACAAGTATTACTTGAGTATATTGCTCTTTCAGAGCTTAAGCATTAGCTAGGAATTCATGAGCCATGGACTGAATTGAACAACTGTGGGTGTGCAGTTTCAACTAATTTGGTCTAATAAAAGATATCACATCTACCCAAAAAACCTTGCCTACCTAGTTTCAACTGAAGAAGACTCCACCATCATTATGTACTGTTCCAGTGTCCACAGCAACATCTTTGGCTTGCTTGGATTCTGTTTTATTTAACTGTTCTTCATTTTGAGCTGGTTTACTCCAAGCCCAGAGACATCTTCATAGCAGCAGCATAGTTGTGTGGTGAACAGTAGGTAGTTCATTTGTCTTATGGATATTGCTGGCATTTGAGTCTATATTGTGGATGCTGAAAATTATCAGGGAAAGAATTCATCCTTGGAGGACTCCTCAAGTCAGAGTCTAATGGCAGAGATGTGTTTTCCAATTATGGCTTCAGTACATCCCTCCAGAAAGGAATTAAGCCACTTCGATACATTCCTCTGGATACCTGCCATTTCTCTCAGAAATCTGAAGAGAAATTATTTTAGAAATCCTGAAAATACTTTAAATAGTTTCATTTTCTCCATAATGTCTCCATTTTCATATACTAAAGCATACTTTTGCACATGGTATCATAGGGCTCCATTGTTTGCTAGGACTCCTGAAAGGAGCTAATTGGAAAAAAAGCTAGTTTGTTGAGCCAAAAATGTTTGTTTAAAGCATCTGTTTCCATGGATGTCTGCTGTATCTAGGATAAAGTTTGGGTGGAACCTTATCGTTTTTTCTGTCAGACTAGAATTGTGTGCTTCTAGGATCTGGGGCTTGGGACAGTTTACCTGGCAGATCTATCCTGAACCTTGGATCCTTGGAAGTTTGGAGTCCCTGACTCTGGCAGCCTGCTTGCAGTTCGACTCCAGAACCAGGGACCTGGGAGTTGAAGGTCCTCTGCCCTAGAGTAGTCTGCATGGCAGATCTGTCCTGCAACCAGGGTCCTTGCAAGGTGTAGCTCCACAGGCTCAGGGCAGTTCATCTGGTGAGACTCCAGGATTTGAGGCTCTGAAGAAGACCTGCCAGGTAGATCTCCAGGGCTGAATAGTATGACATTCCAGGAAGCATGGCTACCCAGGTCTGCATCGCAGAGTTTGGGAGCCCTGTGTAGCCCAGGTAACTCGGGTATATACTCCCCTTCTCCAATTGAAGGGAATTGTTAGCTGGCAGGTGTGCTGTGGGGGAACTGCAGACAGCTCAGTTTCCCTCCGTCCCTACAGAAGCAGGCCAGGACAGTCAAGGGACTTAAGTTAATGTAAATAAATTTTGTATATAGTTATCACAAGGAAAAGAGACGTGGATATAAACATATGTACAATATATCTATCTAAACAAATAATATAAACAATACCCTCTGGGTAAATGCTATAAAACCAGTGCTCCAGACACAGGTAAGTATCTGATATGAAACAGATAAACCCCAAAATAAACATAGATAGCCAACAGATAAGCTATAGATAAGTATGGGTGAACAATAAATAAGCCACAAATAAACAACAGGTGAAATAATAACAGGGAGTCCCAGCAGAGCTCTAGGACTCTACTCATTTACTAATTTACGAACATGAGAGGTTCACAAAATATAAGGCGTGACATCACACCACTTATGACACAAGAACCCCAAAGATAAACTTAATTCCAAGGGTAAACCCCAATGCCCTTGAGCTTTTCCCAAGCCCTACAAGGAAGCTGGTGACTTTAGGTGGGCCCTCCCAGTGGCACCTCCACTTTCAGGAGCCCTTAACTAACCAGGATTCCCCTGTGGGAATTCTCTTTTCCCTGCAACTCACGGCTCCCAGGCCTGGAGGGTGGCTCTCGTCCTCTGTACCAAGCTGCTTTCTTGCCTGCGGTGGGCTTCAGGGGGGTTGCTGTCCCCTGGAACAGGGCTCTGCTTTTCAGGGCTTCTGGGGCCTCTGGCTCAGCCCTGTCTGCTGGCTCAGTAGCCCGAGCACCATCTGAGTCTGTGGACTCAACCTTTTGCTATGGGTCGGAAGCCTGGGCTGCCTCGTGCAGCACCAGGCTCGGTCCCCTCCCAGACCCTCTGTACAGCACCTTCTACATCTAGCTCCCAGCCTTGTTCCAGGGGTTGAGGACCTGAGCCACCCAAGCACTCCAAAGAACCTGTTCCGTGCACTGGCCTGTGCACCATGTCTCTGGCCGCACACCAGAGGTTGCAGACCCGAGCTGCCTCACGCAGCTCCCAGGGTCTGGACACCATGCTGAACGCCGAGAGCCTAGCTGCTGGAGCCGTCTGCCATTCCCCGCTGATGGAAGTCTTCAGGGGCGCTTCTGGGTTACTGCTTTGCCTTGCTTCGCAGCTCTCCCCACTTTTCTAAGCCCCACTCATCTCTCTTCTCTGTCCCTGATGTGTTCCCCTCATGCTGGGCATGCTGCTCCTTTTATACTTCCCAGGGCTCTGCCCCTTAAGTCTTCTGGACCTGAGTGTTGCAGTCTTCAATCAGGTCCAGCGGGTGGGGGGTGGGGGGGCGAGAAGCTCCTCTCCCCCTCCCCTTAGGAAAGGAGTGTGACTTAACTCTTCTTGCTGCCTCCTGATTGGTGGATGGGCTCCACCAATCAAAACAGCAAGATTTCAAGCCTGGGACTCAACCCAAGCTCCTAAAGGCAAGCCTGCTACACCTGAGAATCCTGACTGGAGCAATGGCTCTCAGAGCTTCCAGGGTCCCTGAGGCAGACCTGGGATTCAAAGTTTGTAAGTCCTGCATGGTGCTGGTGTCCTTGAACCACAGATCTGGGAGATTCCTGAAGCTGCTCTGTAAAATTGATATATTGATCAATTTTACTTCTGCTGTTAGCTCTGGGAAATTAAAAAAAAATTGGATTCAGACTGAAAAAAAGATTAGGAGTAAATGAAATTTCCCATGAACTGGAAGCCCTGCTTTTTGGCCAGCTCTCCTTCCATCATTCCCACGTGTTTAATATACTCTACAACTCACATAAATTTATCATGTACGTCTTGACTTGTAGTGGAATCTAAAATTGACCTTAATTGTGAGAATATACAAAATCTTTTACCAGTGATTTTTACTCCTAGTACCTCTTCAAAGTGCTGAGTAGTAGCTTTTCATTGTTACTAGTTTTATCGGTTGTTTTGAGTTGCCATTTCTACTTGATGGTATGATGAAATCTGATGCTGGCATGTCCAAGAACAGTGAAAGAATACATATTTTGAATTTGTTCACTTATAAATGGTATGTATAGAGCTCAGCAAGAGAAGCATAAGGTCCTATATGATTTCTACATTGTAATTTAACCATAAGATAGCAGTTTGGGGGAAGGGAAGGGACTCAACATCTAAGATCTTTCCAGTTGAGATAGTAAAGCAGCACACAGGATAGACTTAGTGGAACTCCCGTGGAGGCTTTGTAAATTCCTATACAGCACTGAGCACTACAGCACTCAGCACTACTATTTAAAATAATTCTCCCCCTAAATAAAAAGCAAGAGAAATGTTTTGGTGAGGAGTGAATAGCTTTTTAAATTTTTCAGCCAAATGATCAATGAGTGGATGAAGCTTGAAAGCCCAATCACAGTCTGAATGGTTTGTGGGGCAAGCATAGAAATATTTTAGGGAAAGCACGAACATTAATTGCAATGTAGGGATTCATTAAAAGTAGGTTCTTTCTAGTCCCCCTCATTACAGAGTGAAATGAGGTGCATGTATGAATGATTACGTAACACATCCAGAGCCATAAACAATTTACCTACATGTATTCATAGATTCATAGATTATAAGGCCTGAAGGGACCTTGGAAGATCATCAGGTCCAGCCCCGTGCACCAAGCAAGAAAGATAACTGGGGTTCAGGTGACCCCAGAAAGGTGACTGTCTAGTCTCCTCTTGAAGATTTTCGGGGTAGGTGATTGCACCATCTCTGGAGGGAGCTTGTTGCGAAGTCTGGACATCCTCACTTTGAAGAAGTTTTTCCTAATGTTGAGCCTGAATCACTCTTTGAGGAATTTGTGGCCATTACTCCTGGTTTTCCCCTTGGGTGCCCTGATGAACAGTTGCTCACTGTGCCCTTGATGTATTCCCCTGATGTAGTGGTAAGCTGCTACTAGGTCCCCTCTCAGCCTTCTTTTCCACAGGCTGAAGAGTCCCAGATCCCTCAGCCTTCCTCGTATGGTATGCTGTGTAAGACTCTGATCATACGGGTGGCTCTTCTTTGGACTCTCTCAAGCTTGTCCAGGTCCTTGTTAAAGTGTGGTTCCCAGAACTGGATGCAGTACTCCAGCTGCAGTCTCATCAGTGCTGAGTACAGCAGAAGAATCACCTCCTTGGTTTTGCTGTACATGCATCGATTGATGCATGCCAGAGTATTATTTGCACTACTGGCTACAGCATTGCACTGCCGGCTCATATTCATACTGTGGTCTATTATTAACTTCAGGTCCCTTACATTTGTGATGTTAGTTAGTTTGGTGCTGCCAGGCCTGTAGGTGTGTTGGGGATTGATTGTCCTGAGGTGGAAAACTTAACATTTCTTGATGTTGAACTTCATCAGGTTCTGGTCTGTTCAACTTGTTAGCTTGTCTAAGTCCACCTATATCTGTAGGCTATCTTCAAGCACATAACTTGGTGTTGTCCACGAACTTGGCCAGTGAGCTCTTCACCCCCACATCCAAATCGTTAATAAAAATGTTGAAAAGGACTGGACCAAGCACCGACCCCTGCGGGACACCAGTGCCCACTTCTCATCAAGATGACACAGATCTGTTCATGACAACTTTCTGGGTCCTATCCTGCAGCCAGTTTCTCACTGACCTGACTGTCTTAGAGTTAAGTCCACAATCCCCCAATTTTTTCATGAGGACATTGTGGGATACTAGATCAAAGGCCTTCTGGAAGTCAAGGTCACCCTGCTTTCTTGTGTCCAGGTGGCAAGTTACCTGGTCATAGAAGGAGATGAGGTTGGTAAGCCAAGACCTGCCTGCAACAAAGCCATGCTGGCTGTCATTCAGAATCTTACCTTCTGCAAGCTTATCACAGATAGACTCCTTGATGAACTTTTCTAGGATTTTCCCTAGGATGGAAGTTAGGCTGATTGGCCTATAGTTACCTGGGTCCTCCCTTCTGCCCTTCTTGTCAATGGGCACAACATTGGCCATCTTCCAGTCCTCAGGGACTTCTCCAGAGTGCCACGAGCTGTGGAAGAGTTTTGCCAGGAGTTCCGCAATGACTTTGTCCAGCTCCTTCAGCACTCTTGGATGAAGATCATTTGGTCCTGCTGACTTGTATATGTCTATTTTTTTTTAACTGGTCATATACCAATTCTATGGAAAAAGTAGGAAGGAGATTATTCCTACCATGCTGATCCTCTAGTCTACCTGGCATGGTTTTCCCCCTGGTCTGGTGAAAGACTGAGGTGAAGTAGCCATTCATGAGTTCAGCTTTCTCCTGGGTACCGGTAACCAGCTCTCCTGACTTGTTGAGCGCCACACTCCTGTTTGTTTTCCTCCTGTTCCTTATGCACCTAAACAAGGACATCTTGTTGTCCTTGATTACCCTTGCTAATCTAAGTTCAGTCGTTGCTTTAGCCTGTCTTATCTGTTCCCTGAAAATGCAGGCCATTGTAGAATAGTCCTCCTTGGGGCTGTGGCGGGTGCAGGGATCCCACCTCAGGAACACAGCTGGGTATTCGTATCCC
>NW_017729006.1:7781164-7822627 GCF_001723915.1 Gavialis gangeticus
AGGTAGAAACCCCTTACCCAGGTAAGTGATGCAAGTCACGTAAGCAGAGGGAGCAGGTTTTCCCCCTCCCTCAGGAATGCAGCCAGCTCCAGTTCCCTAAAGAGACAGGCTGAGGGTGTGGTCCCCTGTGTGCTGGGCCCATCCTAACTGAATGGTCACAGCACAGAGATTTAAATCACAGTGTCACAGGGCAGAGATTTTTGGGGAGAAACCAAGGTGGCTTTCTGCCACAGGGGCCCTCCCTAAGTTTCCATTGTCTATAAGCCTCTTTGTTCTTTCTTAAGAGGACCATGATGTCCCTGTTTAGCCAAGAGGGCTTCCCAGTTACTTATTCTCTGCATGGGAATGGACTTCCTTTGTGCTTCAAGGATCATATCCTGAAGGAACAATGACTCTTTGTGCACATGTTTCGCCTTTGGTCCCTGGTCCCACAGCACTTTCCCCACTAGTGACCTAAGCTTGTTGAAATTTGCATTTTTGAAGTCCAAGACTTCAGTCCTGCTATCCGATTTTGTCTGCCTTATGTTGGACAATGAACATCATGGTTTCATGGTCACTGTTGCACAGACTTTCCTCTATATTTAAGTTGGTCACGAGGTTGTCTCTCTTAGCCAGGACCAAGTCCAGCAGAGCGTCACCTCTGGTTGGCCCATGCACCTCCTGAGTCAGGAAGAGCTCCTTGACACAGGAGCATAATTTACTTGCATAATCATGGTTGCTAGCTGAACATCACACTTGAAGCTTCAGAGATGAACCCAAAGTGTTTTGTTCAGAAAACACTGGCCCTAGCATTTCAACTAAAGGAGAATTCCTATTTGCTATTGTAAAATCTTTAGGGCTTTTCCTTTGGGGCCTTGCCACCAGAAAGTGAATAGTCATGCAAAACAGGTCCTCAAGAGTTTAGTATTTGAAAAAGTTTCTATCACAAATTTGAGTGTCAGTTTGTAACAAATTGGTGCCTTCAAACAGTAAGTATCAGTTCAGCTGGGAAGACCAATATCCATGTTGTTACAAAATATTTTCACTGAATTGCTACACGCTGTGTATTTTTAGATCATCTCTGTGGCAAACAGTCACTATTCCAGATTGTTTCCATGATGCAGGGATATTTTTTATTGTGCTAAGATGGGATTGACCCTGCCAATCAGAGTGCTAGGATTCTGTGTAGTTACTGACACACAAACTCTTCATTTTTGATTCAGTTACACATTTTCCTGCAGTCTGATTGGCTGTGGGAACCTCATTCCTGTAATGACTGTAATTATTTCCCAGTAGCTGTACATCATGTGAATCCCTCTGCTGATTTGCTGCCAGCCATAATTACCCAATCAACGATTAGGCATTTGTATAATCATAATATAGTTATTTTCCAGTAATGTAGTTCTCAGTAAATACAACCAAACTGTGACTGTGATACTGTTTAATGTGGAACAAAGAGCAATAACTTGTAGTACAGTAGTGCCCAAATGCCTCAGTCAGGCCGCTATCGCTCTGAATGTTGTACAAAAAGAACAGAAAAGACAATACATCTGCTTCAAAGACTTGGGCTAGGGACAGACATTCAAAAAGCCTCAGCCTGAATTGATTCAATCATTAGTCTAACCTAACTAGGCTAAATCAGTTTTGTTACCAGACAGACATTGCAGAAATGCAGGCACATGTCTTCAGTGGCTCAGGCTAGAAGCCAGGCAGTGCTAGAGCAGCTCTCCTTTCCTTCCACAGCACTGAGCTGAAGGGCGGTGTGGCCAGGCAAGACACGGCAGGATGCTCTGATTAGCCCAGTAGGGAATTGATAACAGTGTTTATCACCCCTAACTCACCCCATTAAGAAAACAACAGAAGGACATTACCGGCTACCTGATGATTCTATCTGTTGATTCACCATGGACCCTAGCCAGCATGTTGTCTGCTAGCTAATACACAGACACCTCCTCAGCAAGGCAGAGGGGAGTGGGAATTACTACTTAGCAGGGAGTGGTGAGGGGGAGTGTGGTGAGCAGCGTGTCTGATCTTAAACCAGCAAGGGGTCTGGGACAGACATTGCATAAACCGGTTTAAGTCAAATCAGTTACATCTAATATTACATTCAACCAGGTTTATCTGAAATCAGTTTCAGCCATTTTCAAACTGGTTTATGTGTATTGAACATCTGTTCTGTTATAGGTTTAAACCAGTTTTTGATCACTTAAACTGGTTTATGCATAATGTCTGTCCCTAGCCTTGAAGTCTCTATACTCCATTTACCTTCTTCCCTTTTTTGCTTTTTCATTCTATACTCCCACTTCTATTCCTCTTTTCACAAGTCTACAATGGCTCTGCCCCATAATAATTATGATATATTAGTATATACACCATTTACTCCTTGTTGGTAAGCTTTGTCTATAGTGTGAAAGTGCATTATATCAGAAACAGTGTTAATTACCACATTTGAACTAGCACAACATAAACACAATTTGATCCTTAATGTGGATAAGGCCAATCATTTTAACAAGTATTAAAGCAGCCCTAGTGAACTAATGCAATATGATAGTTATCCAATAGATAATCATGCTATCATGTTTTTAACATGACTGCTATTTTCATTAAAAATTCCATTACATTTCAATTTAGCAATACTTCCTGTTAAAAGGCCAGCCTTGTAATGGACACACTGCATAACTTAAAAACAGTGATTTGCTGAATAAGGGTTACAGGATAAAGCCTGAAAGCCTGAGTTAATAAACAAATTGTTCTTTAGTTCCAGAGTTAATTTTTAATAAGCACCTGGCCTACAACTTGAGAAATTGCTCTTTTAAAAAGCATCAACTATGATAGAAATAATGTTAGTAACAACTGAAAATAGTGAATCAGGGATGCATATAAAATACTGAAACAAGAGTTGTGTCCACATTAGCCCTAGGTCACCCACATATGACTACTATTTTTGATTTAATAGTGCAGAAAGGATTGGAACTTCTGCCTCTTCTGTTAGCATGATCCAGCTTCCATCCAGATTAAAACTTGCACTTATCAAGACTAAGACTTTCAAAATCTGAAGTGGTGCAAGCACCTACTCTGGATACCTTTAAGAAATGCTTGGATGCTTGTCCTGCTGGGGTGATCTGACCTCAGCTGACTTCCTGCCCCTTAGGCAGGGGGCTGGACTGGATGCTCTTGCAAGGTCCTTTACAGCCCTAATATCTATGAAATCTATAAGGTTAATTGCTATCAACAACTGCAGCACACACCATTAACACCTCCACTTTACCATTAACTATTAATTGTCTCCTCACAGAGGTGATTAGTAGATCTGTACTCACTGCCAGACTTCTTTGGCAAAAGTCTAACGTAATTAAAAGATTCCCAAGAAAAATAGTTGATGTTACAGTTATATATCAAATTACTGTTTGTTATTCTTATAACTATTCTATCACTTATAGCATGATTTGTTTATAGTGAATTAAAAAGTGTTCTTTATATCACAAAATAGGCGTACTGTATTTACTTGCCTAATAGCTATGCATGTGTAATGGCTACATTCCTGAATTTTGCCTCAAAATTTTGGAAACAAAATATCCCCATAATGGCCATACCCAAGTGTCTAAAGAAACAGATTTGAAAGATTTAAAAGATGCAAGCTGTTGAAGAATAGAAAGCACCCATGTGGGAAAGGCATACAGTAGCCCACACTGTTGTTGTTGCTGGTGGTGGTGGTGGTGGTGGTGGGGAATCAGTGGGCCCGCATGCCTGCTGATGACCTTTCGCCCTGCCTTCAGCTCTCCTTAATTGCCTGCCATGTCTTTGATGTTAAGTTTCTTCTTATGGGAAGGTCTACGGCTGCCCTGTGAGGCAAGCAGGTCTGTCTGTCTTCCCCGTCATGTCTGGGCATCCTTTGCCACTCACACTGCTGCTTCTTGAAGGAGATGCCTTCATGAGTTTCTGGGTCCTTATCAGGGTTGCGCTTGACACAGATCGACCCTTTTTGCTCTCTGACTAGGTCTAGTGTTCAAGCCCCAGCCTTCAGGGGCTTTGCCATTTCTTACTTACAGTTCCCCTGGCTGGGGTATGACTGTCCTGTCACAATCTATGTACTTCTCCCTCACAGCCACAACCTGATCCTTTGGTTGCCAACAGAAATGTAAACACCAGCCTGTTGGCTTTGGAAACAAAATCCTTTTAACCTCAGTTTATTACTTTCTCCCTCCACTATGAGTTTCCCTGGCTGTGTCTTTTTTGCCCTCCAGTCCTCCTTAGGCACCAAGCAGTTTGTTTTTCACTGCAGCCTTGTCCTGGAGCTTCTTCTGTTGTAGCCTGCTAAGTCAGACTGCTCCTTCTCACCCTCTTCCTACATGGTAGGGAGCTTATATGACTCAGTGCACTTCTTCCAGCATCCTGATTGGCCTCTCCATCCCAGGGTCATCAATAAACTCCTTATCTGCCAGTTCCTCTGACCTTTACTCACTGTGGATGTACTAGTAAGAGGAGCAGGGGTTCCCTGTTACGCATACCACATGGTATTTTCGTCTTCTCTGCATTCAGACTTTTTTTGTAAGATAGAGCAAGACAGGGAAGCAGAGATGAACATTAGAACACAGAATTATAAGTTCAGGTTAGAATTGATACTTCCGCAGTCTTACTCTAAGGTGCGTGTAACAGCCACACTATTTTTGAGCAGAAAAGTTTTAGGAAAAAAGCACAGCAGTTACATAATGCAGTAACACAGAACAGATTAGTATAAACACTGGATGGGAAGTAGGCATGGGGAGGGGGTAAACTATAAAACAATGATCAACTATTCTTCAGAGATATTAATATTCATACACAGTGGAATCAAGGCCAGGGAGGAGGCCGTCACAGGAAAGCTAACTAAAGGCAGTAAGCTTTGAGTAGAGATTTGAAGGAAGCATTATTAAATCTACATTGGAGTCAAGAGAACTTTATTAAATGGATGTCATGTCCATGTAGAATTCAAAAAGTATATTTCATTCGTACAGAATTTGCAAAATGCATATCTTGGCCTTTCAGACATTAAAAAGTTACCCAATGCTGCATTTTTAATTTTATCAGTTTTGTCTTGAAGACATGCAGAACTGTTAATAACTGGTTGGTTCCCACCCATCACCAGTGCTCCATATCTAATAAAAGGAAATAGTCAGTCTTTGCCAAAACCAACTGACAAAAACCATTTATGCGGAATTTTTTTGAGATATTACAAGCCAAAAAATAAATAGGAAACTGTCCAAGAAACAAAAA
This sequence comes from Gavialis gangeticus, assembly GCF_001723915.1. Classification (NCBI taxonomy): domain Eukaryota; kingdom Metazoa; phylum Chordata; order Crocodylia; family Gavialidae; genus Gavialis; species Gavialis gangeticus. The sequence continues at coordinate 7,786,397 of NW_017729006.1, forward strand.
CTTCTTTACTTTTTGACCCATCTTACCTCCCACATGCTGCATATGAGATTCAGTCCTGGCCTAACAGATTTCGTACAGCTTGATTCCAGTTTGGAAAATGAATAGTGTGTGTGTGTGTGTGTGTGTAAACTGAGTTTATAACTCGAGGCAAATTTACTGGTTTCTTGGTATGATCTCAAAGGTTGTCATGTGCATCATATTTTCCAAGCTATTTAGCAGTCATTGTATATGGAAGCAGGCATAAGGGAAGAAGAAGAAAAGTAGAGAGTTTGAGGAGAGAGAGAACCCACAGCAGAATACCAGGAGGAGGTGGTAGCATGAATATTGAACCTACTCCACCTACCTCCTCTAAAGGATATTGTCACTGGACCCAGATACCTTGTTTTGGGCAGACCCAAAACCTTCAGCCTGACCATGACCTCTCCATTCGATAATAGGCAACTTTTATTGATAGGCAGTGATAGCAGATAAGAATAATGCAAACAATTCTATATCTACCAGTACCAGGTTCACACAGGGAAGGTACCATCTGGCCAGTATGCAAGCTTTACCCTGAGGTACTGTCTTGAATGTCAGATATCAGTAACCTGGAGACTGGAGGCCAAGGTCCACCCTTGTGCAGTGGGGTGGGTAAGATGGGCTGGTAGTGTGTGTTCTGTCCATGGTGGCCTCAGGTTCTCCTCTCTGGGGGCCCTTTTCTACTCTGAAATCCCTCCTTTTGTATTCTTTCTCTCTCTCTGATGACTCCTCATTCCTGGGCATCATTGATTGGTCGCCCTGGGGTTGCCCAATCACACACATACTGTCTGTGTTCTGTCGTGTCAGCATATTCCTTTGTTTCACAAACCCATCACACACATACATCCTAATTTGGGCTTTTACAAGGCCTCCTAATTTGGTCTGTTTACCAAAACTGGAAATCCCATAGGCCCTGTAGTTGGCACTGTGAACTGGTGCCAATGCTGCAGAGTCCCTTATCTCTGTTATGGAACAGTGTTCATGTCTTCAATTTCCCAGCCTGCCGGTTTTAGACACAGTGGGAATTACAGGAAACTTTGTCACAAACAGGCTTTTAGAAATCAATTAACCATTGCCATTGCCCTGGACTATTGTTCTAACGCACTTTACCTACAAACCAATTCCCAAAAACAAACCTCTAAATAACATTTCCTAGCCATCACCGGTGAGATACGTAAGTAGGGATATGTTATTTTCATCCTCCTCTGTGGGGTCTATACCATTTGGACTCAGGGTTTGGGGCCAAGATACCTGTTTCCTGAATGTATTTAGAGAACAGGGTCCTCAGAGAAGAGAAACAGATGAAGCATCATCTTTATGATGAAGTAGTATGGGGACTAGAACATCAGAGGAAAAATATTCATGTTATGTTAGGGTCAGTCAAGGTCATTAGGACTGTGGAAATGTTGACAAAAGGGTCCTGCCACATGACGGCCAGCAGCATTATTCATGTCAGCCAGTCAGCCTCTCCTACATATGAATTTGAATCCTTCCCATGCCATACAATGACAGCTAGGGAACATGCAAGGAACAGCGTTTCCTCCACTTAGCCCTTTTTGCATGTCCTTTTGAGCTGCCTTATGGCACACCTAAATCAATTTCTGTGCATATTTCTTAGGTATGATAATTGCTACATTTGTTTGCTTACAAAACAGACAGAACCAATAGCATACCTAAGGCAAGTGGGGTCCTAGCATCAGGCGCCAATTGAGAATGGGTGCCAGCAGCATCCTGTAGTGCTCTGCACTCCGCTCAACAGCACTCAACAGCATCTCTGCCTAGGGCAGAAAAATTGCTAATTACACCTCTTGACAAAACCCACAATGTTCTCTGAGATACCATTTTTTTTTTATCTGTCCATGGATAATAGGACTAATTCACAGCTCCAGGAGTCACTTTCACTTATGCAGCCTACCACATCTTTCATAGCTGAACCATTGCCATTCTCAAGACATAGATGGAGTTTCTTGATGGCTCCAATGGTACATTGTTCTATAACTTCAGCAAGATTAGTTTGTGTACTCTGGCCTGCTGTGGACTCTGTGCTTTGGCATGTATCGTGGAATGCCTTCTGTTGCTAAAGCTGAGATTGCCATTACTGCCCAGAATGAACCTGACGAGGAACACAGGACTACAGTGATGAGTTTCAGGATCCCAGAAAATGTGAAGATTCACTGAGGAGAACATTGGAGGTGAGTTGTGGAATATAAAAGCAGAAGTGCTTTAAATTGGTGTGGGTTCAAATGAAAAGAAAATGTCTATATTTCAAACCGTAAAAGGAGAAAATACTCATTTTCTGTTTTCCAGTGGGGTTGATTAAATGATAAAGGTACATATATTTAAAGGAAAAAAACACTAGTGCAGGAGTTAGGCATAGGCAAGTAGAATGGGAATCATGCTTGAAAGTCAAAACAATAACCCTCCCCCCATAAACAGAATTTTGGGATTTAATGATAAAAGCCAGGTGCAAAATTAAGGCAAAATGAGATCAGGAGGGATATGCCTTCTCTTCTGAGCTTTTTTGTTACCAGTTATAAGACTAGCCAGGAAGGTGCCTCTAGAGCAGGACACTGTGACAGCTTCCTAGAAGCTGTGAAGTATCAGAGACTAATGACAGGAGTCACTGCTAGCAAATCTTTATATTTTCCTGGTATCTTCCCCTATCTAGGTTAACGTTGATGCCATCAAAACATGGAGGTCACTGAGGGCAATGTCACCTCAGTGTGTAGATGTCCCGTCTGGCACGTAAGATGTATTCCAATCCTACTGGGAAACCAACATCTGCAAGTGTTGCCCTGTAGTTATTTATTGTGTATGGTCCAGAAATTAACTGTGGTGCAGTTTGTGCTACTTCATCATTTCTAAAAGGGCCTGTAAAACCTTTTTGCCTCAGACTAGGATCATTTGCTTTAGGATGCCTTACAGGGAGGAATCAGCACTGGTTGCATGGCAGGTATACAGGCCTTTGGGGTGCAAAGATTCCATTATGGGGAGGCTTGAGCTATAACAACGAGAGGAACCTTTTGTCAATGGACTCTGAAGTGTTGTTTGATGTGGTGTGATGGAGGGATGGAAAATAAATTTGTCACAATTCTGATTCTATGCCCCTTTTCTGCAGTTGGGTGTGGTGGTCCTTGGTGTGGTGATGATACAAGGAAATGTTTGCTGACCAAAGAAGCTTGTGAGGGGAGAACAGGCTAGTTAGCTTTACTGGAAATCATCTCACCATAACAATATATACATTCAAAATGATTATTATCATCATACTGACACAGATGAAATGTATGGATGTTTAACTGGCTCCACCTGGTCATGTCCATGCTGTCTAGGCCAATTATTTCCAGTCTTCTTCAAGTCGTCTGACAGTATGTGACCAGCTTGCCCATGTCTTTAGTTCCTCCAGAGTTGTAGGATGTCTCTCCATAGTGCTATGACAAATTTTAGCTTTTTGGTGAACAGTGAATTCACAACAGTGGTTGTCAAATAGTTATCTATCTGAAGAAGGAGTTATAATTATATGTCTTGTTATACCTCATAATCTTGCATCTAGCAACATTCAGGTGGCTATCCCTGCCCTGGAGTCAGTCAATGCATACAAACATAACTTTCCTACCTGTCAACTGGTAACCTAATGAAATGCACTACAGGGTTTTCAATAAGCAATATGTAAGTTATTTTATGGTAGTAAATAGCAATTAAACTTAACATGAATTAAAACAAGGGCTTGGGAAACCTAATAGATTAGTTTGTCAGGAACAAATGGTTGTAATAATTCTTGGTACTTGAACAACCTGATGCCTTGTATAAATTCAAGCCATACTGTCACAATAAATATATAGGAGGAAATACCGTGAAGTAACCTGGTGCCAAGGCATGGGATCCTTTGGGAGCTGGTTGGCTATTTAAGGGACCCAGCTGACCTTACCATGATAAAGAACATTTTTTAGAGAACTTTTCCTACCTTTGCCTCTTTGTGGTTCCATCTTGGTACATGCAGACTACATTGTTTTAAGCTCTAGCTCCCGGGTTCAAATAAGAATTTCCACACTTCTGGGAAGAGTTCACTTTTTTCATATTCTAGAAAGGAAACTTACATGGAGCGCCTCAAGTATACTGTCTGCATAGCCTCGGCGGCAGTGGAAGTCCACCAGCTTTAATGTTGTGACAACTCCCTCCCCACCTGTTATAGAGCACAACAGGGCTGCTAGAAATAACCTACAATACAAATAATAATAATGAAACAAAAAATATTATTCTGACTCAGAAATTTAATTAAGACATACAAATGGAGTGGTATATCTTTGAGTTGTTATTGACCTTATAGAGTACAGTATGTTTAAATTTTAAAATACCCCTTGAATTATATTCTGTACTTTGTCAAGAACATTCTTTTGATTTGGTGATAGTGTGATATGTAAGTGGAGTATATCTTACTAGAATATATTTGCAGTTGATAATTCATAGAAAGTACTAGGGTAGTGACTGAATAACGAGCCTGAAGTACTTTGAAAAAATAAAACCATAATCTGAAGATGAAACTGTCACCAGAAATGACATTCTCTTAAAGTGATATGTTTAAAGAGACATTCCATTATAAAAAACATATTTCTGATTCAAAGTACTCTCTTTTCTCATAGAGGGGTTACTTAACAATGCCAAATATTGATATTACTGTTTGCCTGTATAATATTTATATGAACAATATCTTCGTCTTATTGCTATGTGCAGTAGCATCTGTATGAACAGTAACACTTCTGTAATAAATACAAGATGTATTTTTATCAGCAGCTGATGGTGATATTCTTAAGAAAGGGCCAGAAATCTTTGAACTACAAGTACATTTATCAACAGACTATGAGCATGCAAGACATGTGATTCAGTCACATTTTGTTTTCATTTCTTCTGGTTTATACTAGGGTGTAACTTTCAACTCTTCCAGCTCTTTCAGCTGAATGTCAGCTTTTCTATAATTGCTATAGACTATCAGCTCCTTTAAAATGACTGTCAGCTGTTTACTGAAGAGCATACCTATTAGAATTCCATTCTATGATGTACCTATGCTGCTCTCTTTGTTACATCTGGGCTAGGTAGAGACATTCAGTCGCAAGGCAGATTTGAACTAACCTTATGCAGCTTACTCTAAGAGGACTAGGTTAGTTGAAGCCTGAACAGAACAGAAGTTTGCCCTTTGGTGGGGTGGCGGCATGTAGGCTGCCTACACTGACCAAGGCCAGCAGGTTTGGGGTGCTCATGCACACCTTCCAGTGTACCCATGGGCTCCCCAGGCTGCCAAAGACTCCCAAGCAGAGACAAGGGGGTGAGCCACCCCTGATTGGCTGCTGGGGGTGGGAGAACCCTGTATGCTTGGCCTGAGGAGCTGCTTCCGAGCACTTCCATGGGGAGGGAGGCAGAGAAAGAGTCTGTTTGAGCTCACTGTGATCCCAGAGACAAGCCAGGGCAAGGTGCAGAAGGGCCCTGATTCTGAAGCTTGGAGCTAGAATTAGGGAGCCCAACTCCAAAGGGCTCTTCCCTGCCCACTGCCTGAGTGATGGCCTGTGAGCTGCTGTGCCCATGGCTGCCACGGTACTGCTCTCAGCGTGGTTCTATAGGTGGGAGCACAGACTGCATGGGACAGGATGCTGCAGGTTGAGGTGGGCTGCACCTCTGCCTCCTGTTGCCACCCCTGTGCTGGGTTCAGCTACCCTGCAGCCCGGGCTGGCTGCAAACTCTCCTCCCTCCCACCACCCTCTCAGCTCAAGAAAGAGGAGATCTCAGCAGCAGTGCAGGAACTTTTCATCCTTGCACCAAATTCCATGCTCATGATCCACCCCTATCCCAGACCTAGCTGGAGACAGAGGGCTTGGGGAGGTAGGCAGCTGCCTCTCACACTGCCTTCACTCCCAGCCATTTCCTGCAGGGTGGTAGGGTGCAGTGAGGTAGATATCAGGGGAGGGGAGAGGAGCTTGGCAGCTGCTGTGACTTTAAATCTGTGCATTTGGCATCCCCCATACCCCCTCACTTGCTGCACAGTGGCTCTCCAGCCCTGAGTGAGCAAAAAGGGCTTTCTCTGCAGGAAAGGAAGGGAAATGCCTGGGAAAAGGAAGAGGGGGAAAGGAGAAGAAAGAGGTTCTGTGGGCCCAATGGAAATTTGTTTCTGGAGAAGTGTGGAATTTTAAAGACACATAAGATTTTGTCTAGCTATCTCTCCTTTCCCTTATATGGCCCCATTACTGTAATACTTTTATATCTGACAAATAATTTAAAATACCAGTACCAAGAACCACCTTTTTTTACTGATGGCAAAAATAAGAATGGTAAAGGCCTTATGGACCACAGACCTTGCATTAATCAGCATGAGACTAAGGACTGGGTGCCTGTCTGGTTTTGAAGCCCCAGGAGGTAGCTCTTTGGGATTGCACCTTTTCCCTCAGGTATTTGCTGGTATTACCTTAGTTTATTTCTTCCGTATATGACATGCACAGCGATCAGTTTCACTGGAGGTAGTATGCTAGAAATGGTTTGGAGGATGTAGTATGCTAGAAGTGGTATAGCAGATGGCAAAGCTCTTCTAATCTATAATGGATTTAGTTGATACAAGTAGTTGGTGAAAATTTGAATGGTGTTCTGTAAAACCAGAATATGACAAGTGAACATCTTTATTATGCTGCTGCTGCTGTGCTCTGGGAAGGTGCAAGTCTTTGTTCCAAAATAGGGTAAAGTGGGATTGCAAATGTAACGCATTGTTCTTTTAAAGTTGAAGATGAACAGGCTGGAGATGGTTTGTGACCACAGTGCAGCTGTGAGTGAACCATCTAGGAGACATCTCTCCCAGGGTTGCTAATTGTAAATTTACAGGGTCCATAAAAAACAAAGCTAAAAACATGTGCTTACAAAGTCCATTAAAAAGTGAGCTGTCCATAAAAGGATAAGAAACTGTGAGCTTGATTGATGCTAGATACCAGTGGTGATAGACAGAGCAGGGTAGTGCTACCTTGTGTTTGAGAGAGAGCGAAGCTCAGCACTCTGAAGGAAACTCTGTCAGGGCTGTATGGACCATGGGAGCTTCAATAGCCCCTCCCCCAGCCATATGCTACCACTGCATCCTGGCTGTTACGTGTCAACTTGCCCCAGGAAGTCTAAGGAACTGAGTGAGACAGAGACGGTGGCAATGTGGCTGGGACAGAGCTGCAGGGCAGGATGGGGAAGATGCACTGGGTAAGATTCTGTGCCAAGCTCGGGGAAGTGGTACTAAGGGGGTCAGATGGTGGTATGGACTAGGAGGTGGGGGCAGCATGATGTGGAGTACAGTTGGAGGTACCTGGGTATGTGGGTGAGAAGAGGACCCCTGGGTGGGGGCAGCATGGTGCAAACCAATTGCTGCAATCAATTAAGACTCTGGGGACTCAAACTAGATTTAGAAAGTTGAAGTTAAACCCCTAACTTTGAACTGAGCCCTTGCCACTGCCATCCAGGGCCCAGTAGAAGGGTTACATTTCCATTATGGAAAATATATGTCATTAAAAAAGTTTTGTTGTTGGTAAAATTTTTTGCAGATTATGGGTAAAAAAATATCTTGGGTTGATAACTCTGACTTCCCCTCCTGGTTCTGGAAAGCCATCAAGGATCGCTGAACAGTTATGGGCCACTAGCTTGTGTTGCATTTCCCTGATGGAAATGGGGAGTTAAAGGTGCAAAAAGATTTCACAGGACCCTTCATGTGGGAGGACACAGAAGAATTGGTATGAGTTCTGAACATGGGGCAAATGCTAACAGGACTGCATCTGCAGTGGGGGATTCTTTTTTGCATATTCCAACTGGTTTCACTAACTCTTTATAAGAAACAATGGGAGCATTTTGAGCTAAAATGTCCAAAATATTGCTATAGTATATTAGCTGTCTTATTTACCAATTTCTAAAATGATTTGATGGGGGATAACTAGTATTCTGAGATCATGGTGATTCTTGCCAAGAAAATGAGAATGACAATTACAGTGTGAATGGAACTGAGCTTGAGAGAGAGGTTGGGTGGCTGCTCTGACTATAGCAAACATTACTCTTTTTGTGTTTATGGACACACCTTTTCAGTGTAATACCTAAAGCAGAATCATTCTAATGAAATTACTACTGACGGAACTACTGAGGAACTTTACAGCCGTAATGAAAGGGAAAAATCTTGCTCATTCTCTTTTTAATTAAAATAGGCAAAACAGTAGATGAAGTCTCATTTGCATGAAAATTTGTATGCATGTACAGTAGATCTTAGTGTTAACAAGGGAAATGACTTTCTTTCAACTCTATGGCTTGTGCATTTTATTTCAAAATTATTTTTTCTTTGTTACTTTCAGCATGTTTCTATTGCAAAATAATACCTCTAAATTCCATTTGGAACCACCAAAAGACTTTGTAGAGTAGTAGATAAAGGGACTGCCTTTTTTGGAAAGTCTGTTTTGTTCAAATCTGTTTGCATTTTTATGAGAAATTATTTTTCTCTTTTTTTCACTAGAATTACTGTTTCAACAATGAACATTATCATTGAAAAATATTATGTATTTAAAGCAATTTTTTTTATTCATAGGCAACTATATATTATACGTCATATAATAGACATATTACTAACGTATATTAACTATGTACATTATATATTAACAATGTGTCTACATATTAGTTGTAGATGAACTGCATATATTGTATATTAACTTTATATACGTGTGTGTAGGTAGTGCTAAGGTCAATTTTCACTAAATATTTGCATACAACTAACTTGGTGTGTCTGGACTGGTAAATAAATTTGGTTTTTTATTTAGTTTCCATATTCCTTTTTTGATTTTTCCAGTCTCTTTTAATGGTAGATTTGGTTATGTTTCTCTTGTATTAAGGGTATACTAGGAGGCTCTTGTCTGCCAATTCAAAGCCTAAAGATTAATAATAGTTTGTCTTATGAAGTAAAGTGTCCACCTTATTTGGTTATGCTGGTCCATTCAGATCTGTTAAGATGGCTTTGAAGCAGGTCCATGTATTCCTAGCTGTAGGTATCAGTCTGTGTGTAGAGATTACATAAAAATTTAGCATGGCACAACTTTATAAGTATGTGGGTTAGCCTTCTGCCTTGCAGGCTGGCTTTGCTCCCTAAGGAGCTCCTCCTCCCTTCCTTTAAATACAAAATACAGTCCTTCCAACAAACAAATAAACCAATAAGCAAAGCCTTTGGCTTTTCCCTGAGCAGTAGGAAGGGCCCTTTGGCTCTGGCCTGGTAAAGTAGTGTTGCCCCTTTCTGGTAGCGAATTTATTTTGGTTCCAGTTTGCCTCCTGCCTGCAAACTGTTCCTTCACCTAGTTTCCCCCTCTCTGCTCTCTCCTCTGGGATCCCAGGCTCCCCCTGCACCAGTAAGAAGCAAGCTTCCATGGCTAGGAGCCCCCTCAGCTAATGGGGTGCCCAGCTGTGAAGGCACCCTATGCACCCCCACAGCTGGGAGACCACAGCTTATGTAATCTCCCAGCCATCAGGATGCACCATGTACCCTTATGGCTGGGAGGCAGCATCTCATGAAGTCATCCAGCTGCAGGAGTGAACCAGCACCCCTTGCCCTGCCCCGCCCCACCCCACCCCACCCCAGGCAGCTGGGAGATCACAAGCTGCAGTCTTCCAGCCACCGGGGTGTCTGGGTCCCCCCATGGCTGGGAGCCCTAATGGGAGTTCTGACCAGCTGACAGGGCTCCCAGCCACAGGGGCTTCTGGCTGTTGGCTTAGAAACAGTATTTAAAGGTCTGTTTTGGGGGGAATTGGCTTATAGGTTGGGGAATTGGCTTTTTTGCATTATAAGGGGATTATAAGGGGTCAAGATAGAGCAGGGGGGCCTAAGTCCCAGTTTTGGGGGAACAGACCAAATTAGGACAAGGCCCGGAAAGCTATATGGACGTGTGACCACAGAGAGAGAACTTACCAGAGATAGCTACACATGAAGAGTCATCAGGAGTCATCAGGGGGAAGGATAATACAAAGGCAGAGACTTGAGAGTAACAAAGGGTCCCTCCCTTTGTCTTATCCAGTCCCTCCCTTTGTCTCATCCATCCCTCCCATCCCTCCCTTTGTCCCATCCCTGCCTTTGTCCTGTCCCTCCTTCTGTTCCTTGAGAGGGATTCCCATCCCTGTCCCCCAGGAAGGGTCCCCAGGGCCACCATGGACCGAGGGCATACCAGAAGCCTGTCTCATGCACCCCACTGGAGGGGGTTGTGGGTCTTGGCATCCCACCTCCACACTGCTGACACCTAAGAGAGAGCCTCAGAGTGGAGCCTGCATCCTGACCAGATGTACTTTGACTCTGATGACAGCCCTAGGATTGGTAGATATAGAATTGTTTGATTGTTGCTTTTTTGTTTTTTCTCTGTATCAGTAAATTCATCTATTATAGACTGGAAGGTGTTGTGGTCAGTCTGACAGTTGTGCCCGCCCAGAACAAAGGTATAGGTGCTGGGTCCAAATCCAGTGTCAACACTGGCCACACATTCAATTAATGGCATGATAGGAAGCAGCTGCATAGTTGTTTCACATATTTTGTAGAATTAACTTTGTATTGTATTCCTTTATTTATCAGGCCATTACTTAATTGAATGTGTAGCTAAAGGTGCAGACAGAAGTGCAGTTCCTCGCTATAACTCAGAAAACTTTGCAGGAAGTGTTCTAAGTTACAACAGTCCCCCCAACCAAACAGAAGTTCACTGTTGGTTCCAGTGGGGAGGGGAATCTAGCTGCTGGCTGGAAGCCTGCAGCTGGTTTTTCTTAGCAATGGCCCCTCCTACCTGTGAGCCTGTGTTATTTTCAGAAGGAGAGGGAGGAAAGGGAGCAGAGGGAGCCAGTTTTACTCAGTGGTTGCAGGATCCAAGGGAGCACATTCCATCACTAAACTACATGTTTCCAAATGATTTTTAAGGTTTTTTGCGTTTCTGGTTCATAATAACTGTCAAAGCAATTGGTTTCAGTCTGAATTTATTAATGATATTTCTTATGAACTAGAATTTTAAATTTTAGCTAGTTGAGCTGGCTGGCCAGCCATGCTGGAGGAAGATGTTGCACCTTTTAAAGGGACATAAGTTATTTTACTTCCCTCCAGGGACACGTGATGTGTTTCATGCATGTGTGTGCTACTTTTGGGAAGGAAAGCTCCAGACAATGTTTAGTTTGAGCTCTAAACTAATAGCACAATATAGAGTAAGACTATATAGAGTAAGACAATATAGAGTAAGTCTTGGATGATATCGAGTTGGGGGCTGTAGAGCAAATAAGCTTTGGTTTACAGTTTGAACCAAAGAATCAAGTGACTTCTGTCATCCATGTGCATGTTGCAGTGACCAGTACTAGCATAAGGTGGTTATAAAACAAAATATGACCAGGGGAATAGTTTAAAAATCAACAGAAATGGAGAAATAAAATAAAAATATTCTGTACTTTGTTTTGTGACTATGAAGCATTTTGCATTATTTCCTGTGTAAACACAAATCATAAATCTACGAGAAATTATGTCTAAATAATTTCAAAATGTTATTTAACATATTTGTAAACAGTTTCACTTTTAGATGATATGCTATTTATACTAAGAAACTTGCTTCTGATGTTGTATTTTTCCACATTAAAAAATGGCATAGAATTTTAAAATGTACTGTAAATATGACTGTATATAGTACATTTAGGTCTAATTGTATCAAACATCTAAAATAATCCATTGAGGATAATATACAGAAGGACTATTTAATTTGGTATGTTAGTCTGAAATCTTTGCTGCAGCACAGTTATTTTTATGTAAATTGAGAAGTTTGGATTGTAGAATAAATCATTTCCATTCCATATGCATTGACTGCGCTATATTTCTCCTTGACACTTCTGCAAAATGTGTTACACAGGATTAGTACAAAATCAGTCACCAGAGCTTTTATATTAAATATCAGATTCCAGTATTAACTTTGTATGAGGCAATGCTGTGTTGGAAATATATTAATTTTTCTGTTTATTTGGAGGGAGGAAATTTGCTTCTGTTTTGCTGAGTTGTGACTATTAGGTTTTTACCTGCAGTATTAGTTTGGAAGCCAAGATTAATATAATTAAGATACATTAACTTGAAAAAAAGAAAAATCTGTGAGTTCCTATGAACAATTTATTTGTGCGGAATGGTGTAGCTGTATGTCATTTACAGCTACTGTAATGCAAACTAGATAATTGAAAATGCCTATATTTTCTCAAATCCTAGGCTACTAATAAACATATTTCTAATACAAATGCTGCATGTAATGGTTTTACCAACTTAGCTTGCAGCTGATGTGATACTAGTACTATTAAATCACAGACTGCACTAAGTTTGATTAGGTGCTGTCACAATAAATTTAACCCCCATCTGTTAGAAAGAGAATACAGGGTAAAGGTCATTCTTAACATCAAAGTGGCCATTTAATGCTTTTATTTTCTCTAATTGGAAATGATAGTCAATGAGAATAATTTATAAAACCTTGTCCAAATCAGTGATTCTCCATTTAAAATGGTGGGTACTCTTCTGCCTGAGGTACTGTAATTGCAATAAGGTTTATGCTATGTGAGTGTAATGGGGATCAAAACTTAATGAGGTGTGCTGGTACTCATTTGAACTTGTTGATACAATAGACTTCAGTAAGTTGTTTTTTTGGTGGAAAGTTAGTACTACTTCATCTGGTCTGACCTTTTGTTGTTGAGGGATTTTAGTGAAATGTTACCTCCTATGAAATTAGGTTCTCAGGTTAAACACCTCATGTGTATGCTTAATAGTTAATTAATATTTAATTGCTGAATAGGCAATTAATATTTCTGGAAGTAAATTTTTTGTTTTAAAGGTCTTCAATTTTCTTTATAGGATACAGCTCAGAGAACTATTACTGAAATAATTAGGAGCTGGAGGGATTGATTTATGAGGAAGGATTAAAATAACTAAATATGTAAAAATTAGCTAAGGGGTGACTAAGAAGAGAGCTCATAATAGGTATGCCTGTTTATATGAGTGCTCAGGTAAAATTCTGTTGTTCAGGAGGTTGAACTAAAGGTTCTAATAATACCTTTTGACCTTAAAGTCTGTGGGCCTTTTAACTCAATCTTATACAACCTTATAAGGGCCTAATTCTTACTTATTTTGTAATCTACCATTTATCTTACAAGTAGAACTACTGGCCCCAAATCTGCTTTCGTGGCTTATCTGATGGTCATGTAAGTGCGTTGATGTAGTTACTGTACAAACTCCTAAAATAGACTCACTGAGTTGGAGCAAAATGGGGTTTACATTACAGGTTAAACTACATTGTTTTCAACGCTACTTTGTGTTGATGCTGCACAAATGCATTTGGAGTCTTCACTTAAGTGTTGTTATTCTCAGTATAGGCAGTCCTTCATATCAGTGCTAGCTCAGCTTGACTCCATTTACTACAATGGATTTACTGTAGATTTGCATATAGGTAAATTGGTTTGTTAACTTTACTGGGATTATACTGGTGTGAATTTGGGTTTGTAGGATTGTGGCATTTGCAGTAATGAGAGCAATTTTTTCTGCATGAATCTGTGTAGAATTTGGGATTTTCAAGTGGCAGCACAATTAATTGTTGCTGCATGTGGACAGCAGCTGCACATTATTTGTTAGCCTCAACTTTATTGTTTACTACTTATTAGTGGTTATTCCCGTTATGTGTTGGTGTTTTCCAGCAATGTTTTTCTTGCTCCAAGAAGATCACAATTAGTAGTTTACTAAAGGTTAGAAACTAGACTTAAAAGTCAATTATAAATATATAAGAAAATACTTAATGGCATAGCTCAGTGTAAAGTTTGTATTAAGATAAATCAGGAATAGACATTGAGGGCCCAATTGAAGCTAAAGCCATCTACTGACGTCAAAGGAAAGACTCTCATTTACACTAGTGGGCATTAATTAGGATCATAACTCACAAGAAGTGAACCTCTATGAAGATCATTGTGCCTGAGTGGTATAAAGAGCCCCCTTTCTAGACTGGGAGAATGTGAGCTGATTTCAAATATGTCACAGTCCAGAAATGAATATTTCCCAACTTGGGCACTAAGCTAATGTAATTTTGTGAGGACAGCAGCATTTGGAAGAGCAGAGGAAAAAAAAACATTTTCTTTGGTAATTTTTGGAAAAATGACATACCTGAATCTTGTCAGAAGTTAGGGATGTTTGAAGGAGCTGAGATGGACTCATAGTCAGAGAAGAGGTGGTCAAAGATCTGTGCCTACAGGGGTGGACAGTAGGAACTGGGACTGAGTAAAAATGAAGCAAGGACTTCAGTGTCTTCTTTCCTCTCCATGCCATTATACTTAATAATTTTTGTGGGGTGGAGATTTCTGTAATCCATGTTATGTGGGGATAGTGTTTAGGACAGTAGGGATATGAGGCATGAATGGAGCCCCTAGGCAGTATCTCCACCCTCACAACAATAGCAAGAAAAATAATGTATTTTCTAGAAAATTCTGGGCAAAATAGTGTTTTGTATTGTGCCAAATTTATTTCAAATAAGAACATGCCCTAGAGTTTTGTCATTTATGCATTGTACTGAAGAACACAGGGATTCATTTTTTTAAAGATGTAACATGAGGTGTATTCACCTGCCAGTTATGTTTTATTTTGCATGTGATCCAAATAATGCCATGAATGGACAAGAGTATTTTTCCCCTTAAGACTTCTTTTAGCTGGAGGAAACCATCTGTTTAGATGTTTTTAGTTCCTTTTAATTGATAATCAGGACTGAGTCCTGGTGTTTAGCAAATTTGACTTGCCTGTTAGTAAACTGAGTTCCTGCACTAAACTGTGGAAACAAAGAGCATAGAGAGAGACAAATTCCTGAAGGGTAATAAATTTGACAGTTTGTGCTTTCTGCCAATACCTGTAGTACAGCTTCTTTAATTACTAATCACTAGAATGTGCTACATAGGAACAGCTCTGCACTGGGGGAAAGGAGCAGAATTAAGGTATCAATACATTCATGAGAGGTGGCAAAACTGAGCCTCTAATTTTTCACGGCCCTTATGCAGAGAGTATATGTGGTGAAAGATCCTTATTTCCATAACTATGTATCCTATGTCCCAACTGTAAACCCAACCTAGACAATATCTAATTATTACATAGAATTGTAATGTTCTTTTCCACTACCAGTAGCCTCCAGTCTTCAGATCTGTCTTGAAGATTTGTCTTCCTGTCTGTTTTGAAAAACTGTAAAATTGGGTTATGGGGAAAAATAAGCCCTTTTTATTGACAAATGTGTTAGTAGTGGTAGAAAGAAATTGGCTTATTTTGCCACTGGGATAACTCATCTCTATGGTTTTATTAGTCAGTGCACTGAATCTCTGCCAAAGTTTCACTGATTTGTATGTAAAATCATTTGACTAATTCATCATTTGGTCAATCATAGTCACTTCCAAATGGACACTGATACTAAATCATAATAGAATTTGCATCTAATAATTAGTTATCTTAGAAGGTACTCACCTATTCCATCTATAGCATATGTCAAGCCAGCTGATGTTCTCAAAGCATTGGATGCTCTGTTTCTTCTCTCAACAAGACATAGCCTATCAAACTGTTCCATTTTGCAGAATTGTCTCTTTACTGGCAATGACAGCAAGTAAAGATGCAGAAGCACAAATCTTTGATTATTTTATTTTCTCATAATTGCATACTTCATATATAGTCAGTGCTCTCAATATTTATAGTAAGAAAATATACATTAAGCATTTAACTGTGTAATTACATAATTCTCAGATAGCAAGTCAGAACGTGTACCATTTGCACTCAGACTTTTTAAAAAAAAATTTCTTTATTATAAATGACAAAAATCATTCTTTACAGTGTCTGAAAATGTAATGCAGATTACATCCCATGAGAAGTTGAAAGTGACTAACTCCTAATAATTAGTCACTCCTGGATAATAAGTCATCATTACCAGTCCCCTTAGAGAAGAAAGAACAGGATGGCATTTTAGAGACTTACTGGTTCAGAGGAGTGAGGTTTGGTAGGTGATAGTCTACTACGTCAGATGCTATATTACCCTGAAGAGGAGTAATAGGGTGGCCTTTCACAGGGGTGGTGGTGGCACCTATTTTTTAGCCTCATGAAAAGGTTGCTGCCCTGGTGACCCCTCATCCCACATTTGTGCTCTTGTAACACCACCTTCTGATTGAGGAGATTAATGTGGTATCCTTTGGAGTGACAAACCAGATTTCACTGCATACTGTTATTCTGCAGGAAGGCTCACCTCCAGAATTTGAATCCCGCATAAGCTGGTTAGGCTGGCTTTGTCTCTCCTATGTGCTACAAGAAGACTGCCAGAAGTGTAGAATGGGAGGGTATGATCTAGCCCACAGTACTCTGAAAATGCTTGTGTGCATGTAAGTACATTTGAGTAAAGCCATTCACATGCATAAATGTTTGCTGAATTGAGTCTTACAACTAGAAGCAAAATTTTAAATGATTCTCTGCATCATAAATTGGAGGTGAGGGCTGTCCTTATTTTTTATACATGCATATCGGGGAGATGGCAGGTTTTCACACTCATAGATTGAGAGCTGCGATAAGTAATCACAAAGATTTTTCTAGCCTTGCTGCTGCAATCAGTGAGCTTTAGATTGCACCTAAGGATTACTCTAGCAAAGCTTAATGTTGAAAGACAGGTATTTCCAACTGTCATATGATATGCATATAAAGTCCTCAGTTTGAAATGCATAAGGTTAGTGGATGCAGCAATATTAATTACAAGACATATTATCTGATATATTGTATGTTATTTTCTTTCTTCCAAAACATTGTACATATGGTTTTCAGGGCCCAGGCACATTTAAGTGAGGGGTGAAGAGGGTTTCTACTGCTCATGCCCAAAATGTACTGTTATGTGAATAGAAGCAGTATGAGAAGCTATTATAAAAATAAACCTGTGTGTGAATGTAGAGTACCATAGCTATTCCATAGTGTGGACTCTCTTATTTTAAATTAAACGTGTGTGTGCAGTTTAGCTTAACCTACACAAAATGGCTCAGTGCAAAATAAATTCAAGTGCCTCTATTCACAGAACAGATCCATTTTGGGCATGAGCAGTGGAAACCCTCTTCAGCTAGTGCACAGTGGACGTACTGAGCTGTTTTGCCAAGTAGACAACTCTAGAGAAGTTTACTCCATTGTTGGCCTCCAGAAAATCCTCACCCTAGTTTGTTTATTTCTTACCTCACAAACTCCTTGGTTCAGTGGTTTATACATTTACTGTAAATATTTTCTTTGGACTACAGTGTAGCAGTTAACATAGTCTTAGAATTGGAGGCTATTTTGTTTCTAAAGCTTTAAATTAAATATTTCAGCTGTTTGTTTGCTTGCACTGTAGAGGACTCTGCAATGTTTTTTAAAATTTAGTAGGGTTTTTTTTTTTATTATTTTTTTTCAAGCTGCCTGCATTCAAGTAAACCAAGGCCAAAGGGAGTTGCATACATGTAACAGTGGGCAGAATTTGCCCTTTTAATTGCATAATGTGTTCAAACAGAAGTCCTTGCACAGCTGACGCTACCATTGAAGTCAAAGGCTTGATCATCAAATTTACTTCACAGAGGTGACATTTTGCTACCTTTCCAGGTCTGGTAAATTTTGGGCCCTGTGGGGTCCAGTTTGGCCCACTGCCGAACTTAGAGCAGTCTCAGCAATGCTGTATGTCAGGGGCGCTTAACCTCTGGCTTGCAAGCTAAACATGGCTCACAGAGCCACAGCATTCAGCCTCTAGGAGTTCTCTTGGGTCAGGAAATTCAGCAGTGGGGAGTGGTGGTGATGAATATGACCACCCTCCCCCCACTGCCAGATTCCCAACCCCCCAGCCCCACAGGAGATCAGAGCCAGGCCATGTCCCCTTCCCTCCATATGGCCAGGTTGGGCCAGGGCCACTCCCTCTTTCTCCCTGCAGGGCCAGCCCATGTCCTCTTCCCCACCACAAGGCCAGGTTGGGACTGGATGATGCCTTCTCTCCCCGACCCCATGCAGCCTGGTCATGCCCCCTACCCCTGCAGGGACAGGTTGGGACTGTGTCAGACTCATCCCCCCTCCCTCCCCTAGTTCCAGGTCAAGCCTGCTTCTACTGCAGGGCTGGGCTGCCCCTGCCATGCATCATGCAGCCACAATGAGGCCCTGCTGCACCTACCCCGAACCCTGGATTGGGACCACCAACTGGATCCAGCCTGTGAACTGGGCACTGCCATCTGACCCACCAGGGAAAAGGGTTGAGTACCACTGCTTCATGTAATATTCACTTGCGCCCGCCCTAAAGGTTATATTGCTGGAGCTATATGCCCATCTGCCCGTATACCAGGGAAATCCTTGACCATCCAAGACTCAGAATTAGACTGCATATGAAGGAATTCCTCTTGCTTTTCTTTTAATGCTACATATCTACCTCTATGCCCACACAGCTTGCCTCTTTCATGCTGTTTTATAATAAGTATCCATTATTAGCATAATAGCTGCTCAAAGTGACATACAACATTTCATTGTCAAAGATTCATGTATTAATATTTCCATAGCTCTGATAGTAAGATACACTGCATTACTGTAATTTTGGCAGAGATTACTATTTTTGTGTCAAAGATCTGCCTATTAACATTTGCATACCATGCAGTAACGCCAAAACTACTGATAGCAGACTACTGTGGCGCTTTTGTAAAGTAATGTGTCACAAAACTGATGTAATATCATGCCAAGCCTCAGCATGTTTTGTTGCGTCTCAAATTGCTTGAAAAAAGAGAAACAGAAAATTCATTCATGAAAAAATGTTCCCCCTCACTTGTATCTTTGTTTGTTTTAAAATTGTTTGGGCCTGTCTTATATCTTGTCTTTTAAGCAATGCAGACTGGCAAGGAACAGCATTGCCTCCCTTAACTCTATTTTTTATTTATTTTTGTAAGGCTTTGTATAAAGATTAACTGGCTTTGTTCACTATTTACTATTATTTCCTTGGCTTTACAACTAGACCCTGAACACTCTGATAAGTTGATTGAATGCTTGTCTTGTTTCATTGTTGCTCCTCTCAGTATCTTTTGTATCCTCTGGTGAAATGTTATCTTGTACTTTGTTATAGTAATAGCCCTCAGTGATTCAAAACAGGTATCCTTTTGTCTCATAGCCTAACAATACACTTAGGGGAGATTGTTCTCTTTCACCAGTGTACAATTGTCACAAAAGCAGTACTAAATCAGGGAATAGCTGTCTGTACATAGATATCAATAGATTTTAGTCCTCCTCCTGTCTGAGGAAAAATGGGGTGTATCAGGGAGAAGTAGTGAAAGTAGAATTGCCTTGCCTTTTTTATTATTCTAGTCCACTGCCAGATTGAAAGTGAAGGCTCAGGGAACCAATTCTTGTGTTCACACATATGTGTACCATGGCTGATTATTCATGGTAATCCGGTGAAGCACCTCAAATCCAAGCATGTGCCTATAAAGTTCTCTTTAAAACTATTTACTTAATGATTTTATATTAGAACATCATGTTTACCTGATTTTGCAGCTAGAACTACTGAATCAGGACTTTCTGTTTACACACAAAACCTTGTATTCTAGGAAAACATTTCATCATGCAGTCTTGTCTGTAATGTTGACTACTTTTTTGAAAACAATTTAACTTCCATGCATGTTTAAGTAGTGATATGAATGCTGAATCTACAGATCATGCCATTTTTGCCTGCTACACATTTTCCATTTTCCTGCATTAGAAAAAAGTGTATGTGGTTAGATTCTTATTTTACGGCCTTACTCACCAAATCACTCCACTGATATCAAGATGTTACTCAGCATGAGTCATGGTATCAGTATCTGGCCAATAGTGACCAAAATGACAATCTTTTCTTACATTGCTGAGAATTTACTCAAATTTCTCACACTAGTGAGATAGGTTGGTAGTAATGGCATTATAAAAAGTACTGGTAATAGCTTGTGTGGAATAGTGTGTACTCTTCTAGTCAACCATTTCAAGAAAATGAATTCAAGTGCAGCAGAGAGCTCTGAGGATGACCAGAAGATTAGAAGTGCTTTTAATGAGAGGAGAGTAAAAGATCTTGGCTTGTTTAGCTTAGCTAAACAGATATGCTTAGGAAGCATTTAGAATGGATATATTTAGAAATACAGCTGAGGCATTGTGAAGTGGGAAGAGAGAGCCCACCATGGTTCCCCCTATCACTCACCATAGGAGAGGTGGTGAACACTTGTGGTGGGATGACTTTGGCAGAAGTAAAAGTAAAGCTGTAATGGGTTCTGATGTGGGATCCCAACCATTGCATATCCTCCCATGCCACACATGAATTTCTGAAGCATAATTTTTCAGGAAATAATGTTACCAAAAAAATCCTCAAATCCAACCAACCAAACAAAAGTAGCTCTAGTTCTAGTGTGTTGAAGAGAGGTCAAAAGTTGAATCTGTAGTGTTGTTTAGTAGCTGGGTACTAAACCAGATCAAGATAGATAGACAATGCACTTGGGCAAGATCTGGAGTGATCACCTATAGAAGGAAGAAGAACATTTCTCTGTTGGGCCCATTAGTCCTTGATGTCTCTGCTGAGATTGCTGGTTTAATATGCATTTGTGGTGAAAACATGTTTCTGTACATATAAGGTAAATCTAGCAAACTTCTCTTTTGAAGGAGTTAGATTTAGAATGTAAACGTAAGTATGCTCATTTATTTCTAATAGAATGATTTCCACACTGTGTATATCTCACAGCATGTAATCAGATACTGTATTTCTTATACATGCAAAGTTCTTAATTTCATTGGAAGTCTGAGAGATTATGAAGGACCAGGGCTCTGCATACTGATGCAGAGCTGTTACATTGCCTAAGCTGTCAGGCGGACCATCTGGGTTTTGCTGCATTTACCTTAGGAATATTTTTTTTTTTTTTAAAAAGGAGACTGAGAGACTCATAAGAAAAACGAGACCAAAAAAAAAAGGCTTTGTTGTTAGAAGAGATGAAAACTGTACTACACCTACAATACAGGACACTTAGTTTTTTTTTGTTGTTACTTAACACTAAGGGCAAGGAAACAATGGGTTCATTTACATGTGAAATCAATGCACTTGAATTTTCTAGGCAGAACATTCAGGCTCATTAAAGCACTCTCTGGTGTAAATCTACACAGGTACCCAGGTCAGGAGCAAATTGGACCTAACAGGAGCAGCCCATTTCAGAGCTGCTCCTGCCCTGCTCTGTTCCCCTGCAGAAGCCAGGGGGAGCTCCAGGATCCCTCAGGCGCCAGGTGCCAGCCCCTAGCAGTCCCAGCTCTAGGGGCAGCCCCAAATTGCTCTGGGTAGGGGAGAACAGGGATGCAAAAAACCAGCTCCATGGTGGGAAAAAATCCTTGCAAAAGTTCCTGGGAGACTTGCTGTAGGACTGGGCCCTGTCCTGCTCCCTCAGTACATGAAAGCATTACTGTGTGGTACTACCCAGCTGCAGGGTGCGGCTCGATTTTCTCCTCGGCATAGCATGAGGAGTCAGCTGGGTGGCACTGGGGACAGGACATGTGGCACCCTGCTAAGGTCCACAGTGATTTTTAATTAACTTGAATTTAAAATCTGCTGCTGCAGAGACCATGCCCAGGACTGGGCTTTGGACAGTGAGGAGTGTGGACTCCAGCAGCTCCTGACTGGCCTCACTGCCTGCCCCAGGCCAGGCACCAAGGAGCAGCAGGCTGCGAGGGGGATCTTGGCTAGGGAGTGGAGCACTGGGATTGTGCCACTGCATGGACAGGCTCCCAGCCAAGAAGAGATCCATCCAGCTGCCTGGGAGGCAACACCAAACCCATAGCCTGCCTACTCTTGCCCTGGGGGAGGGGAGAGTTGGTGCAGCATCCTGGGTCCCACATCACCAGGCAATGCAAATGCACCTAGGGTGCAGGTCATAGAGGGAGTCTGGGCAAGCCACAGAGCTCTGCAAACAGGTGAGAGGGCACTTGGTGGGGTGGGCTAGGGAGGAGGAGCACAAAAACTGCTCCGTGCATAGCCTGGTTCCTGCAAAGCAGCTCCGGGACTTGGGGCCAGCTTGATCTCCTCCTGCCTGGGATGGAACTGCTGGGAAATCTGGGCTTAGTCAGGCAGCAGTGTGGCCCACCTACTGCCTGGGCTAACCAGGAGCAATTTGCTCCCAGTCAGTGTCTACATGTGCAGTACAGCACATTAGTTAATGCACCATTTTCTAGTACCGGTTTTTATAGGTACTAGAAAATGGTGTATTAGACTAATCTATTGTGCAGTAATTGCTGCACATGTGTAGATGGTGATGCTTTACTGTGGATTAGATTGGTTTAATGCACAGTAAAGTGTCTTGTGTAGACACACCCAGTGTGGACCATATCCAAGACACATCTGAGACTGATGTTAACTGTATTGAAGGCCATGGTCTTTTTCACTGAGCAATTATAAAGTGTTAGCATCAGTAGGCAAAGTTCTTTTTTGGTGTCTTTTTGTGCAGCTGCAGGGCAACTGAAGACCTGCTCCCTGTATCTCAGTGGTGTAGATGGCTGATTTCTGTATTTCTTTGAAATTCTGGACATGAAATAGATTTCATTTGTGTGCTTTAGGCTTGTGTTACTGAGAAGCATGCAGATGTCTCAATAACTGTGCTGATGAGATTATGTTGAACCACTGAATTGCATGACCTTACCACATATCCAAATTCACAATGCCTGTGTTGAAGTAGGCAAGTATCACAGCTTTGGTTGAAAGCTGAACTGACCTAATTGTGTGTTCCAAAGTGAAACTTTTTAGAAACTTGGAAAAAAAGCTTTTCTCTTCATTTTTTCACCTTTATGCTCTTTGATACAATTAGAAGGAGGTCTGCGATCTTCTTTCCAATCACTTTTGGGAAAAGTATGCTGAGTGTGCCTTAGAACATTTATTAATTTGAACAGACTAGAATGTCATCAAGAGCATCCTTATTCATGGCTTACAGTAGAGTATATTTTAATATTTTTTTATTTGTTTTATATTAACAGACTCTTCTTCATGTAAAAAGACTAATCAAAATATAACATTTCAAACAGTCCTGTTGGGCTCGTAATTAGCAGAACACATAATTGATGAAAGGAGTAGTTACAGTTATACTCTAAGTACCTTTATGTATGTCTGTGAAGCAGAAAGGGAAATGTGTTTTTTGTATTGTGAACAACTTGCAAAGGGTATTTGTACAAAGTACTAGCACAACAGGACCTGGTTTAAGTTCATGTCTTAAATTATCCTTTATATGTACAAATGTGCATAATTGAGCATATGAAATAGACCCTGTGATGATGTGATCTGTGTTGATAAGGGGGCACAGATGGTTGTATTTATATTTGAGATTTGGTTGGCTGGCACCTATGAAAATCAGTCAATTGCACCTCTGTTTCCCTGTATTAATTTAGGAATAAGAACAATTATTATAGACGCTTTGTGAGGAAGAATGTTTTAAATATAAATCAGTTCCTTACTAATTTTAAATTTCCCAAATCTAGTAGTGAGAAGAAAATAAAAAAAATCCCAACAGTTAGTAGTGCTGTCTCTCAATTGAACAAACATCAGCACACTAGCTCTCCAGTAACTTCCATTGGCATGCACATCTTGTTCTGTATGTAATTACTCCAATCCACAGGAGATAGTTCTCTATGCCATGGAGCAGGGGTGGGCAATTATTTTGGGCAGAGGGCCGCTTACTGAGTTTTGGCAAGTCATTGAGGGCCGCATTTCAGGCAGCCCAGGGCAGATAAATATTAATTTTCTAAATTTTTAGGGGCTCCATGGGCTGGATAGAATGGCCTGGCAGGCTGCATCTGGCCCCCGGGCCACATTTTGCCCACTAGCATTTGCCATAGAGGGTATAAACAGATGTTGTGTTTTGGAGCAGGATCAGTTGTGCTGGGTTATATTAGGGGTCCGATCTTGTGGGACAATGGCCATGGGTGAAGGTGGAGAGATATTAGTTTCTAAAGGTACAGTCCTCCTTGACTTTCCCATGGAGCTGTGACTTTGTACTGCACTTTACTTAGGGATGTGGCTAAATGCCACAGTCTATCCCACATACTTTAGCTTAGAAATCCAAATCTCCAGGGGTGAATGACTCACTAGAATTTATCTTCGATAGTTTGGCATCCAGTATTCAAATATTAATGTGGCTGATCAGAATGAGACAACATCGTGGAGTAGATTTTCAAAATAAGGTATTGCATAAGTAATTCTCAGTACCATAAGACAATATTTGTTTTTCTGCAAAGTCACCCTTAAACACTTGTATCTCCAGGACAAGAGGTTAATGCAGACCTGATATGTGATAAAAAACATTGAGACTCTACTGTCTTAAGAAATGCTGTGAAACAACATGTGAGGAAGGAGGAGGGGAAAGAGAAATTGAGGCTCAAATTCTTTTTCAGAGAATAACTTAAAGATATAGGGTTAGCAATTTTATGGGAATTTAATTAACATGAGGTGCTTTATAGCAATTGTAATATGGATCTGAATGAGATGCATTCCCACAGAAAATAATAGAGATCTGCTAATTCTCAGTTTCAGCAGATCATTGATTGTTTGCCAGTTATGATGAACTTGTGTGTCATAAAATGGAAAGTGTATCTAAGTTCTTAAAATGTGGGAGCAGTTCTGATGTACAAGCTTTGCAATTGTGGATCAGTGACAGCACAGCACAGACTAGTTAACCTTGCTCATTTTTTTTCTTTCTCTATAAATGAAGTCAATGTTCAAGGAGGTACTGTGACTGGCAGAGTAGGTGACCAGTAGGCTGCTGATTGATCTTGGGCAAAGAACCTCCCTTCTTACATCTCAGTATTCTCAACTGTAAATTTGGGATAATGATACTTGTATCCCTTCTCAAACTTTCAGATATCTACTGGTGAAACATGATATATGAGAGCTAAGGAGTATTTAAAAAAATAAATGAAGGACTCAGTATAGGCAATCAAGGGACATTGACATGCTTTTGAGTGCTGGAGAAACTCGGGTCCAGCTTTGTCTTGGCCTGCAACCAGGCCATGAACTCATATTGCATGATGCTGAAATAAAACCTCTTTGGGTATGTCTGTGCTAGTTCTGTAGAGTTCCTGAGCATACTGCCAAGAAAAATGGCCTTATCTGTCTCTCCCTGCTCCACATGTCAAGCCGAGAAATGACGTAGTGAAATTGCCCTAGAGCACTCTGCCTCTATTGTGGCTCTTGATTTATTTGTCTCTGGCTTGCTTGAGAATGTCATCAGGGTTACCCTCAAGATAACTTACCTGCCTTATTTCTGGGTTCACTAAGTGCTGAACAAAAATAGGTAGTCAGCAACACACTCGGGAGCACTACGTCACTGGCATAGACATACCTTGAGAAGGCCAGGATGCTATATAATTGAACCATAGTTACTGATCAAAGGTATCAAAGGAAACCCTGTTTTCTGATCAGCCATTCAGAATTGGCAGCAATTTGCATAAGGGCATCATAAATATTTCTCAGCAAGCAGAATGTAAGATCATTTTCCTGAGGAAAGAGAGCCAGTGGAAGAGCAACCCTGAGAGGTGGAGGACTGGTTATAATTCCTGTTGCCAGGGTTATTTCTTCTTTATTAACCAATGACTATTTAATGTCAAAGCCATTAAACAGTCCTGATAGCAGGTGCCAGAACTCAAGACTCCATCATCTCTGGGGAGTTTTTATACCAATAGACTACACAGTCATGTCCTCTCTTGCTTGCTCTCCTGGTCTCATAAGTCTTGCACTCTTAGTTGTCTGGTGGACCAACTTTAAGAGCAGGTGAAGGATGCTTTCAGCCTGGCTCGGAGACTAGTGGCTAGGGCATTCTTCTGAGACATGTGAGTCATGGGTATTGCTTGCATCTGGAATGAACACAGGGTGGTGTCATTTAGAGCCCTATTACATGTTACACTGTGAGCTGCTCAAATGTTGATCAGTGTTTAGTGCTAGCTCGAGTTTGGAGCAGTCACATGTTCAGGCCAGCAGGGGCCTGGAGGACTGAAAGGTAAGAATCCCTCCCTCCTCCCATTTCAGGCTTCCTCACTGGGCACCCCCCGGCCTCCTCCCACCCCTGGGCTCCCCCCTTGCACACTGCAATTCCCTTCATCACGTGCAGGCTGTTGACCTCCCTGCTGAAAATTGCAGACAGCTGGGACATAAGCCCATGGATTAGTTGAGAGAACCCTTGTACTCTGATATGAGAAGGAGAGGTCAGGAGACCAGAAGAGATGTAGCCTGGGGCTGTATTAGAATGGGGAAAAAAAATGGTCTGTCTGCCCCAGGCCATGCAAGGAGAAGAAACTGTGGGCAGGACTGCAGGGATTTAGTGAGTAAGTCCTAAAAGGCTTGGGTCCAGCCATACCCACAATAAAGGAAAAGGACTGGAAAAAGACACCCCTAAAGAACTGGGGTGTTTCATTGGGATGTATTTGGGGGGGGGTTGTGGGGGGGGAGGAAGTTAAGCTTGCTTGTTTGGGCAAGGTATGCTCTGTAATTTAAGAGCCTTTACCATGAGGCATGAAACAATTTACCAATTTACTGGGAAGAAAGGGAGCCATGGAAGGGACTCAAGTAGAGTGCAGTGTTTGGTTAGTGGGTTGGTGTGGACTGAAGACACCCAGCCCCTCAGGAGCTAGTTAAGGGTTGACAGTCCTTGGAGGGACTACTCTGGGGTAGAGCCCTTGGGGAGATGGAATTAGAGGCAAAAGCCCTAGGACTTGATTTGGAGATCATTGAAGCCTGAGGGCTTGAGCGATAGTAGGGAACTTGGAGCAAACTAGAGAAACCCATGAGCCTGACTAGCTAACTAGGTTAGTGGACCTGAGAAATCAGCAAGCAGTGGCTTTTGGTTGTCTACTCAGCAGTGATCTCAGTTGGGCCAGCCCACTGATGAGCACTATGGAAAGAGGCACCTGAAACTTTGGTAAAACTGAGGGCTGACTTCCAAATCATACAAAGATAAGCCCAAAGCCCTGGCAGGTGAGACCAGGGTGGTCACTTGAGTTAAAAAGCAGGTGGAGACTGATTGCCAGGTGTCAGACCAAGTGGTGTGCATCTACCCTGCTGAAGTGTAGATCAGAGATTAGAAGCATATATCCTGGAGGCTGATCAACCTGCAGAGCTGGGGCTGGGCAGAGATGAACTATGCTGGAGCCAGGTAGTTAGAAGCTGTACTTGCTTCCCCCTTCCTTCTCCCTACCCTCTGCTTCCTGTTACAGTGTGAGCACAACTTCCAGCAGGTGAGAAACTGAACTGAGCAACTTTCTAGCTGTCCCTGTGCTGTAGCTGGGCAGTGGGGTGAAGTGGCAGCAGTGTTGATGCAACTTTTTGCTGTCTGGTCCCAGCTCAGTTCCCCACCAGCTGGAATCTGTGGCCATGCTGCAGCTGGGGATTGGGTTGTGGGGTGGGGGAGGGGAGGTTGCAGAGACTGGGATCAATGGTGATATGGGCACAGCTTCTGTCTATTTGGCCCTGATGTGAGCACAGGCAATGTAACCTCTTCTCCCCAGTACTGACATGCTACCAAAGCCACCTGACCCACGTAGATCATCCTCTTGGGTCAAGACACCTACATTTTAAGAATTGTGCCACTTAAAGGGAGGCATCCACAAGGGTAACTTGTATCTGTTTCTCAAATTTTGTAAGGATGAGCTATGGGGAAAAGCTCATGAAAAATCAATAATTCTTCCTTTAGGAGCATGGGACCATACATTGAACAATGAGAAGAAAGTCAAATCTTCAATTCTTGCATATCTGGTTATCACTGTACCTTTATGCACTGAATGAAGAGGCAGTCTTGTGGAAAAAACAGCATGTGATCATGTAAGATCTATCTGATCCTAACAGCCCACAGGCCTTATGTGGTTAAATCACACTTATTTCTTAGTCAAACGACAAACGAGGGAGTGATGTAGTCAGCATTGCATCTGGCTACATTTGACTCTGCAGCCTGAATGATCTAGGTCAACAGGAAGCAGCCTTTGGAACAAATCCAGACCAGCACTTGAACTCATGACTTTCAAGCTATAACAAGACTTTCAAGCCACAGCCGTAGCAGTTCATGACTTTCCAGCCATTCCTACTCTACTACAGCACCTCTTGTGATCCTTTAAAAAACATCATAATGCATGCACACAGGAGGCAAATTAAGATTTCACTGAGAACCTCGGTTCTGACTTTCCCAACATTTTAAATGGTAGATTTTGTACTACTTTAGTAAATACCTTTTTTAAATGCAGGGCTTTAAAAATAAGTGAATATAATAGAAATTCAGTCATGTGGCACAATGGTGACACCCACATGGTTCATTGGCAGTGTGAGGGGGGTGGATGCTTTGCCAGTGATTCCACAGATAGCAGACGAATGGCAAGATTTGGGATCCCCGGGTATGTTCCATATTCTGGACTCTTCTCCATGTTCACAGACTCTGCTTATTCCTCACTACTAAACCTGATTCCTTTATCCCGTTTCCTTCTAATTTATCCATGCCCTGCTTTAGTTTCACCCCACTTCACAGGCATACCATCCTACTGTATGTAGCTTGCCTAATGCAACCTGTCTGAAATCTTAGGCATGGATTCCTGGCCTAATTTGTCCCATTCTCTCGTTCTGTCCCATTATGGCTTTTCTTTTGATCTGTCTCTGCCTTCCATCTTGCCCACAGGCTTCCAGCTCTAATTTTCGCTCCCAGTGTTCTGTGTCCCTAGCTTGAATAATTTCAGCATGAATGGTTAACATTTTGCAGTTCAGTTTCAGTAACTGAAAACATGATTCTATAACGAGAAGTTATCAGGCAACCTTAATAGGCAGTTATGAGCTCCACCTATAATATCCTGGGTTGACAACCCCTCTCCCTGACCCTTCCCCGCCGCCCTTGGCTTTCTGCTTTATTTAGCTCAAGGTGTTTAGTTACAAAGCCCGCTAGATCTGCTTCAGTTGAAGTCCATGGCAAAATTTTTACTGACTTTGAGACTAGGACAGAGTTTGTTATTTTAGAAAGTAGGAGCATTCTCAAAAAGTCACATGGCTCCTTTTATTTTTGAGATAAATTCAACACTGTTGAAAAACAAATCCAAGTTGAGGTTTTCTCCCCTCCCCCTTAAATGTAGGTTCCATTACATTTTGAAATGGAGTCTTTGTCTTTAAAAATAGAAGATGACTATTACTGAAGGTATTGTAAGCAGTGAGAAGATAACTGTATATTTGACAGTACACAGCACAAAGCTTGTGATAATTAAGGAATGGCTATGTTTCAGGTCAGTCTGAGTTCAGTCAGCAAGGTCTGCAAAGCTACTGTAGGGAACATTTTAGCCCTTTATGCAAGAGAAGGTTTTGGTTACTAGATCAGTTTATTTATAATCTGTGAGACTCTTAACATCAAAATGTTTCACTTATCTTGGCAGATTTGGAGGACTTCATGTTTTTAGCATTTTGAGTGTCTGGGAGTGACAAGATATGGTGGCAGCCTTATCTTGAAATGTCAAGGTATGAAAATACTGTAAAACAATGTATAATATAAACTCTAATCTATGGTTTGTAAATTTAAAGCCTCATTTGATTCTCACTCTATCATTAACTTGCATGAAACTCGTGTTCCTTTTAAGAAACGTGACTATTTTCCTTTGGTATCAAAGTTGGATGCAACAATTTGACAACCTGATTTTGTGAAAAATGTTTAATATAGCCATATACTATCATTCCCTAAACTACTAGCAACTGTTGCTAATTAATGGGTTAAAAGGACTAAGTGAAAACTCTGAGCTACAGTATGTACAAGAATGCAGTTTGATGGTATTTTTTACTACAACATACATCATCTTTATCTACAAATTTAATCATCTACATAAATCATTTACTATGACATCCAACTCTATAGACTGCTGTTGCCAGTAATTTGTGCCATGTAAAAACACCACAAGATGAAATAACTTAGTTGCAAGGCTCATAACAAAGATATTAGAGGTGTGGAGAAGAGGAAAAAGCAGAGAGAGAGCGAGAGAGAGAAAGATTACCATATTCACTCAATTAGAAGATGAGTTTCCCTTCCCCGTCCCCCCCATTTAACGGGGAGAAAAAAGTCCTTCACCTTATCATTGAGTGCAAGGCAATGGGAGGGCAAGCAGTTGCTGTGACTCTGTCACCAACACATGCTGTTCCAGCTCAGGCTGCAGCAGGGACAGAGCCTGCCAGCATGGAGCAAAGGTAAGGTAGGGTGGAAGGGCAGGCAGTGTGGGGAGAGACTTTGGGGATAGGGAGATGGGAGGAAGGGGGTGAGGACCTGAGCATGTGGGTAACTGAAGTGGCATGGAGAGGAGAGAAGGGGGAATAGGGGAAGGGGGTCCGGGGGAAAAGTCTGAAGCTGTGGGGGGGTACAATGGGACAAAAGTGGGGGGCAGGCAAAAGAAGGCATGCTGCCCACATCTCTTGCTGGCTGCCCCCCACCTCCACACTGCCTGGCCTCCACCACCTGCCCTACACCATATCTTCCGCCACCACCTGCTTAGTGGTGGTGGGGTTCCAATGTAAGATGATTCTCCAGTAACTGGATTCCATACATGGAAAATTATAATTGATTTATAGATTTTGCATGGCTAGAATCTAATTATTGTGGGGTCATCTTACAGTCAGGGTCATCTTGTATTCCAGTAGATATGAAGTGACAAAGAGAATGTTCTTGCAATGAATAGTGATTAAGTTGGTATAGGATAGAAGGCAGATGAAAGTGGGTAGGCTGGAAGAATTGTAGAGTGAATGTAAGGGGGAGCCAAATAGTTATTTTGGGAGTTGGTTTGTTTGTCTGTCTTTCTACCCTCTCTCTCTTCCCCCCGGCGCCCACTTTTTCTTAAAGTCACTACTGAAATGGGAACTCAGTGATGGCAAGATCATCCTGTTATTCTTTTTAGTGTGTGCTGTTCAGTCTTAGGACAGGACCCTGAGCAAGTTCCTAAATAGTCAAGAGGTAAGGGATCAAAGGCCTAAAATCTGTTGGGCTGGAGATGGAAATAAGGTCATTTTTACTGACATACCTGAGAACCACTGCAGATGAAGGAAAATGACACATAGGCTAAGTACAGACAGTCAAAAAGCCCAAGACTTAATTGATTAAGTCTTTGCACATTAGTCTGAGCTGCAGAGATTCAACTGAGAAACAACTGGACACATTTTGATTCAGGAAATGAGCCACATGCCTACCATGGATCAGGCCAGAAGCTGGGGGGTGGGGGGGAGTGCTAAAGCAAGCCTCTTTGGCACCTAGCCAGCATGGGCTGTGTGTTTACTTCCTCTTCCTGCTGCCCCTGAGGTCTCTGGGATTTGCAGTTCATAATCACAGCAGCAGGACTCTCTAGGGTTGCTCATTACTTCCTCTTCTTCCTTCTGCTTCCAGGTGCCTCTGGGATTTGTAGTCCACAGTCGCAGTCAGCACTAAGTTTCAGTAAGTTTAGCAGCAGGGCAGCTCTGTACTCGGGGAAGGTGTGTTTAACCACCCACCCTGGCCCCAGACCTCAGCTGGGATTTTCCTGGAGGGGCAGCCCCTGCCTCCCCCCTGCCCCCCAACCCTTCTCTGCTAGAGCAGACAGCACAGCACAGCACAGAGCTGGAAAGCATACTAGGATGCTGGGGAACTGTGATTTAACTTGAACCAGGAAGGGGTCTGGGACAGTTTTTATAAACTGGTTTGACCCAGATCATTTAACTCTGATACTACATTCAACCAGTTTTATCTTAATCCAGTTTCAGCCATTTTGAAACTGGTTTATGTGTACTGAGCTTCTATTCTGTTACGGGTTTAAACCATTTTCTGATGACATAAATGAGTTTGTGTAACTTCTGCCTCTAGCCATACAAAAATGCAGGAGAGAAGTGGACACCCAATTCTATTCTAACTACTGGATAGCTAAATAGGCTTAGGCATGAAGTGTGATTCTTTCTGTATTCCATCTTGTTCCGGAAATGCATTAATTCATCTAATTATTTACATGTACTGTTGTGCTATCATCTATACCTTTATAATTGAGCCAGAAAGAGGAGGAGGATATCTGAGCTAGGTACCTGTTTGTATTCTTTTTTACTTCAGGGTGTAGTAGGATTGCACATAGGTGCCTAAGTCCAATTTCACCTAATGGATGGAACACAATTGGTGCCCAGGGTATAGAAAGTAAACTTTGTTTGGAGACTTGAACCTAGAAAAAGAGTACGCAGTGGAGTGTTTCTGTACGTGTGAATGTTTTTGCCTAAGAAATGCATCTTCATTTGATATGTAGCTGAAAGAGAAGAAGCACCAAGTTTTTTTGGTCCGAACAAACAGAGTATGAGGCAGAAAGAGGCATTAAGCCTAAAAAGCCTTTAATTTTGGTTTCCAGCCCAAAAAGTTGTGAGATATGGGTACTAAAGAATGTTAAGATTTTTAGGGAGAAAGATTCTCGCTGCCCAAAAAGGTAAATCAGTAAAACTACACAACATAGCAGAATTTATAAGTTAAATCAATAACCCTACACACTGTGGCAATGCTCTGTAAGCTAAAAGTGCGCTGCACATCATACTAATCCTCTAATACTAATCCACAGAGTTGAGGAGATTGGTTATACCGTTTGCAATATCAGTAAAATACAGTATTAGGCTGCATATGTCAACTAAAGCAGACATTGGTAAATATGCATATGATATTAAAAATGAGACCTCTCTAAATCAACATTTAGTAGAGGAACATATTTGCTGGTCTGTTTCACTTGTCCTTCTGTATATGTAAATCAGAGGAAATACTGGTTTCTTCAGCATAACTGAATGTCCTACGTCTATGTTGGTGGATGGGCAGACCTCTCAACAAAATGTCATATTAGATGAAATGCTGACGCTCTTTCCTCCCCACCCCACCCCACTCCACTCTGGTGTACACTGTCAGCAACTATGATCAAGAGGAGGAATGTAAACATCATTATTTATTAAATAAAAAAAGGAATATTGGGCCTGTAATTGCTGTCTGTTTTTGGCTGCACCTTGTATTAATGAAGCTGTTTGTGCCACAAAATGATGCAAGGGAAATGGGTAGTATCTCCACTGCTGTCCATGTTTAGTAATTGCCAATATCTGTTCCCCAAAAAGGGAAGCTTTTATTTCCACTGGATACTCAATTGAAGTTGAATGGCCATATATAATGTATTGGAGTATTCTTTGGCGGTATGTGGTGTTGTGTTTTGTTTTAACTAATTCTGCCTATGTTTTATGTGCAATGGTCATTAGAGCTATGTGAAATGGGCCATATTTGATTCGGATTTGGCCTGCGTTGGGGACAGTGATTCGATTTGTTGATTTGGATCACTGTCTCCAATTCAATTCGGCCAAATCTGAACCTAAAGATTCGATGCTGATTCAGAGAATCAGCAATTTGGCCATAGACCCAGATTTAAATGTTTTTTCTACATACCTTGAGGTACCAGGCACGGCTTGTGAACACTGTGATGCTAGGGTGGATGGAGTATCCCACAGGAGTGTGGGGGCGCCCTCCGCATGCTTGGCAGTGAACCGGGAAGTGGACTGGAATTACTTCCAAGTGCACTGGGCCCCCTCTCCTCCGTGATCCCCTCTGGCTCAGGAATCAGCTGTGGGGGGACCCTGGGTGCCCCCCCAAACCCAGGAGGCACCAGTTGCTGACCCGGGGGGGGCGAGGGGGAGCCATCCCGTGTGCTTCCTGGCAGACTCAGAAGTGGACCGGAAGCGCTTCTGGTCCACTTCCGGGTCTGTTACTGACCACGCTGGGGAGCCTCCCACGCTCTATTGGGACACTCCATCCACCCCACCATCTTAGCATTCACGAGCTGCCTGGTACCTTGGGGTATGTAGAAAAAACATTTAAAGCTGTGTCTATGTCCAAATCATTGAGTTTTTCTGAATCTCTCCAAATTGATTCAGAGAGATTAAAGGGTCTACTGGTTCAATATGGATTTGGAGATTCAGCCACCAAATTGGGCCGAATCTCCACGGAATCAAATTGGGGACTGAAGCTTCTCATAGCCCTAATGGTCATCCCTTGTAAAAAGGAGTTGGCAGCTACTTTTGTGCTGTCAGGGAAGTTCTGAGCAGAGTTAGCCTTTCTGTAATATTGGTTGCCTATACACGTGCTCTGGGGTGGGGCGAGGGCTCTTGTGAGCTACTCTAATTAAAACAATTTCAGTGTCTTGTGTATTCAGTGTCTTGCACTTCAAAACAATGACAGGGGTGCTTTAACTAAAACTCATCGAACGAGCTTCAGTTAAAGTGCCCCCACCACCATTTTGAAATGTGGGACAGTAAATACATAAGATGCTGCAGTCTTGAATGGGCATTTCTTTTTTAGTTGTATGTGTTTCTTATACCCCTTCTGGCTTTCTTTATGGGACTTTAATGCTATTACTTACCTTAAGCTACTGAAGAAAAGAGCTTCCTTAGATTTTTACTGGAAGCACTTGTTACACTTAATTTTAACTCTGGTTGAGAGGAAGACTGATAAAGTCCTGTCACAACTCAAAAGCTTTATTAGGATACACAATAGCAAAGACGTATTTGGATCAATAAAAACAATGCTTACATAGCCTCAGATTCAGGGAAGAAACAGGTCTGCTGGCCAGGCTTCTCTGTTCCCCTAGGGACTTGAGGTGGTTTGTTGAGCTCTGGATAAGTCCAAATTTAGATGTCCAAAAATAGAAGTCCAAATTTCCCTCCAGCCTGTGCCCAGTATTTATAGATGGGTGGTTCCAATATTCTAAGGATTCTGAATGGCCTCTGATAGTTTTATTTAAATTTCTTTGTCTCGCAGAAACTCAAAACCAGATTAGACTAGGTGTCAGTTAGTTGGAATTTATATCCTTGTGCAAGCAAAAGGGAGGCTTCCTTATTTCCTTTCCCTTTCCATTGTGGAATGCTGTTTCACACTGGTTTGTTACTTCTCCACCTTAGTTCATGGTCTGAAAAGGCTGCTTTGTTTTAACAAGTTGTCTAAGCATTCTAACAAAAACACATCTATTATAGCAAAATACTATTCAATACATTTGGCTACATTAATCACTACTTCATTTTAAAGCTATGGTGTAGAGTATTTGGATTATTTGATGTACTGTTCTTTCTTATAGTTAAGGATCTGCTCAATTTGCAATTCTGTGGATTTCGCGGGAACTGTGGAATCTGGGATTGTCCACAAAATCAACTTAAAAAAAAAAACCTTAATAAAAATAAAATGCTGGCTTCCCAGTTGGACCCAGCAGTCCTCACTGCTACTGCAGCTCAGCCTTGCAGCCTGCCCGGGGGTGGGTGTAGGGGAAGATGCCTCCTGGCAGGGCACCACAAAAGGCAGCAGATGGCAGCTGCCCTCCTTGTCCCCACTCTACCTGCCAGGGCCCCTCTATCAATCAGTGCTGAGGGGTGCGGTTCCGGGAGCACATCCAGGAAATATCTGTGGAATTTGCTATTTATGCCACAACGAACCTGCGAAAATCGTTAGTTTCTCCACAATTTAAGTAGACCCCTATTATAGTGTTCCCTTTTAGGCCTTGTGCTGTGTTTGATTGTATCTAATTAAACATATGAATAGTTTCCCTTTGCTTTGCTACATCTGTGAAGGTTCATGCTATGGTCACTCAGACTCAGGCTTCTGGGGTTTGTTGCCTTAGCCACATTTCTGCAGTTTATACCTCTGCGTCTTGAAAATGGACAAGTCTGGCACCAGCCTACCCATGGCGTGTGCTGCACAGGCCTATGTTTGGCCTACACAGTGTAGCCGTGGTAAGTCAGAGCTACGTGTGGATTCATTTATCCAACTTCTCAGTAAACCTAGAACTGCCTTTACTACCTTTAAATTGCACCACAGTGTGGAGTGTAGACATACTCTTGGTCTTCCCAGTTCTGTTTTTCAGGGTATATTTTCCTTTTGCCAGTTTTACCCAGGCAACGTTTACAGCTGTTTTGAGTGAATCTAAATTAAAAAGCTAAGTTTTGAAATCTGAGGTCTGGAGTACAGTCTGTGTATATCTTCCTCTAGTTGAAGATGATTGGAAGGAATATGTAAGGCTTCACCTTCCTAGATATAAGGCTTTTGACTTGATATGCTTTTTACATAAGCTAACCATTACGGATGTAAGAGTTTGGTCAGTTTATTTCATGGTTTAACTTCCTGAATGTCTCCAGAACTGGAAGCAGTGTTTGCAAGATTCCACTGAGA
>NW_017729006.1:7827627-7879165 GCF_001723915.1 Gavialis gangeticus
TTTGTAAGGCTTCACCTTCCTAGATATAAGGCTTTTGACTTGATATGCTTTTTACATAAGCTAACCATTACGGATGTAAGAGTTTGGTCAGTTTATTTCATGGTTTAACTTCCTGAATGTCTCCAGAACTGGAAGCAGTGTTTGCAAGATTCCACTGAGATCTAGTCCCTGGGTTGATAACTTCATTTGGGCTATAAAACATAGTGAAAGCCTATTTTATGGCTTATTAAAGGGGTGATTGGGCCATCATATCACTTAATAATGAGACTTCTGTGCCTAGAAGAACCTTTTATCCAAGGGACCCTTTGTAGTTTATGCAGTTCTCTGAACTGTTTGTCTGAGGCTGACTTGCTCCTCTAAACCTGCAGTACTACTTTTGCTTATATATTGTCATGTCTCAAGGCTCCTGACCTCTTTGTGTTAAGGTCAGGTGTCATATGGCCTTGGCCAAGTGATTAGTCTTCACATTTTTAAAATCTGGGTATTTAATGTTATACAAGGTGCCTATATTGAGAGGGATGTGTGTGTGTGACAGTGCTAAGATTAATTTCCTTCTGAAATTCTTTGCACTTGATCCTCTGAAAAAGTGAGTCCTTCTTATTATTTAGGAGCCTACATCTGTGTGTATATATTTAGCTTAATTTTAGGTATTCACATTTGAATCTTTTTTGCGTGCCATAGGAAATTTTGTAACCAAATTTTACCAAGCTATATTTATAAACATAATATACATGCCTCTCCACACATGCTAGATATTGAGTGACATTTAGAGCCAGAGATTTTTTGTGAACACAACATTAAAAAAGGGTGTTTTCATTTAGCTTGTAAAGATATGGAGCATTATACATTCTCTTTATCAACATAGTACAGTTTGTATGATAAAGATGATGAGTGGGAAAAGGTAACTGAAGGTTAAAAATGAGCAAGGAACCTGAAAATAAAGTCTCACTGACTTTGTGTGCAGAGGGGGTGCTTTTGGGTAGGGGTAGAAGGCTTGATAGTCAAGAAAAGAACCACTGGAGGAAGGAATTAGTCCTTGTTACTCCTCCATTGCTGGAATAGAACTAAGTCTAGATACTGGCGTGGTCTCTCCTATCAAGGTTGCACTGAGCTCACAGAAAACAGTATGGATACAGCCATCTTCAGAGGCAGAGATCACTTAGTGTATAGAGTAGAGCTACTTCCATATCTGGTGAAAAAACTGATAAGGATAACTGTGTAAGTTAATGCTCTAAGAAAGAAGCTAGGGATGGAATGATAGCTAATAGGTAAAGGACAAGGAGATGGTATAAGGTAGGGATGGTTTCATATTTAGGAAACCTATGTTCGCTGAGATAGAATAGGGTTATTCATTGTACACCTTCTGGTCAGCTAGTTAGTCATCTTGCTGTTGTGCTACATGTTGTCCACCTAATAAAGGCAGTTCCTGTCCTGGAGAACTTAGTTTGTTTGTTTGTTTAATTATTTTTGGTTTTGTTTTCCCATCCTGAAGAGACTGGTAATAACATAGTCTCAGGAGAGATGAGAAAGTGAAGTAAAAAGAGGCTTGCTGAAAGAAAGGGAAGTGTGTGCTATCTTAATATATGTCTGCAAATTATTATTTTGGGGGCCTTTTTGACTTACTGGTTGTACTAATATCTTGGTTCATATAACCCATGTGGTTATCTTGGAGATGCTAGCTTTTGAGAACCTATGTAAATTTGGTCATCTGTGTATTGAAGCCCTTGCCATAGCATTTCAGCTAGACTGAAGTACAACATGACTTTGATTTAGCTTATCTTGATGAAAAATTCTTGGTCAAACATCTGTTTTTGTTTTTTTTTCTCTTTTCATTAAGGGTATTATAATGAATCAGATATATATGCTAAACATTCTGCATTTTAGTTTGCTTTCCATGTAACTTTGGATTCAGACTTCTTAGAATCAAGCTGTAGGTTGTCCTCTGATTCCAATTTCAAACCTCCTGTGCACTTTAAAAAATATGGCCTCTAACTCAAGAGATACAAGCACAAAAGGATTCCAGGCAACTGTTAATCAGATAAGTATTTATTTATTTAACTAAACATGTAGAATTATGCCGGCAATAGTTTCTTCAGAGTTAAACTTTCATGTGGCTAATGACTATCTTTAAAGAGTGCTTTCTTTTTTCTAGGGGACTGTATTGAAATCTTCTGGATTTCACTGAACATGGTAAGAATTTTTTTTTTAAATTAACGTGTCTGTTAGGACTGTTATGTTTTACCTTTAAACCATGTATAGATTTAGAAGTAGCAAGCACAGATATGCAAACAGACTATATAATCTGAATGCGTTGCTTATTAAAAAACAAGAAAAGAATATACTGCATCAAAGTAGTATAGTGTTTACCATTATAGTTTAAGAACACCACAGGAAACACCACAGTGAGAAACACAGGATGTCATTTTGAGGTGGACGGGGGCACTGCAGAAATGGAGCAGTGTGTTTTGCATTACATGTAACACTTTTTATTTGAATGAGGCAATAGACACCTTCTCAAAATGGGGCCACGTTGATAAGAATGACTTAATTGCATGAGTAAGAGTTGCCAAACAAGATGCACGTTTTCCATCTTCTAGATTAGGGATGTCAAAGATATAGCCTGTAGGCAGGATCTGGCCCACACAGCCGTGTTTTTTATCTCATGAGGCTCCCCATGAGAGCTTGGTAGAACCAGCCATGGCATTGTTAATAGCCAGAGCTCCCAGGGCTGCAGCAATTAATATTACTGCTGCTTATCCCACTACTACATTTCTGTGCCCTTGAGGAGTCCCATGGGCTAGAGCCGGAGCATGGAGCTGTATCATCTGGTTTCTGAGGCTGCCTGCAGGGCCAGAAATTCGGCAGTAGAAGTGACAGCTGCTGTGGTTCTGGGAGCCACAGTGGTTAGTTAACACCTCTGCTGCTAAATTTCCATCCCCACAGGCTAGATGACAAGGCTCCATGCTCCAGATCTGGCACGTAGACTGGCCTCATGTAACTCATCCAGCCCACGGGACTGGGTGTGTTTGACACCCCTGATCTGATGGAAGACCAAAGGAAGGCCATGGCACATGCAGTAAAGAGACAAGACAAAAACATGAGGGAGTTGCTTTGTTCTTAGGGTAAAGTGCTGTAACATTCCTATGAACCAAAACATCAGAAGATCTAAATATTGCTAAAATTTTAGCTAGTTAAATCTCTAAAGTAATGCCTCATCCATACTTTAGTCTTAACAACATAGCTGTGCCAGTTAAGGTTGTGATTTTATTGACATAGCTGTACTAGCAAAAGCTTTCGTGTAGATTCAGTTGCAGTGGCAAAAAGTACTATGTACTATACAGCTTATTTCCAGTGGAAATAATGAATGTTATACCAGTGCAAGGACTCTTTTTTTTTTTTTTCCTGGCTGTAGCAATTGAGTCTATATTCCAAGGGTTGTCTGGATTAGCCCAAAGTAATAGTGGGACAATGAAAGTTTTGGGAAGGACTACAGAAAAAGCGTACATGTGAATCTAAAGAATAACAAGCAATTGTCGATGTGAACTGGACAGTCCATATGTATGGGGATGCTATATAATGAGAAGAAACAAAACCAGTGGTGGAATTTGTTTTTAAACACTACATTTCAGCATTCATTCATTTTGCTGAGAAAAATTCAAGGCTAATTCTTACTTCCTGACCTTGACCATTTGTATCTGAGTGAGGAGGAGCTGGTGAGGATTGAGGGCTTGATTCACTTAAACCCTTGCGATGGACCCCAAATAATATTGTTTCCTTTCTTTGATGGCTACCTTCCATATCCTTTAATGGTGATTTGCATCTCAGTGAGCCTGAAGCCAAACTTCTCTTCCCTGAAAAACCTTTTGCTAAAATCTCTCACTACATGGTCCTCTTTAAAAGGAGAACAGTAATTGACTAATGGGGCAGGAGAGTACAGCGGATTAGTGTCTCCTGCTTGTAATGTGTGATGGTAGCATGTTAGGTAGCACCACACCCATATTCCCTATCATAAAACCAACTAAGTAATATCCTCAATTTATATAAGTTCATGTCCAAAATTTAGTTTTGTAGGTAAATACAAATTTGTATCTGATCCCCTGGAGCTGGAGGAAAAGGACTACTTAACAAATATGTGTGCAAATATACATTTTACCAAACCGTTTTCTTCTGAAAAGCACTC
This sequence comes from Gavialis gangeticus, assembly GCF_001723915.1. Taxonomy (NCBI): domain Eukaryota; kingdom Metazoa; phylum Chordata; order Crocodylia; family Gavialidae; genus Gavialis; species Gavialis gangeticus. Next base: position 7,831,808 of record NW_017729006.1, read on the forward strand.
TTTGTACAAAACGGACACAAGTGATGGATATTGAATACCTTATTAAAGTATTAAGCCTACAATGATAGCATTTTAAATTAATTTAATTGATCAGTATACTATAGTAGAATTGTTACTGTATTACTTGGTAAATGGTCTTCAGTATATGAGCACCTGGGTAGTTGGGCAACTTGTGTTCCAGTTCATGCATTTATTCTACTTACCTCTGATCTGAGACTTCCTTAAATTGTAAGAGCTGTTGTAATCTCTGTAAGGGTTCTTTCAGCTGTACGGTATATTACACATGTGTTCTTAGGCCAAATTCAACTTTACCTTTTAGATGAATAAGTAGCACTTATGGCTGCTTACAAATGAACTTCCCCCCCAGCGGTGCTTTAAATTCAGTGTGCCCCCACACTGAGCCCAGCACATGCCTAGAAGAGTCATTGTGTTAGTTGGAACCAGCTCACCCAACATCTATAGACTGGCCGATCTATACAGACACTGCACAACCAAGTCAAGCTAACATGCTACCTCTTCCGGTAAAGCACGGATTTTCTTTTTTTTTTCCATGTCTGTCAGGGCCCTACATGGCTATCTTTAGCTGAGTAGGTGGCATTTTAACCTACTTGAAAGGGTTTTACATCTTACTTCCCCCTGGGAAGATTCATAACTATGTAAGTAAAAAAATGGTAGAGAAAGACCCTCCAACCTTTCATCTCAATAGCATAGTTGTTAGGGCACTTCCCAGAAAAATGTCCCAATCAGAGGCGTAACACAGTTTTTGCACCTGGAGCAGTGGTGGCAGCAGCTGAGGCAGTGGCTACCAATCTTGCACTCTTTCTGAGTCAATACCTAGGGTTGGTTCCCTGATCAACCATCTCTAGTTATGTTACTGGTTTTAACCACCAGGCCATGACACATGCTCTTGGCTAGACACTGTCAAGAGCATCCTCTGTGCCTCCATTGAAGCTGAGCATCCAAGACTGAAAGTAAATAGGCCTGGGAAAAGAAGCAAGAGGGAATGTGTCCCACTGAGTTGGCACCACCTTTAAAAGAAAGTTTTGGGTTCTGCCTCTGTTCCTTCCCCAAATTGTTTCTTTAAATGAAAAATAGAAATTATAGGAGAACAAAGACAGCAGTGGGGTAGCTTCTGCCCAGTTGGGGGCCGGGGCCAAAATGGTCAGAATGACCCAGTAAGTTGTACAGGGAGGAGTAGGATTTATAAGTTTCCATATATGGCTTAATGCCACTTACACTGTTAAAGTTAGCTACAAGTATTATCTGCCAAAAGGGGAGTTGGATTTGCATCTCCATTTTTAAAGGCAGTTTTGTCACCATGAATGGCATAGTCCAAAATCTTAATGCTGTTCTGTTCATCCTGAGCAGCTGTGCAGGGTTGAGAGACATCCCACCACTTCATACACATGCAGAACCCTCAACGTCAGTCAGAGTTTGCAATGATGCCTCGTTTGTTCCTTAATCTTTTGGATTTACCTCTTTGGTCTTCCTGAATAAGCTTGACTATCCTTTGATAGAGGTAACAAAAGTATTAAATCTGTTACTGGCTGGATCATAGGAGAGGCATACTAGGAGATTTCCTTCAGTATCAAGGTAAATGGTTGAAGGATAGTAAGGATCATGAGTGTGGAGTCTAGTCTGGACACTTACAGTGGGTGGAGAGAATTATCTATTATTATTAATTATATAAATAATCTATGTTAATATTCCTTTGTCCTTTTCTGGTTTTTCAGATGTGTGGTGTTGAGAACAATGAATTTCATCCTGAAGCAGATTCCAGAAAAGGTTGAGGCACTGTGGCCATGATTTGTTTCCCAAATATAATGACTATTGGGTGGGTGTTGTGTTTGGGGTAGAGATCTACTATACCAATAAGTCTAATGACTGTCTTTTCTGTGACAACCCCTACCCCCTTATTTGTATCTTTATGGTTAAGGAAGCTGGATGAATAGGTAATGATATGTATAATAAATTACTCGGCTGTGTAATTATCTGCAAAGGAAACATTACTGTAACCATAGTTTTGAGTGAAATACAATGTATAGTATGTAAAATAATTGCACAGTCAAAAGTCAATGTAAAGAACCAGTGAATCTTTTGTGGAGAAAGCAAAATAAATATTTTCCTTAAAATGTCTCTGTAAAGTTTTTATGAAAGATTTACCCTGCAGAGGCAAGAAAAGCAAACAAAATTCAAAGAAACGAGTGCTTTTAGGATGTCTGGGACTGCGTGGGAGGCAGATTGAACGTGTAGCTAGCACTGTGATAACAGTCTGAGGCGGTGTCTTCAGAACAGACCAAATCAGTCTTATGTTTGCCAGAGAATTGAGGGCCAGGAATAACTTGCAGAAAGCTTGATCAGGAGGCTTGAAGGATAGATGGTTTGATTTAGAGTTACACCTTACCTGGTAGCGCGGTCTTCAAAGACACTGTAATGACAGCTGCTGTGAACCACAGTCTGTACACAAGGTCTGTGTGGAGTGAGAGGCAAAGCTCTTCAATTGAAGTGTTTGTTTGATTGTTTTTCTTTCTCCTTCCATTCAGATGCATAAAATCTTGCCCTCTGAAGCGCACACCTGCTTTTTCATTTTATTTCAGGAAAGTCACAGTTGCTTTTACCACCACATAACAGGCATATTCTTCACATTTTCATTCTGTGCCTTTTATTATAACATCTCCTTTCTACAGTGTGTTTGTTTTAAGGGATTCTAGTGGGCTGTTTGACCTATACGCGTGTAATCTTGTAGCCTTATATCAAAGGTTGCATTAGAAAAGAAGCACAATATGCAGATTTGATTATGTAGAGAGCACTGTTTGTGATCTTGTAACCAACACATAAATAGGAGAGCACATGCACATGGGAGGACAGTTAAAGTTGTTGTTATAAAGTTAAGCACTTAACAGCAGTCTTATCATTTAATGTGTGGGTCTCATTTTAGGGGATGTCCCTTCAGTACCATTTATTTGCCTACTACATGGATCTTTTCCCCAAAAATCAGCCCTCCAGAATTGAGGTATATGTCTGAAGTGGCTATGCTGCTTTTTCTGTTGCAGAATTAAAGCCGGGGGGCGGGGAGATCTAATGGCTACCATGCTTGCTCTAGTTTCCCAGACAGGGAGGGAGGAGTGAAGTGCAGTCTGCAGCAGCAGAGTCTATTTTAACCATTTCATAGCTGATGCCAATTTGGCATGATCTGTCAGAGGGTTAAAACTAATTTTTTGTCTTGGCAGCATCAGTCAGGATTCTGCCATGGCTCTGGAAAAATCTTTTCTTATTCAGTCTGCCTTTTGAAAATAAAGTGCATGTCTTATTTGGAGGTACATGGTATGGGAGGAAATGCAGCATATGATTCTTCTTATATACTAAAATATGTGTATGGCATTATATGTGGTAATTTTAATAAACTTTATAAGCTGTTCAGGTTACCTGTGAGATTCTCCTGCCTGGATGCATAACATTTTAAAATGAGATTTTAAATGAGATCATTGAAGGAAGGCAAAAACAAAACAACCTTCCTCCCCCCAAACAAAACTAAACACAGATAAGACTCCTTGAGAAAACAGTATAGAAGGTGTTTACTGGGATACCTCTGATCCAGCTTCCATCCAGATTAAAAGTTGCACTTATCAAGACTAAGACTTTCAAAATGGTTGCTGAAATCTTTAAATATGTTGGCCTAATAAAGAGAAAGGTTGTCCAAGCAGTATCAGTAAGAGCCAAATGGCATGCAATAAAACTCGTAAACAGCATGCTGTGAACATGTTTGTGCTTCTTCCAAATTAGTGATTGGGCTATATGAAATGCATTTTAGGTTGTAGGATATGTGCATAGGATTCTGTTGGCTTTGCTCCTTGCTTTGAAAAAATAGTCAATGCTTTGTTTTGAAGAAATTCTCCTGAAGCCTTCAGGAATAGCTGATTCAACAAAGTTGGTTGGGGTGGTCAGAATAACATAACTGAAGAGGGGGACCATAGCCCAGAGTGATTGGTAGAACATGTGGTATAAGAAGCCAGGCCTATCACTTGAAGGGTATAATTGTGAGGGACAAAAATTGGGGTCTGTGGACAGGCTCATTGCAAAAGCTTGGCAACAGGCCGTGATATGACTTTGATGGAAAACCAAAGGAAATGCTCCCATTGATTTCAGTCACAAGACAACTGAGTCCAGATATTATAACCATGAGAACTGTCAGGCAAATCTTTAAGGATTAGCATGTGTGTGTGTGTGGTTTGCCTTGTAAAGAACTATCATTCTCCCTCATAATTTTTACATCATAGTTGTTTACTGCTCAGTTTCCTGGTCAGTATCTTGGTGTCATCTCAGTCTGTGTATTCATAAAAAAAAAATAATAATAATAATACTAACCCTCATTCCAGGATGGTGGTAAAACTCCTGAGCTAGCTGACCCAAGGTGAGTTTTCCATTTGCTTTTCCCAATGCCTTTTCATTAGTATTTTTCCTAAGGAAGTCAAATACTTCCCATATGCTCTGGATTTTTCTCTCTTATCTCTCTGTGTTGCCCATGTCCAGTGGCGTACGACATCCTGATGGACTTCCCTCTGAGTAAGGGGATTGAACGTAATTTATTGGTCTAAGGACATACGCAGACAATGTTCATTGGGTAAATCTGATATCTTTTATTATACCAACTCAAGTAGTTAGAAAAATTCTTCTTTGCAAGCTTCCAGGTATAAATACCCTTTGTCAGGCTGAGCAAGCTTCTGCAGTTGGTGTGTGCTCTTCCTGAATGGAATAGAAGAGCGCACACCAACTGCAGAAACTTCCTCAGCCTGATGAAGCCTAGAAAATCAGGGCAAGTTTCACTTCCCGTATAAAGGGATTAACATAAATACCCAAAAATCTATGAGAAGATTGCAGATTTGAAGAGATGGTTGTAGTCTGGTGGGATTAGCAAGTTTTTGATGAACAGACATTATAGAACCAGATGTACTGGCCCCCTAGGACTGAAATTATTTAACTTTGTTGGAGGATGTTAATAATTATTTGAGTCACTTCCAAGAATTCTCCAGAAAACAGAGTGTTTTTGTGAATCAGTTACAAGTATGCATCTGCTAAAGTGAGCCACAGCTCTCAAAAGCTTGTGCTAGCTACCTATCTACTTTGATTAGTCTATAAGGCATAAATCTACCCTGCCTTCTACTTGACTTCAAACTAACACAGCTGATTACCAATCTTTACTAGCTGAGTGGCATAGTTAAGTACTATTTTACAGCTATATCTGGCAAACGTGTCAATATAATGCAAGGCTGTCCTACTTCTGAGTGGCTGGGGCCTTCATGCTATGTAGGCCACAAGCTGTGCTGTGTGGCACTCCCCAACTGTATGACACTGGCACCCTTGCACTTCTGGGCTGTATGGCAGGCACCCCCATGCTGTATGGAGTCCCTGGTTTCCCCCTAGGACCACCAGCCATGGGTTTCCTCAGCTCTGTGTGTGCCTCACCCTACTCTGCCCCCAAGAGGCAGGAAGCAGAAAGGTGGGGGATCCCAGTGGCAATGGCAGGAGAGTAATGGGGATACTTGTGTTTGGACTGGGCACAGATTAATCCATCAGGAACCCCACAGGCTTCTAACTGAATAACCCTGAACTAGTGGGTCAATGACAAACAATGTTACTCTGATGTCCAACAGACCTTTGACATGGTCTTGTACAAAAATCCCTGAAGAATCCAAGGTGTCCTGGAATACGAGGCAAAATATCATCATGGACCAAAAACTAGTCAGAAAACAAAAAGCAAAGGAATGACATATGGCAGTGCTAGGCAGGGATTAGCTCTGCTGAAAAGCAGGGCTTATTGGTTTGGACAGAACACAGCTTACTGTTGCTGGTTCTGGAGCTAGCACATAAAGATCTAGCTAAGATAATTCTGTGAGGCACTGTGTTAAGCCGTCTAGACTGGCATACAAGCTCTTGCGTTCGCACCTAGTTCGGAAAGTTTCTACTTGTTATTGCACTGCACATATAGATGTATCCTGAGGGTCAAGAGGTTAAAAGTGTCTTATGGTCCTAAACTAGGCTTTTCATCATGAAACATATTTAGACTGGAAAGGGGTGCAGGTTGTGAGAGTTAAATTTGTGGGTGAGAATATTTAATTTAGTCAGAACTAGACTAGGAATTTGAGAGAAATTCAGTTTAACAGGCAACATCAATTTAATGGGCAACGTAATGACAGGAAAAGTTAAGGAAAGAAAAATATAGTTTAGCTTAAAAATGTTACAGCATTCTAAATTAATACCATTAACAAAGGAAAAGGACCTGGGTATCGTATTCAAGGAAGATTTCTACTCAATTTGTAGCTTGGATCAAAACAGCATTGTTTGTTTGTATAAGAGATGGAAAGATGAATTATATGGAGAATATTATAATTCCTTTTATGTAAAGTAATAGTGTAGCCTCCCCTGGAATCTGGTGTACAGGGCTGGTTACCTCTTATCAGAAAGGGGGTCTTGACAGAGATTGAGAGAAGTATAAGGAAAATGGGAGAATCTCTCCTACAGAGAGCAAGTGAAAAGGTTGGAATTGGTTAATTTATGAGATAAATAAGAGGGGAAATTATGAAAGTATTACAAAACAAGGAATGGTCTAAAGAGGATAGGCAAGGAACTTCATTTCTCCTTAGTTTGTAAATCAATAGCTAAGGGAAACTTGCTGAATTGCAAGGTGGAAAATTCAAAGCTAGTTAAAAATATTTCCTAAAATGTCTAATTACATTGTGGAAGTCATTGAGGGCAGGAAATTTACAAGGCTCTTGAACATGGATTGGACAAATTCATGATAACAAATTCTGTAGATGAGATTATGTTTAATGTTTTAGATCTTGAACCAATATAATGAAGCGTGTGTGTATATACAAAGATAGACTGCAGGGGGGTACTAAGTCAAATACCAGAATATAGTAACAGTAGGTAAATGCATTTTCAAAGGCACTCACCATGCTCTTGCATAACCACTTTATGCTCCAGTTTTCAGGCTTTCATTTGAATATTCTTGGGTTCATCCTTGTTCTGAAATCTTATTTACATTCTTTAATGGATTTATTCAATTTATAATTCAGAATACAGAGCTCATAAAAAGCCTGTTGCTAAAGAAGCATGTGTGCTATTACACTATACTAAGCAAGTTGCTCAGCTGCCTAATGTTGATGTTTTAAACCTCCTCTAATACCTAAACTATACTTTAGATATTAAAATTAGCTATTATGTGCAGTGTTAGTAAAATGTATGTTGAATCCTATCACATTGTTTAAAGCCATTTAAACATCTAGGTCTATACAGAGCCAAGTTCTCTGTGTGTGTATGTATAAGTATATGCAAAGAAAGAAGTAGTTAGCTGTGTTAGCCTGAAGTCAGGCAGAAGGCAGGGTAAATTTGCACTTTCTAGGAAAGACTGTACAAACTGGGATTATTTAGTTTGGAGAAGACTAAGGGGATTAGATAACAGCCTTTAAATACCTGAAAGTTGATTATAAAGAAGATAAAGAAAGATTATTCCCTGTGGCCACTGAGGACTGGGCAAGGAGTAATGGCCCTAAATTGCAGCATAGGAAATTACACTTGGATATTAGGAAGATTCTTTCCCCCTTGGAAGTTTTTAAGAGTAATTTAGACAAACTCTTGACTGGAATGGTTTAGTTAGGGATGACTTAAGAAGGGGTTTGGACCTTGCAGGAGAAGAAATGCTCAAAATTTTGGCCTAGCGGATGAATGTGGGGGTCAGTCTACAGGCTGGATTGTGTCCCAACCTGCCTCCACACACTGCCCCTGCCTGAACCCGTGTCAGGATCAGGTCCCACGCCTCCCTGCATGTCTGATCTAGCATGTAAAGCTATGGCCTGCATGTTCCCCCTGGACCTGTGGAGAGACCTGCAGGTCAAATGACATGGTGCCAGGGCTGGATCTGGCCTGCAAACCTGAGGTTGAGCATCCCTGGATTAGATGACTTCCTGAGGTCCCTTCCATCCCTACTTCTCTCTGATTCTAAACCTAGTAATTAGCATTTTGTTTTACCAGTGGTGGGTAGACTGGCCGTTTCCCCAGTGGAGCTTATTTTGTTTACTGTAGTGTGATGATAAATGTTGTTCCAAGGCTCTACTCACCTGACCACACAGGTAGTAGTGAATCCCTCTGCATCTGAGGCACACATCCCCTTACCCTGGAGTGTCCTGGTTACGTTGTCTTTGAGGCCTTAGGTAATACTTCCATTCATGGTAAATTTGCTAGACAAATGTATAAACAAGTGTATGGCATTAAAAGGTTTTGCACCATTTAGACTTTAATCTAACTATCTGTGCATACTTTGTATTGATTAGAATTAGACATTAAACAGTTATCTCTGAAAAGGTCTGTCACACAAATCTCTTTTCTTCATTTAGCTTTCGCTGAGTTTCCCAATTAGTAAGGTATTTCTAAGGCCAGGGCTTTATTTTCCTTTTCCTTCTGACAGGAGGGATTTTTCTAGTTTTATTAAAGAAAAATGAATATTAGGTTTGTTTAAATTTAGTTGAGAAATCTCATGGGGTCATAATGAGTAAAGTGTTTATTTTGTATGGTGTATTTTTCCAAATAAAGATCAATTACTAAATTATTTTTTCATCCTTTTCTCCATTTTCCTTTGGCCTCCATTGCTAAGTGGCTGAAATGATTAATGGGATATGCTGGCTTAATGCCTTATGTTTTGGTACTCAAATGATAGAAGCGGCTCTGAGCAAAGCTTTCAGTCTGGGTGCAAGATTGGAAGATATTTTGAAAGCAAGCAGTTGGCTCCAACACTTCCACTTCTCTCAATTTAGCCATAAATCAATTGTGAATGATTTTCCCACAGTAATTTTTCATATGGTTTGAACTTGGGTAATGAACATCCCTGTCTTGAAGTAAAATTGTGATTTTTTTTTGGAAATCTTGTTGGAATGAAGATCAAGATTTATGAAGGGAATGGAGGAGGTAAATGTATTACATTTACCTATATCCTTCTCAACTGTCTGTCCCTCTCCTCTTCATCTCTCCTCTTTTTCTCCCTCCCCTTCCCCCATACCTTAGGTGCCATGAGGCACTTAGTTAAACTGTAGCTTTCACACACAACAACTGATATTTCCTAGCAAGAAAGGAGCGTGTTATTGATAAGTATTCATTAGTGAATGATGCAAAGGAAGTGGCAGTAACCCCAAAGAATCTAACACTGTGTAAATAAAGTAATGATGAATGCAGCAAGTTACTGTAGTTATAAACATTAATATCTCTTAAATTGCAATTTATTACATTTGCTAATGTATTGCTTTTAATGCTATATCATATGTATTGCTTTTAATGTTATATCATAGTGTGTTTCTACCCTAAAAACTTATTTTGTGTCCATGGCATTGTAGAGTCTAAATTCCTTATGTCTCCACATAGATTTCTGTATCAAATGACAGAGTTTGCAAAGAAAAAAAATGTTGGGTTTTTTCTACGCCTGACTCCCTCAAAACCACTTGGGAGTCTGACAATCTAGTTGGCTTCTTTCCATTTCTCTCATCAGCACCACTGACAGGCATGCAACTAGCAACATCTATACAACCTTTTTGTTGGCAAATTATGCCCTGGGTGTCACCAGAAAAAATCTATTTTAACTTCATCCCAATATTGTATTGCAACATTTGTGCCTTAACTTTGTGTCAGTGTAGGTGGCCTTGAATTGTAATGCTGCAAACTACACAACAAAATGCTGAGCTTCATTCTGTGGCTCCCAGGGAGTCCGTTCTGTAACAGAGTGCCTCTACAATTCTTCAAGGTCAGACGGTACCTAATAGCAATTGAATGAGAGATATATTAGCTATCATTCTGGGGTGATTCTAGAGAGACGCTGAATGTAAAGTAAATTTTTGCACTAAACAGCAGTGTCCCAAATGCAACATTTGGCATAATGAGTGAAACTCCAAGTGCAGCAGAGTTAGCCCTTACATTGCTCAGCTTCAAGCACTTGTTACTCAAAAGAATTTGGGAAACTGGGTCAATATTAACATTCTGGAAAAAGCCTATAAACCTTCTTCAGGGATGCAGGATAGGGGCCTTCCAGAGGCATAGGGATTAGCAGTGACTGAGAAGAATTCACCTCCTATATTTAACACAAGATTTTTATATTTATTTAAGAAATTCTCAGAGAAATCCAGACACCATTCTCTCATTGACTTTGTTGGGGTAGGGCTTCAGCCAATATACATACATAAAAATTCTAACTCACTAGAGCATCCTTATTTTTCCATAAGGATGTACGCTTTGCAAGATCTTTTGGAACATTTTGATGCATGTCAATTAAATTTTCTTAATCTCCTCCGAAAGCAATTTTCCCACTTTGTATCAAAGGTTAGTATGTACCTTTTGGTAATTATCACCTGGGGTGACACCATCAAACACCAAAGGAACTAAACAGGTGGAGTTAATTAGCTTCAAATAATTTACATATTCATTTCATTTCCTGCAATAGGTTTGACGTGTATTTTTTTAAGTAATAGAAGAGGGAACAGTTCAATGCCATCTGCGGTCTTGTAGTAGTTTTAGAACTATATTGTAATTGCTGCTGTTGATGTCCTTCATAAGCAATCAGTGCTGTTTTAGTGTTATGGTTGAGATTTCAAATTTACAAAGGGCATAAGATCTGATCCTACTCTTGGACATAGGTTCTCTGGACCATTAGGCTAGGGATAGATATTACACATAAACTGGTTAAGTGATCTGAAACTGGTTTAGACCTGTAACAGAATATAATTTCATTACACCTAAACCAGTTTCAAAATGGCTGAAACTGATTTAAGATAAACCTGGCTGAATGTAGTATCAGACTTAAATGATTTGGGTCAAACCAGTTTTTTTGCAATGTCTGTCCCAGGCCCCTTCCTGCTTGAAGTTAAATCAGAGTCCTCCAGTATCCCAGATGTTTTGCAGCCCTGGGCTGGGCTGTGCTGTGCTCTCTGCTCCAGAGAACAGGGCTGGCCCCTCCCTACTATTCCCTAGCCAGAGCTCTGACGGAGACTGCAGGCACAGCAGGGTCCACGTGGCTTCTCTCTGCCCCCCTCCCCTACCGCTCTGCTTGCTGCTCAAGCAGGGATCCCCCCCCTTCCTCTCTCCCATCTCCCACAGCATGGACCCCAGCCCCATGGACTTCAGGCATACAGTATACTAGCTAATGCTGAGAGGTGTGTGTGTGTGTGTGTGTGTGTGTGTGTGTGTTTCCAATTTCACTGGGACATGCAGACAAAACAGTGTCCGCTTAGGGCTTTTCAGAGCTAATCAACAGGTCAGCCGGTAATGTCCCTCCATTCCTTCCATGGAAAAAAACTGTTCAAGAAGAGCTTGAACTGATGAGAGAGGCATTTGTTTTGCTGATGGGCTGATAAATGCTATGTTAATCAGCTTCATGCTGGTTCCCTCACTGGTCAGGTTTGCAGACAGTATGAAGAAGCAGGAAGAGGGAGATTGAGAAGCTCAGTATCATAGACAGATGCATGCACTGCACACCCCTCTCCCCCCTTTGCCTCAGAGTGCTAGCTGGCGGGTTGGGGTCTGGCCCTGGTGCATCCTGGCCCTTGAGCAGCAAGCAGGGAAAAGCCTGGGATGGTGCAAGCATGGTGGGGGTTTACACCCCTCCCTAATCAGAGCATCCTGCTGGGGCCTGGCTACACCTTCCTCTCCTCAGCTCAGAACTATGGAAGGGAAGGAAGGGCTGCTGTAGCACCCCCTGGCTTCTAGCTTGAGCCACTGCAGGCATGTGCCTGCATTTTGTCAGTCCAGATGGAATGCCTTTACAGTTGCAAACTGATTCAATCTAGGCAGGTTGGATTAACTTGAAAAGATTGAATCAGTTCAGGCTCAGGCCTTTTGAATGTCTGTCTGTAGCTTTAGAAAAAACAAAAGGGACAAATGCCACCTGTGAGGATTCCTAATGCTTGTTCTTGCACATTTATTTATTTATTTATTTATTTATGCACTTTGTAGTTACAGTAAGAACAACTTAAAAGGGCAACCAGAATAAATAAAACAAAATAACTAAATAAAGCAGAGACCAACTAAACAACATCTCAGCCTAGCTTTGGGGCCATGTAGGTCAAAACTAGTGCCTTGAATTGCATCTGGAAACCTACTGGGAGCCAGTGCACACACTGGAGGGTTAGAGTTATATGCTCTTGGTTTAAGGAAACAGCATAAACTGGAGATTAATCGAACCTGAAGTGTATTTTTGGTGAAAATACATGTAAATGGTAAAGCATAAGTGGCACGTTCTTACATGGATGTTGAAAAACTATAAGATGTAAGTTCTGCACAGAAGAATGTAGTTGGTTAGGTGTCAAAAGAAAAGCAATTAAGATGAGGGGCATAATACTATATTTTCTCACATACCTCTAAATAGGATATGCAACTTGGTTTTGGAAAGCGGAATGGGAGGAGTGGGGAGAGATTTTTCCAGTAATGGCCTTGAGCTGGCTTTTTTATGAAGACACTGTGCTGCAAGATTGCTATCAGCTACCAGGAAGAGGGAGATGGCACAATTCAGTGTTAACCCTTTTACAACTGTTCTCAAATTGGCATAAGTTTTTGGCAACTTTTATCCCATAGCAAGTATATGGGTGATATGTAGTACTGATGTGGTACCCATAACAGTACTATGTATTCCCCATGTCCTTGATTTTTTTTAGATATTTAATTTGGATCTTGATACTGTTAAAAGCAAACTGTAAGAACAGAGAATCTTTTAACTGTAACTTTTTTTGGCTGAAAACATTGTAGCCAGAGGCATAGGGATAACCATATTTTAAACTTTTTTTTCCACAACACCCAATCTGTACTTGTCCATTAGATCCAGGGATAATTAGACAAATGACGAAACGTGTGAGTGTAACAATAACAGTAATGATGCTAATGTCATGCCAGAATGAAACTAAAGCACACAAAGAATCATTCACAACTCAGTATTCACTGTGTGCACAAATCTAATTGGAACATGGTTCATTCACCACTCCCCAACCCCCTTGGCATGTGTTCACTATAAACAAACATAGGATCTACCAGTTGACTAATTAGATGGCCCTGCTAAAAGCTATGTCACACTAATGTTTCCTTTGACTCTCATTTGATGTATACAGTACAGTTTTTCTTTTGCTGCAAACTTTTTCCAGACGCTTCTTCATCTAAGAAGAATTAGAACATTTGTTTCAATGGGCTTAAGATATTAAACATGGCTATTTTAAGAAAAGTCTTAGTTGTATGTAAGCCATATCTATTTATACTAAATGCTGTCTTCAAAAGAGAAATACGATGCAATATTTTTCAAAGGCCTAAGGTGAGATTTCAAAAGGCAGAAGGAGAAGGGTGTTAAGTGCCCAGATCTCCTTTATGCCTTTGAAAAGGGTTGGACACCAAACACTAACATTTTGCCTTTGAAACTCTGTACATGGCTAAGACCATGCTAGCAATTGTGTGCCTAATTTGTGAGCAGTCATAGTAACATCCCAGTAATAGGCATGCAACTGAGTTTGCATTTTGTTTGTAACTCTAAGTGCCTTTTGCTGAATTTTCAAAGGGTCTGAATTGTCACACCTCCCACAGCTTCAGTAGGGACTTTAGATGCTCCAAGCTAGTAACATGCTGAAAAATTAAACTTGTGGTATTTATGAATCAGTCACATACCTATCAATCATCATTCATCAGCTGGGGTCTCCTTAGTTTAAAAATAATAGTTTAAAACAGAGAGAGTTTGCTGGCAGAGCTTCTTCTTTAAAGACCCTTCATATTTGAAATGTCCCTTTTATGTTTTCTCCACTTCAACCTCAGCCTTAAACACAGGTGACTGGTAGGGGGAGGGGCATGTGCCCCCCCGAGCTTGGCCCCTAAAAGCAGGGCAGTTTTTTTGCTGCACTGGCCTGCAGCATTGAGGGGAGGGGATATGCGGCTCAGGAGGCACTATGCATCCATGGCCTTAAATGGCCAGAATTTGCTGAATATCCATGCAAAATACATTTATTGGCTTAGACTTTTGCTAATACTGGAGAATACTGGTGGACCAAAACCTTTAGGATGGTGTGGATATTCTGGTCCTTTCTTGATAGTAGGATGTATGTGTATATGTGCGTGTGTTTGTGGACTTTATGTCTATATTTGTAATGTTAGTCCAGTTTTGTAAACATTTACACATTCTCTTTATGCATATGAATAGTTTGACTGAAGTCAGTGGAACTACTTGTGTGTAAAGCTAGCTATTACTCATTGTCTTTGTGTATGCAGAACAAAGCTTTTGGGTTTGTATTTCTGGCAATCAAAGCATTCAAAAGTCTTGTTATGCCTCAAAGAAAAAAGTCATGATCTTTTCTTAAGAAGCTTGCAATTTTAAGATAAAAATTGTGCTCTTTTTGACACCTTAATTTTGATCCTTTAGGATTCACTTAGGTTTAACATTTTGAAGTATTTCTTGAGACTAGGAGGGCTAGGAAACCAAGACTGACATTCTCACATAATTGTGTCACTCCAGGAACTGGGGCTTTAAGAAAAATATCAAATATCATAAGACTTGTAAATAAATCAAGAGAGTTGGAAATACTGTGTTTAGTCTGCTTTAGAGTGATGTGACCTATAAATTAATGCCAAATCTATTCAGTTACTTTGTAGCTGCAGAAGATAGTGGCCATTGTTTACTATAAGAAGGACTCCCTGGATACTGGGTGAACACTGAAATCTAATTCTTAAATAAGTGTATCGGATAAAAAAATTCTGATCTGACCTGGGTTGAAGAGATCTTATTACAGTTAACAACGAAAGGTGTATGTGCATGACAATATTTTTAGAGCTAGATTTTTTAAGCATGTGAGTCTTTATTTTAACATTATCCAGTATTGGAGCTGCCTCAGTTATTGGCTCTAAGTCTAAACTTCTCAATTTAGACAGTGTATTTAGTCGATATGGCTAAGGGCAGACATTACACAGAAACTGGTTTAAGTGATGATCAGAAACTAGTTTAAACCTGTAACAGAACAGACATTCAGTGCACATAAACTGGTTTGAAAATGGCTGAAACTAATTTGAGATAAACCTGGTTGAATGTAGTATCAGACTTAACTGATTTGGGTCCAACCGGTTTGTGCAATGTCTGTCCCAGACCCCTTGCTGGTTTATGTTAAATCAGGTTCCCCCAGCATCCCATCATTCTCTCTGGGCTGGGTGGAGCTCTCTGCTTCACAGCAGAGCTGGCCCTTCCTCTCTGCTCCCTGGCTGGAGCTCTGGCAGAGACTTGCAGGCACAGCTGGGTCTGCCTGGCTTCCCTGTATTCCCCTTCCTCCTCCCTGCCCCCACCACTTGCTGCTTAAGCAGAGATCCCTTCCTCCTCTTTCACACAGCACAGACCTTACTACCATGTGGTATGCTAGCTAATGCTGTGTAAGACAGATAGGACAGTGTCTCCTTAGGGCTTTTTGGAGCTAATAAACAGCTCAGCTGGTAATGTCCCTCCATGCTTTCCTTTGGAAAAAGCTGTTTAAGAAGAGCTTGAGCTAATGAGTGAGCCTTTGTTTTCTGATGGGGTGCTAAATACTGATAACAGAGCTGATAAATGCTATGTTATCAAGGTGGGGGGGCACAGTGTCTTACTGGGCTGGCCACACCCCCCTCAGCTCAGTGTTATGGAAGGGAAGGGAGGGCTGCTATAGTGCCCGCTGACTTCTAGCCTGAGCCAGTACAGGCATGTGCTGGCATTTTTTCAGTCCTTGAGGGGGATATCTTTGTGGTTACAAAGTGATTTAGGTTAGACTAACTTGTAAAGATTGAGTCAATTTAGGCTCAGGCTCTTTGAGTGACTGTCCCTAGCTTATGAGTTTTGTTCAAGAAAGGACATGAGGCTTCAGCTAATTATGGGCATTAAAAGAATATGGATGAAGAGGTGGAGACAGCTGTATCTATAGCCATATGTGCTGTTTTTACAAATCTTTGGTCAACTTGACATTGGTCCTTTTAAGTCTGACACTTTTCATTACAACAGTAATAGCTGTTTGCAATGCTGTCGGCAAGTGCCTTGCTTCAGGATGAATGACTTATTGTGGAGTTTGCCTTTCATCATAGTATGCTCACAAGCTACAAGAAAGACAGAAAAGCTGTCACTCTAAAATCTGTTCAAGTCATTAGCTATTTTTAGAATTATTGTTAAATATGAAATCACGAACCAGCTGGATTTATGCAAATCCAAACCCATACATTCCTGACTAATCTGGACTCTTGGATTTATGCCTTACATTCATTTCATCTTGTGAATGTGCTCCCAGCATACCTTCCATCAATGGGAAACTGAAAAGCCTGTGATTTTCCTCCTGTATGATCCCCCATTGGTTTTTTCTTCCATTTGAAAAAACAAATTGACATTGTTTTTGTTCTGTTTTTTTATTTTGAGAAATAATACACCTTCCAGATTACATGGAAAAGGAGAATAAGGAGGGCGTGAAGAATGGCAATAATCAATTAGTCCAGTGCTTTTGATGAGGTAGTGTTTTACCTATGTTCTAGGTAATTACGGGGATCTTGGAAGCAGTTTTGAGGCTTAAGTCCCTCACCAAGAGTGAGTCCCATGCCAAAACCTTACAAACCCAGCTATCCTCTTTCATATCACAAGGAAAGAAAACCTATATCAGGCCGATCTAGTGAATGGAAAGGCTATTTTGTGTTGTCTATTTCCTGTCACTCGTTTCCCTTGTTGCAGCTTTGTGGATTAAGAGGGTACATGCATGGCGTTTAGCATTGTCCCCTCACCTTAACAGAATTCTTCATATGGGATAAAGGTGACCTTGGCTAGCTACAAACTTTCAAAAAGCCTGAAGCAGAATTGATCTAACTTATATGGTTTCTATAAGTTGCATAGTTGGGATTGGTAGTGAACAGGCCCACACATTTGCCCTGTGGTGGTGGTGGGGGGAACGGGACACGACACAAATCTTAAGCTGGGTTCTGCCACTTTTGAACCATTCTATGTGTACCAAACTTCTGTTCTCTTATGAGTATAGACTAGTTTCCAATCACTTATACTAGTGAAAATATAATGTCTGTACCTGGCCCCTGCCTTATGCAGGCTTATGCTACATTAAGAGAAATTGCTATATTGACACAGGGGTAAGGAAACAGTAAAACTCTGTATTTTTTGTTTGTCTTGATTTTTCTGGGGCCAAACTTTTAGGTAATTCTGGTGTGCTGCAGGTAGTTAAGGAAGGCTTTGTGTGCACATAGGCCAGCCTCATCCCAATGGAACAATTATGGGAAACTCCATGAATCAAACACTTTGGGCTTTTTTTTTTTTTTGCTCATGGTCTCTGTCATTTTGACCCATGCATGGGAGTATTTGTTTCTGAGGTGTGCAGCATAGTTTCCATCAAGAACCGATTAAATTACTTTCTGAATTTTTACATTACCCCATTCAATACTGTGTTTTTTAAATCTCCCTTGGGAAGCTTATTCTATTTTCTAAGCACATTTATACCTCTTGTAGACTCCTTTTTTTCTTCCTATACAGGCCATTTCAGACCTGGTGATTTAAATAATTTGTTTTGTATCTCTTCATTTTTGCTGAATCTGTTTTTTTCCAAATTGAATTGGTACAATGCTTTTTGTTGTTGTTGCTTTTGTTTTCAGTAGCACCCTGGAAAATATAATATATGACAAGAAAAGGTGTTGCATGCCTATTCTGTCTAAAACAATAAAACATCTGCTACGTTGCTGCTCTAAAGCTGGAGAAGTATTTAACATAAAACACCTTGGGCAGGGACTATGATGACTTTGTCTTCAGTACCAAAACACAATCACCAGAAGGTCTTAACCACACAGCTTGATGACAGGACCTTCACTGCAAGCCTTATGTCTTGCAAGTATGAGGCTTCTGAAGCATTATCACAGTGTGCAATATATGATTCATTTTTCTAACAAATAAAATCTTACAGCTAAGATTGCATTAGCTCTGTTACTGTCCATCTTGACCGCTGTGTCCAAAGAGTGATGGAAGTGGAAATCATCTTGTCAAGACAAGTTTGTTTCTTTCCTCCTTATAACTACATTTGACATCTGTAACAACCTTGTTCTACTGAGCAAATGGCTCTTTCTTTTTATTATGACATTAGTGGGGAGCGGCAAGGAAAGGTAAAATTCTGACTTTGGGTAAAATTTGTTTGACTGCCCTCCATTCTGCCTTTCTGAAAGGAACTGTGGCTTTTTTTCTGACAGCCTTGACAGTTACAGATTTCTGTTTATTCACAATAAAGTTCAGACACCAGAATTTTGGTCTTGGTTTTAAGTTACACATTCATATGAGATTATTTTTCTTAATTTACTAATGATATGTAAGCTTCTTCTGGACATGGCACATTTGACTGCTATTTTTAAATATTTTGGCACTAGTGTTGTCCTGTAAGGCCAGGCCAACTCTCAGGATCTCAGAATTGCCCTGTTAGATGGGAGGGTGAGACACAATTGCACATATACACATAAATCAATTAGGCACATACACATACATATGGTGCATACACACACCACCCGCCTACACACACAGCACCCACCTACACATACACATAGGTGAGTTCCTAACTTAGGTGGTATGGTGTGTATGTGTGTGGGGGGGGTACTTGGGGTACCTAGGGTGCTTGGTGACTATGGGAGGGGGAATCAAGGGTCAAAGATTTCTGGAAGGAGGGAGATGGATGGGAGGGTTAAGATGAGAGAGGGAAAAATAAGAGAGTGAAAGTTGCTGGGGCCAGGATTAGAACCAACAGACTGGAGGGGAAGCTGGGGTTACTTAAGGTCAAGCGGCCCCAGGGTTACTTGAGGTTGCTGGGGCTTGAGGTTACTTAGGGTTAATGTGCCCCAGGGTTACTCAGGGTCACCTGGTGCTGGGGTGGAAGCAAGGGGAAAAGCCCGGTGGCAAGGAGGAGACAGCTAGGAAACAGGGAGGCAGAAAGCTGGGAGGTGGGGCTGGAAACTGAGGGAGGAAGCTGGGAGATAACCGGGAAATCAAGGAGCAAGGTTGGGAGGTCAATAAGACAAAAATCCAACTCAGGGTTTCAAAATAACATATTTATTAAACAGACAAGACACTACACAGCCCCATGAAGTTATTGGTTCCTACACACACACACACACACACACAATGGCAGCAGGAGAGAAAACGGCTCGGTGAAGGGATTGAAGTCAAGGTGTGTAGGGACAGATCCAGGTCCTTTGCTTGGGGAAGGAAGGTGGGTGATAGCTACCTGTTCTGGGCGGTGAGTTGATCCTTGATGGCCAGTTGTGGTCTTCTCTAGCAAGGTGTTGTCCAGAGGGGGTCGCCAGCAGGGCCTCTGGGTGGATAGGTGGTGTGGTGTAGTGCCGGTCCAGATGGAGGGGGCATCCCACTGAGTCTGTCTTCACTGCCCGCTTTTATAGGGGCAGACCTTCTATGACCCTAGTGCCAGGGGCATGCCCAGGCAAGGGTCAGCCCCTGGTGTACCGAGCATGTGCATTCCAGGTTAGGACATGCAGTTTCAGGTGTCTGTAATGGTGGGTTGGCTGGTTTCTGCAGCAGTCTTTGTCTTCCAAATCTTGAGCCAGGGAGGGTCAATGCAGGTTGATGGCTGGGTCATCGAGTTGATGGTTGGGTCATTCAGAGGGAGCTATTTTTAGATCTACTGCCATTGTCTCTCAAGCACCCTCATTCATCCCCATTCATTCAGGAACAAGGTTACATAGGAGGGGTAGGTATGAGTTACAGTTGAAACACATTGTGTGGCGCAGGGGACACAAGATGGAAGCTTGATATACAAAATGGAAACTTGACATTACTTGACATTACTTTACAGACATAGGTCTAAATCATATAAATTCAATATAAAACAGTAAAAATCAATACGAACATAATAGAACACTATTTACAATATAAAAAGGGGCTTATTACTATGTGGGAGTATAAGAACTTGGCTTACCTAGTATTACTTGTAATCACGTATAAGGGATAGAGAGGGCAGAGAGAAAGTCAGAAATGGTTCGGGGAAGGGGAGGGAGTGTAATTTTAAATAAAAAAAGAGAAAAACTGGGGGTTTTGCTACATTATAAATATTTACTCTGGTGCTATGGTTAACCAGAACCATTAACTCCATACGTTTACCATTTAACAGTATAGATTGCTTTATAACCACAACAGATTTTTGCAATTAATTTCTTTTACCACTGAAATATGTACTATAGAAAAGAGTATCCCTATCCATTTGACATGGTTTCTAGCTTGTTAAGGTGTTGATGCTATTCCAAAATATTCTTCTTTAGAACTGCTGTTCTCAGGATTTCCATTTAATATAGAATATATTTGTGTTTGTCTCTGTGCATACTGTAGGTGTGATTGATATAGTATAATTTGTATGTAACGAGTTTAACTACTGCTACAAGTGTATAAAAATGCACAATTGTCCCATTATTCACTAATACAAACAAACTGTCAAAAAGTCACAAATCAAAAGGTTTTTAGCTCTTAGAAAACTGATAGAACACAGAAGCTTGACTGGGCAGCTTGCAATTCTATATTTTCCTGTAGATGCTTTCATACTTAGGTGTGGATTTATGCCATGCCACAATTCTTCTATGTTGTTGGCAGGCTTGAGCTATTGCTCTGTAGTTCAGAATTGTTTTAGTACATTCTTTGGGGAACGGATGCTTTTTTCAGTGTGTGTGTGTGTGTGTGTGTTGGGGTCTATCTTGAGTGGTGGGGTTTTGAGTCTTGACTCTAGGTACTACTGTACAAATAATAAATCATTAGCACACGTGTGAAATGCATATTGGAGAAGTCAGCTGGCACAACTGCTTCAATTCTGTTTTCACAAAGGTACCTCCACATGAATACCCTGAATTATTTTAATGAAGGCCATGAAAATAAGCAAGGAGAAGCCTATGTACAGATTCTTGAGCCATTTTTCCTTGGCCTTCCTCCCACCACTGCTAACAAAGCCCTACCCATTCACTCATGCCTGGGCACACTGAAGGTTGACAATTAGGCAGTGGCTCAGAGCTGACTTGAGTATGTACTTCAAGATAGTTCTCAGGCTCTCAGCCCCAGAAGCCCAAGAGCAGTGTTGGAGGAGAGGGGTGGGGCAGACTTCTACGGTTTGTTATATAGCTCTATTATTTTTTTACTCGTCTTACAGTTACATTATGACTAGGGACCTACTGAAATGGCAACTGCACGTTTTTCATAGAAAACGTGAAATTGGGTGGGCTTCATGAAAGATGGCAAGCTTTGCAAAACATGACAGCCTCTGTGATTTTGGTGAGCTTACTGCAAATAAACCAAACCAAACCAAACCAAACCAAACTAACCCCCCGCCCCCCTCCCCCCCCCAAAAAAAACTTACTGGCAAGCAGAGAAAAGGGTGGGATGCCTGACAGCCCTGAAGCATTGGGGGAGGAAGGGAGAGAGGGAGCAAATCAGAGGCTGAGCCTGTGACATAGGATCAATACAGGAGCCTGTCTGGGGCCAGTCAAGGAAGAAAGAAGGGTTTGGCTCCAGCTTTTAAAGTACCCACAGGCATGTTGCTACAGCATGCTGCAGCCTGAGGAAAATTCAGCATGAACACTGAGAAGAAATCCTCCAAAAAAGCCAAATAGTATGTTTCAGTGCAGGGGTGATGCATAGGGGGTGCACAAGCACCCCGTAAGTGTGGCAGTGCACCCCCTGCACAAAGGCACTGCCAACACTGTCAGCGATGCCTGTGGGTGGTCACTGCTTGCCATCTCAATGCCGACACCACCGGCGGTGTCTCCGGGTGGTCCATGATCCCCACTGGCCGCCACCAATGCTGCCAGCAGTGGCTACAGGTGGTCGCAGATCCTTGGTCGGCACTGCCCCCCCACCCTGCTGCCGACAGTGCCAGTGGCATCTGCAGGAGCTCCCCCGCTTACCGCTGCTGCACTCTTGCTGCCACTGTGCCCCCCCAGCCAGCAGGGGTACATGCCATTCATGTTTCAGTGCAAGACCATGTAAGGCAACATCCTGCAGGGACACTGGTGTACCATGGGTCTCCAGTGCCTGGGGGTCAATGCCTGCATTTGCCCTCCCCCTCTAGGGGTGATTTGAGCAGAATGCAGAGCCCCCTCTCCCATCCCATGGCACTTTCATGGGGAAATTAATATCATGGCACACTGGATGCAGGGGGAGGGGCAGTGACCAGAATTTCCAGCTGGAACAGGTAAAGAAACCTACAACCTGCCAGGCAGGCGGGTGGGCCACACACCAAACGTGGGAGGTGCTGCGGGCTCTTTTCCTGGCTCTGAAGGACCCAGTTGGTGCCCCCACTCTCTCTGGCCGGCACCTGGGGGCCATGGTCCCCTCTCAACCCCTGTTGGTACACCGCTGTGCAGGGACCTTGCACACAGGTGGAGGCAGACTGCCAATTGCACTGTGGCTCTGGATGTGCTGAGGAACTGGAGTCTGAGGCACACATGAAGTAAAGGGCTGTTGCAGAGGCTGAAGGTCAGCGCAAGAAACAAGCAACTGTGTCCTTGCTCTTTGAAAGGACCATGGAAAGCAGCGTGGCAAGGTGTTAGGTGGCATTTCTTTTTGTGGACATTTTCATGGGAGTGAACGTCTTGCTGGAAAAACTTGATTCAAAACATGCCAAATGCTGGCAGTTTTCTGTGTGCCAACAAGCTTTGCCAAGACAAACACCCTGCAGTGATTGTTCTACATTTACAGTCCACAAAGTTTGCATTAGCGGTGTATGAATCCTTCTCCATTGTGACTGACAAGCCACCAGTGCTTAAGACAACTATGTGCTGTACATTTTATTTGTACTGGGAAGCTGGACAGATCGGGGCCTGTGTTTCAAACAGAGCCAGTCTACTTCATGTCAATCAATTTTTCTACCATGTCTCAGATTATAGTGAATTGTCAACTACGGCTAAGAATTTAACAAGATCTCAGCATTCCTTTCTGAGAATGCCATGTACATATGCAAGGCTTTCTCTGATGTGCTCCAAGGAATGCTGCCCAGCACAGTTCATGTCACCTGCAATGTTCTGTTTAGTAAGTGACATCTGGTGCATGCAGCTTCCTGATGTGGATAGCCTGGTGTCCTCCTTTAAGAAAGCCTTCAAATACTTCAAATAGGCCCTAAGGTTTAGTACAGGGAGTCTGTCACTGGTCAAAGTGGGGACTCACATACCACTGTGCCACTGCCACCAGAGCCTGTGCTCATAAATTGGAATTTGTGATTCAATGCTAAGCATATGCAGCTCTACCACCAATTTGTCAGTGAGGAACTGGAAATCACACCCAACAGACAGTGCATGCTTAAGCTTCATGAGTTCTTAAGATGGGGTGACATTCAAGATCAAGTTAAGTTTGTGGCAGAAAATGTCACCTGCTTTATGGAGCTTCTAACATGATTTGAAGGCTGGCAGGCTGTGATCCACGATACATACAACAAGCTGATGGATTTGGTAAGTTGAGTAAAAGACAGGGTATCAGAAGAACTGTCAAGATGTCTGTGAGAAAACCAATGGAGACAAGAATGTTCCAGGCAATAGGTGTGAAGCTGAATCAGTACTACAGGTCTCACCTGTTGCTACCACTGCGGTTCACACAACTGGCTGCCTCCTTCCTTGGTGCTATTTGCATTTTGGACCCCAGCCAGGTGCCTCTTCTGAGCTGTGACCCTCAGCTACTGAAATCAAGCCCTGGATGGTGGAAAGAACATGACAATGAACATGCTACTTATGTGAACTTTGTGAAATAGTGCTAGATGCCTGTGCCTGGTGTTGTACGGCAGTAGCTGTAATTGCTTTGATTGCTTATGTTGTTACTTTTCTTTTTATATAATGAATTATTTAGCCCTTAAAATAAAGTTAATCTTGTTATGATGTACTTTTTGTAATATTTTGATCAGTCATTATTAGTGTTCTGGAATTAACTATCTATTTTAAATTTGCTGTTGCTTAGCATGAATATATTTGATCTATTGGTCTCATGACTTTAGAACTTGAGCATTTTCCTTATACAAAATTTATGCAAGATTTGTGGCATGTCTGCCGTATGTGGAAAGAGGTAATGAAAGAGTGAATGGTGTAGGTATGTGCATTGTGAAGGAAGACGGTCCTCTTGCAGTCGGTGAAAATAGCCTTCTGTGGTTTAACAGTTAAAGGCTGCAGCGATGTCAAGTCAGCAGTTAAGGATTACCAAATACTAAATCAGGCTTGTCCAATATACGGCCCACAGGCCACCATGCAGCCCACCAAGCCATTTTCTGAGGCCCACGGTGCTGCGATGGGAAATGAAAGTAAACACTGTTTACTTTCGTTCCCACCCCTTGTCCCTCCCCCAGCCCCTCAGCAGCATCCTAATGGCTGCTGAAGGGCTGGGGAAGGGACAAGGTTCCCACACGCACTGCGTCAGCTTGACATTGCCGATGCAGTGTGTGTGGGAAGAGGAGTAGCCACGTGCCACTCGGCACAGCGAGCAGCACGTGGCTACTCCTCTTTCCACATGCATTATAGCAACACCGAAGCAGCAGGGGCTCAGCTGAACTTTCCCTCTACCTGCACCAGTCAGTCCCAAGCGCACACGGCTCTGCCACTGCTTCTGCTGGCTGGAGCCGATCTGGGCGGGTCCGTCCCATCTGGAGCGGCACACAGTTGAAGCTGGAGTCCCACGTGCTGCTGGGGATGGGAGGAGCCCGGCCAGGTCAGCACCAGCCAGCAAAAGTGTCGTTGGAGCCATGTGCTGTTTGGGACTGACTGGTGTAGACAGGGGGAAAATGCAGCCGAGCCCCTGCTGCTCCAGCTGGGCTCGTCCCATCCGGAGCGGCGCATGGCTCCACTGTCGCTTCTGCTGGCCGGTGCAGACCTGGCTGGGCTCCTCCCATCCCCAGCAGCTCATGGAAACCCGGCTTCAGACACATGCTACTCCAGATGGGATGGACCCAGCTGGGTCAGCACTGGCCAGGAAAAGTGGCATACAGCTGAAGCTGGCTTCCCACAAGCTGCTGGGGATGGGAGGAGCCCAGACTGGTCTGCATTGGCCAGCAGAAGTGACAGTGGAGCCATGTGCCGCTCAGGATGGGACAAGCCCGGCTGGAGCAGCAGGGGCTCAGCTGCATTTTCCCTCTGCCTGCGCTGGTCAGTCTCGAGCAGCACACAGCTCCGCCACCACTTCTTTTGGCTGGTGCAGACCCGGCCAGGCTCCTCCTGTCCCCAGCAGAATGTGGGAAACTGGCTTCAGCAGCGTCCTGCTCTGGGTCAGCACCAACCAGCACACGGCAGTGGAGCGGAGTACCGCTCAGGACTGACCAGCGCAGGTAGGGGAAAAATGCAGCTGAGCCCCTGCTGCTCTGGCTGGGCTCATCCTGAGGTTCATTTAATATTTGTAAAATGCTTGGAGAGCCCCACATAGATGTACTGCATAGAAATGCAAAATATATTTTGACTTATTTGGTTGGCACCTTGGGCTGAGATTTTCAAAGCTGAGTCAAAAGTTCAACTTCCATTAAAATGAATGGGATTTAGAGGGCTCCAAATCTTTTGTGACAACTTTGTAACATGCCTGTCTACCCCTTTTTGCAAATCTCAGCCATAGTTTGGAAGCTCAGCCAAAGAACATAAGAGCTTCTGAACATAAAAGCATAAAAAGTGCCATGCTTGATCAACCCCATGGTCTATCTAGCTCAGTATCCTGTCCTGAACAGTGGCAGAGGTGGATGCTATTGAGTGAGAGTTTTGAACTGGTTAGACCCATTTCATCGTCACTTCCTGCAACTTCATTGGTGTCAAAGGTCATATGACATCACTTCCTGATGTGATACCACTTCCTGTGAGGTCTTTGAATATGGCTCACCAGCCCACTGGCTGATAAAAAGTTCATGATCTGGCCCCACATTCAAGAAGGTTGGACACCCCTGTACTAGATCATGTTTCACCCTGACGGCTGAAGACTGCAAGCAACGACTCCCCTGAAGATTGCACACCACAAAGCCAGAAGATCATGTCCTACCAATCCCAGCCTGCCAACAGAACAAGGCGGATGACCTTTGTGTTGGACTCAGCGGAATACATAGGTTTGTATGGACAGGGATCTCTATAAAGAATGAACACAAAGACAAGGCTTTAGGTCTTTTTCACCTGCAAGAAGGAGTTTTGGGCACATCCAACAAGACCTGACTCCATTCCTTGTGGTCAGACTGGCTGGCCACCAGACTGACCTGAGCGACTTTAAAACTTGGTAACACCTTAACTTTTGCAGGACTGTCAAACTATCCATGTGTGTTTTTGCTTGTTTCTTTTGTATGAATGAATGAGTGAATGAGTTTGTATGGGAATGAGTGAAGTAGATAACTTTACTGTTCTTTATTTTTTTCATGTTGCATATTTTGTGTTCCAATAAATGTGGCATTGTGCCTTATCCCCTGATAAGATTCCTGCTTGTTTTTAATTCACACTGTATGCCTTATGCACACAACGCTGGGCTTGCATTTTGGGACTCTGTCTGTGACCGGTTTCTACATTTCTACACCCTGGCAAGATGCTACCTCATCATGCCAACTAATTCAGTGGAAGCTAAATGTGCTATCTCAGTGTATGGACAGATGTTTACCCTACAGAGCCAGACTATTTGTGGCAACTGCTGCTGGATGCAGCATACTAGTGTTCAATAGCTAGCATGAATTGCCTGTCTCAACATTTGCACTGAGTAAACTTCTTTTTACAATGCCCTATAATACAGTGCATAGTGAAGGTATTACAATTCATGTTGCATATAGCTTTAATTTCATAGAATCATAGAAAATTAGGATTGGAAAAGACCTCAGGAAGTCATCTAGTCCAACCCCCTGCTCCAAGCAGGACCACCCCCAGTTAGATAATTTCAGCCAGGGCTTTACTGAGCTGGGCCTTAAAAACCTCCAAGGATGGAGATTCCACAACCTCTCTAGGTAACCTGTTCCAGTGCTTCACCACCCTTCTAGTCATAGGCAACTGGTAGGGGGTGCACGGGGGTGCACATGCCCCCTCTGATGGGGCTGGTGGCCCCCCAATGGCCAACACTGGTGCTGTCGGTAGGACTGGTGCCCCCCCCCCAACAGGGCCCATTGGCAGCTTCTGCAGGTGCCCCCCCAGCTTCAGGAGGCACCAGTCATTCATGACTCTAGTGAGTGAGTTTTTCCTAATAGCCATCTTAAATTTCTTTTGCTGCAACTTGAGACCATTGTTCCTTGATCTGTCATCTATCACCACTGAGAAAAGTCTAGTCCATCCTCTTTGGAACCACCCTTCAGGTAGTTGAAGGCTGTTATTTAATCCCTTCTCAGTCTTCTCTTCTCCAGGCTAAATGAATCCAGTTCCCTCAGCCTTTCCTCAGAAGTTATGTGCGCTAGTCCCCAAACCATTTTTGTTGCCCTCTCCTGTACTCCCTCCAGCTTGTCCATATCCCTTCTATAGTGAGAGGGCCCAAAACTGGATACAGTACTCCACATATGGTCTCACAAGTACAGAATAGAGCAGAATGATTATTTCGCTTGATCTGCTGGCAACGCTCCTATTAATGGAGCCAAAAGTATGCTATTAGCTTTCTTGGCAACAAGGGCACATTGCTGACTCATATTCAGCTTATTGGCTACCGTAACCTCCAGGTCCTTTTTTTGCAGAGCTGCTGCCGCTTACCCAGTCAGTCCCCAGGCTGGGATTCTTCTGTCCTAAGTGCAGGACTTTGTACTTGTCTTTATTGAACCTCATGAGGTTTCTTTTGGCCCAGTCCTCCAATTTATCTAGGTTATTCTGAATCCTAGCTCTACCCTCCAGCATATCTACTATACCCCCAGCTTGGTTTCATCCCCAAGCTTGCTGAGGGTGCAATCCATCTGATCTTCCAGATCATAAATGAATATATTGAACAAAATTGGCCCCAGGACGAACCCCAGGACTGAAATTTCATAATATATTTAACTTTAGAGTTTAATTAAATGATTAGATTACTTAATAAAGCAGCAATTAATGGCTTTTGTGAACTTAATCCCTTGATTAAGCCTGCAGAAACCATTAAGAGAAACATTATAAAGCAATTAAGCTGCAGTTTTGGGCCATCTGGCAATCTGTGGGAAGGGGCGGGACTGCCAGGGCCCCTCGGCTAGAGGCATGAGAGACCCCACCACGATCAGCCTGTGACAGCGGCAGCTGGCCCCGCCATCTGCCCACAAAATTGGCTAGTCACCTCCTTGAGTTCAGTAGACCTCTAATTATGAAGCTTGTGTGGAAAAGAATGTGTCTACCTAAATGTCAGCATAGCAGCGTGGCCTTAATCCTGACTAAGGCCTTTTGTTGCTACTTGAATACAAATAAATAGCAACTGGCTTTTCCAAGCTGAACCATTTTATGGTCTTTTCCATCTCTCCTCTCTCTTTATTTTTGCTGCCCTTCTATTCACCTTCTAATTCTTTTAAATGATCCATCAATGCTGCCTAGCCTTTCCATATCCTTGTAACTTGGGGTGTAGGGGTCAGAACATCAAGTTCAGCACTGTCAATAAAATGTGAGAACAGCACCAGTTGGAATCGGCAGCAAACGGTGGTCTTTAGAACCTTGAACAGAGCCTGTGAATTTCACCGTGGAGACGGTATTCATGTATAAAACTAATCTATTTTACTGTTAGTGGATGGATGTCATAAAGAAGAGAAGAGAACAAATAAAATGGTAAATGGAGGTATATAAAAAGTTGGAAAGAAGGAAGATAATGAAAGAAGGCTTTGGAAAATGTCCCTTATGTTTACCTGTCTCAATCAAATACCCTTCTTTCTCTGGTCTACTTTGAGAATCTAGCAAGAGTACTGTTTCTGACTGCCCACTAAGGAAATATAGTGGGGATCTGCCCTATGGCAGAATGATGAAATGCAAGTTTTTCCTTTGCTTGTGAAAGCCAATAGTTGTTACAATACAGCTGCATAATGAGAAAGTGCTAGCACCCATTTACCACCCACTCCACCCCAGAGATTCAGATGGGCAAATGGCATTAAATTACTAGATTGGTTGCAATTTTTTAAATTTATTCTCCACATTGAACCACGTCCTTCGTTTTGTATAATGCACATATTGAAATCTCTAGGCATATTTGAAGTGAAATCAAAACACCTTCTTCAAAAGAAATCCGATCAAGATGAACTGTGTGGTTCAATCTCTTTATCAGCGATTTGGATGACGGGGTGAAAAGCAACCTGTTTAAATTCGCTGATGATACCAAAATTTGGGGTGAGGTGAGCACATTAGTAGGGAGGGAAAGACTGCAGCAAGACCTGGATAGGTTACAGGGGTGGGCTAACAAAAACAGGATGTGTTTCAATAGTGACAAGTGCAGGGTGCTGCACTTGGACAGTAGTAACCAGCAACACAATTATAAGATGGGAAACTCCCTTCTTGAGAGGACAGAGGCAGAAAGGGATCTTGGAGTCATTATTGACTCCAAGATGAACATGGGCTGACAATGTGAAGTCACGGTTGGCAGGGCTAACCGGACCTTGTCGTGCATCCACAGGTGCATCTCTAGCAGGGCCAAGGAGGTGATCCTCCCCCTCTATGCAACACTGGTCAAGCCACAGCTGGAGTACTGTGTCCATTTCTGTGCGCCCCACTTCAGAAGGGATGTGGACAACATTGAGAGGGTCCAGAGGAGGGCCACCCGAATGATCTGGGGACTACAGGGCAGACCCTACAATGAGAGACTGTGGGACCTGAACCTGTTCAGCCTTCACAAGAGAAGGCTGAGGGGGGACCTGGTGACCGTCTATAAACTCACTAGGGGGGACCAGAAGGGTTTGGGAGAGACCTTGTTTCCCCTAGCGCCCCCTGGCATAACAAGGAATAACGGCCACAAGTTGTTGGAGAGTAGGTTTAGATTAGACATCCGTAAGAACTACTTCACAGTTCGGGCGGCTAGGATCTGGAACCAACTTCCAAGGGAAGTGCTGCTGGCTCCTACCCTGGGGGTCTTTAAGAAGAGGCTTGATGCCTACCTGACTGGAGTCATTTGAGCCCAGTTTTTCTCCTGCCCAGGCAGGGGGTCAGACTTGAAGATCTACAAGGCCCCTTCTGACCCTACCTCTATGATTCTATGATTCTATGAACTAAAATTCCTATCCATTTCAATAGGCTTTGATTAGGACCTTTGGTGATTAGCAAGAGATGCATACTTTTCATAGAAATATACTACAGCCATAGCAGAAACATTCATGTCATGGTCCCTGTCAGATTCCAACAAATCCGCTAAATTCTGCTAAGTACCTTGTCATCACTTTTAGTGAAGAAGAATATATATATACTTTAATAGCCATGAATACAGATAAGTAGTTTAAGGGAACTGAAAGAAAGCAATACAACAAGGTAGATATAGGGTCAACTAAAAATAAATGTTCAATCAAAGCCTTAGATTTTGGGTAAGGGAACTACAGCTGATGGCAGGGGAAATTTAGTCTTAAGCAAGAACCTGGAGAACACCAAATGATGATACTAATGATGACACTTTTAACATAGAACAGAACAGTATCAGAATAGACTAATATGGTCACTAAGGGAAATGCTTTTCTCTTTATAATATCCCTTTCAACCAAATCCATATGTGGTAGAACTGACTTGCTCATTAGCAGACTGATCTCTGGATCTCAGAATACTGATTATTCCCAGATCTGTAGCGCATCTAAGTATTTAAATAATTGAAGTTGCTTACATACTTAGATGTTCTACAGATGGGTCTATTTGTACAATTGTCTCAAATTGTTTTGCTATATCAGGTCTATAGCAAATGTGTTATATTATATCAGATCTATAGCAAATGTGTTATATTTCTTATCCAACAATAGAAAGGAGTTGATGAAAATATCCCCTACCTGTCAATCTAAATCCTGTATACATTAACTCTAATCTCTAAACCTACTGCTGTCTGGAAACATAGAATGAGAATCATGATTTAGTCCCTGTTCCCCTCCTGTCTATAAAGGAAGTAATTGTGCCAGCTTGTTACCTAGTGCACATTACTTCAACCTTTTCTCCAGGGCAGATGCATCTGTCTGCAGGAAGGTGTGTTTGGAGCCAAGTCTGCTGTCACTTCTTATTTCTTCCTGTTTGCAGGCCACTCATCCATGGAGAATACCCACTTCCTCCCATACTGGCTAGGTACAGACATTCAAAAAGCCCAAGGTGGAATCGATCTAAGTTATGCAGTTTTTTGTAAGCGGTGGAGTTTAGATTGGTAGTGAACAGAACATACATTCACCCTCTGGTGGTAGGGGTAAATCTTAGATGGGTTCTACCATTTTAAAATTAGTCTGTGTGTGCTGAACTTCAGTTGCGTTACCAGTTGTATAGACCAATATCTGATCACTTATACCAGTGAAAATGTAATGTCTGTACCTGGCCTTTGACTCTAACAAGAGGAGTAGCTTAAATTAAATTAAAGGAGCCCCATTTGCACCATCATGTGAGTACAACCAAGGTTGTGGTCTAGTCCTTAGAGTGGGCATTGCATGGAGCTCTTTAGTAGTTGCTGCAAAAAAATTACTGCTTGAGAGAGTGAGGTTTCATCAAACCTTTTTTTTTTGCAACATTTATGAAATTAGGTGAGTAACTTTTTTCAAATAACTCTGGTGTGCTTACAAATTGCCACATGTGAATTGCTTTTTTTCATTTAGCAATACTTAAGAGTGCTGAATGGTTTTCTTCAGTTACAGCGGTTAATTTGATCTAGTGCAGTTGATGCAAATCATGTAGTTAGCTTGATTTATGTCAATTGTGCTAGGGAAAAATTGTTTATAAACCATGCCCAGAGTGTCTTTTTTAGCACCAAAAGTATTTTTTGACAACTGCTGCTGTGAGGTAGAATACATATTACCAGGCAAACAGCACTTCAATTGTATTTTTATTTCTGTAAGGACTTGCAGGGGAGGAGAATTGAATGATTAATTACGGAAATGTGACATTTCATGGTGATTTTTAGTAGATTTGGGAATTTCAGTTTTAGAAAAAATACAAGCTATTATGTAAAAAAGACATTTGAAGAAACAGGATGGTGTGTTCTTCATAATGCTTTTTCTGTAAACATTGAGATGTAATGATTCCCTGAGGTCTGTATGTTTATTATGACATTTTCTCCGCTGAGGTAGGAGCACCTTAAAAAGGAACAATGGTTTTCCACCCCATAAAAGATTCTGAGTCCCGCTCTTCTAGGATGGCATGGATTTTGTATTAATTTAATAAGGCTTTAAAAATACCAGAAACCAATGCTATTATAAGGATATTAGGCAATAGGTCTTATTCTCTTCTCTCCATCATGTAAATGTGGAGTAACTTTCCTGTGATCATTTAATTCACATTGGCATAAATGGAAGCGGACCCCATGTCTGCATACATTGTATTAGACCTTAGGAAGGGCACTTTTTATGCCCCAAAGCTTGTGTAACATCTCTCCCAGCTACACCATTAGTCTAATGAAAGGTACCACCAAAAAACCTTGCTTCTAACATATTTCCTGCACCATCACAGCTACAGCGGTATTTCAACCCTACTACATTCATTTTAAGGCATTTAATGCAGCCTAAAGAGAGTCTGACAAACTTATTTGTTTAAAAGTAACTAGTTTAAAAGAATCCGGCTGATGATTTGGAATTCTTCAAATGGTATATGCCAACATTTTTTGTTTTGAACTCTGTGAAAAGAAAGAGAAAGGGTTGATCTATTATCTGATATTTTTGTAAAGGTCTTTTGACAGTACAAATAGCCACAACATGTTTGTGTTCACTCTTCTTTCTTTATGTGCACAAAACAGGGTTTTGCCACTTCAGTTTCTGTTGTAGCTTTGCTGTTGCTTTTCCTGGTCAATGCAAAGCTGGGGATGGAGTGTACATGTGAGGTGCCTCCAGAGCAGGGCATGAGTCATGGCATTGACCATGAAACAGTGAAAGTGATTATATACAAAAGACTGTCAAATGCAGTCAGCACACTGGGGGAAAAGATTTCTTCACCTCCACTCCAGTCTCTTTCAGTCGTAGTAACTTTGGCAGCATCTTTTAACAACATTATATATATAATCTCCTGTGTTGCCTTACGTGTGTGTGTATACATGTATGTATATGTGAATGTGTATGTATTTATCTATATATCTGTATGAAAAAAATATTTTTACAATTTAATAGATGTTCACATAAATTGGTGTCACAGTAATGAAATAAATTAATCAGCAAAATTTGGTTTCTTGCATTTGTGAAACTCAGTGAGGTTTGTTTTTTATTGTATTGCCTTGATTAAATTCTCCAGGGAGCTGTTGCATACATTGAGCTGTACAAGTCAGGAAAGAGAAGCTGCTGGCAAAAAACTAGTCCCCAGGTCTGTAACTATCCAAGAACTCACTCTGTCCAAAATTCTGAAGATGCAGCTCATCTGGCTCAAGGCAAATGCACACTTTGTTATACATAACACAGACTGGAGTACATTTTCCATTTGGTAAAGCTAGAGTGTAGCTCCAAGTTCTCTAAAAATAGGGACATGATTCAAGTTGCAAACAAGATGGAAGGATTTCAGATGGCTGCATTACACATGGAGCAAACAAAGTTAAAGTAATAGAAAAAAATTGGTTTTGAGTCTAGAACTGTAGTTTCTGTTTTTCCCAAGTAACTGCTTTGCTGAAGCAGCTCTGCAACTCAACAGTTCTGTTTCTGTGAGTAAGAGAGCAGTTTACTTTAAACAAGCTGCTTTACAGGATTTGCCCTTCTGAAATGACACAGCAGAGAAACATTTTTTTTCTAATTCACTGGCCCATTTGTTTACCTGCTGAGTTGCCAGATATGCATTTTACACAGAATATTTGTGCTGGCTAGAGAATCAGCATTTGTACAGTCACCCCTTGCACCTTTTATTAGGACATCAGGGGGTTATTTTAATCGCTAAGGACACTCATTCTGCCCTTAGTTATACCCAAGCAGGCTCCCTGACTTCAGCTAAAGCTAATTTACAGTTTAGATGATTATTGTTCAGTCTAGGAGCAAGTTAATAATGTGTACTTCTTAGCTCTGAGTATTGCATTTCAGCATGAAAAATAATTTAGCAGGCTGATAAATTGGGATTACATTTCTCTCCCCGGGATCTAAAATCTCTTTAAAGATGTGTCCAGGGGCACAAAGTAACATTGTCAGAATAAGGGCTTGAGCCCTAGGTTAGCTACTTCTTTGTCTAGACTTCTCTCTCTACTGGAGAGAGGCTGGTTAACTGTTAGGGTTATTATGTAGAAATCTTACTTACACAAAATATTCCAATTCACATGCATAGTCCAAAGAGAAAAGGGTGGTCCAGAAGGCACGCTGTACACCTGGACCGCTGGAGGGCTGAGTTCAATTCCTGGACAGACTTGACTGTGGCTAGGGACAGAAGTTGCATATAAATTGGTTTAACTGATCAGAAACTGGTTTAAACCTGTAACAGAACAGAAACTCAGTGCACATAAACCAGTTTCAAAATGGCTGAAACTGGTTTAAAATAAACCTGGTTGAAGGTAGTA
Organism: Gavialis gangeticus; assembly: GCF_001723915.1. Classification (NCBI taxonomy): domain Eukaryota; kingdom Metazoa; phylum Chordata; order Crocodylia; family Gavialidae; genus Gavialis; species Gavialis gangeticus. Next base: position 7,866,354 of record NW_017729006.1, read on the forward strand.
TGAGACTTAACTGTTTTGGGTCAAACCAGTTTATGAAACTTCTGTCCCAGACCCCTTCCTGGTTCATGTTAAATTCCATTCCCCCAGCATGCTTTCCAGCCCTGGGCTGGGCTGGGCTGTGCTGTCTGCTCCAGAGAGCAGGGCTGGTCCCACCCTTCTGCTCCCTAGCTGGAGCAGCGAGGGCTGACTGACAAGAGGGTAGGAGAGGAGCAAGCCTGGCTGGGGATGCAGCCCCTAGCCCAGGCAAACTCCAGCTGGGGTCTAGGGCCAGGGAGGGGGCTAAACACCTGTTCCCCCATTTAAGCTTATTGCTGGCTGCAACCCTGGACTGCAAATCCCAGAGGCATCTAGAAGCAGGGAGTAGAAGTGATGAGCAACCCTGCAGAGTCCTGCTGCTGCAAGTCTGGACTCCAAATCCCAGAGACCTCAGGGGCAGCAGGAAGAGGAAGTCAACACATAGCTAGAGAGCCATGCTCTAGTACCCCCTGATGCCTGGCCTGAGCAAGTGCAGGCATGTGGCTGCATTTCCTGAATTAAAGGTAAATGTCTTCACTTCTGTTTCAATTTAATCGGTGCAGTTTAGACTAGTCTGCAAAGACTGAATCGATTCAGCTTCAGGCTTTTTGACTGTCTGTACATAGCCTGTGTGACCTCAGGCAAGCAAGTCAGGGCTTGTCTATAATGCTTCTGTGCTGAGTGCTGCCCTGAAGCATACCATGCTTTGTATGTGTCTAATATCCTAGAAATGAAGCAATAGTAAGTACTTTAATATGAGCATCCAGCCAAGGGCACAGGGCGGCTCTGGCCTGGGATATACAACAGTGGCTCTGGCCAGAGCATGTGGTAATGGTGGCAACTCTGGCTGTAGTTCTAGTACAGGATAGCAGTGGAGCTGGTGGTGGAGAAGATAGGGCAGGTATATGGGCCAAGCAGTTACTTGCCACAGCAATGGCAGTGGTGATGGATCAAGGGGCTACAGCATGACTGGGACCCTTTCAGCCATTGCTTGCCCTCCTTTCACTGATCACCATGTCTCTTGGGGCCTAAGGGCCCTGTTTCTGTGGCAGGCCACTTCCCCTTGAATATGCTCCACTCCCTGCCCTCCCATCTTCCACTTACATACTGGTAGCTTGTTGGGCTGGGCAGAGTATCTCTGTGGGCAATATGTTTGACACCCTGCCTTATTTAAATGGAAGTTTATAAAACAAACATATATGTTATGCATACACTACACTTTTAAATAGACTGTAACTAATGTGCTCTTCAAACAAATGGAAACATTATGCTCTGTGCATAGTTTTTCAAAAATCTGAATACATTGCCCTATTAAGGTTGTGCCCTTCAGTTTTCCCGGAGTGTGAAATTCTACACAAATACTGTAAGATTACCTTGAAAAAATATTGTGGAAATGCTGCTCTACAGTAATCTTCAAATATGGTTAAGAATTTGAATCATTTTCTGGCAACTGGTTTTTTTTTTATTCTTTTGCCAACTTCTCAGTGGTTTCCGAATAAAAACCCAGTGGTAAAGAGTGAAATTTGAAATATTCTAAGAGAAAGTTGTTCAGTTTTTGTCAGATTACTAATCACAGTGCTCTAGCAAGAGTCAGTTGTTAAAGGATTCAGAGGGTACTTCAAAGTTAAAAAGGGCTTGACAGGAAAAAAAGGCATAGAGAAATTTACTGTGCTCTGCTCAAAGCTTTAAGGGCTGTTGCATGACAAAAATGCAACTTTTGTTCAGCTTTAGTAGAAAAATTATTAGCTTTTAATGAAAGATGCTTTAGATTCCTGGTTTGTGCTGACCTGATGTTTAGCAGCAAGGCTTTCAATGCCATCTCTCATGGCTTCCTCATAATCCAGCTAAGAAGTGAAATTGCTACAAAGTGGGTGCGTCTACATGAGACGTTTGATGCGCAGTAGCCTAGTAACACTGTGCAGTAGCGTGCTGGGCAAAAACTGTGCTAATATGCTACTGTGCAGTAGTATTAGGCTACTGCACAGTAAGTGTCACTAAAACCTCATGCACTCCAGTTACTCAGCATTTAGTTAGTACTTCATTAAGCAAGTACTAAATTAAGTGCACAGTAACTACTTCGCATTAATGAATGTGTAGATATGTCCTGTGGGTGAACAACTGGCTGCACGGTTAAGTTTAAAGAGTTGTTATCTATGATTTAACCACATTTGCATCTGTAATAATTCTTAGGAAAGGTTCAACTCTTCCTCTTTGGTGAGGTGAGTAAAATGGAGATATCATCCTCTCCATTTCCAAGAGGAATTTAAGCTCAGGTTCTTGACACAAACTGAAAGCAAATGACAAGAAGCTGTCCTCTACTTAGCATAAGCTCCACTTAAAATGCTACTACTATAAAACAAACCACCCCTCTCATATTGTTAACATAAATTGATTTGCACAAAGGAATTGCATACAGCAGTCCTATCAAAACTCTGTAGGCCTGCATCCCATGAAGTGCTGAGCACTATGGCCCCATCTCAAAGAGTGCACACTTATACAAATCATTCTACTGGGTTAATTTCCTATCTGCTTTTTCAGGTTTGGTGCAAACACAGTTTGAAATACGGAGGGGGTTCAGGGGGGCTGAGCCTCTCCATAAGAGATGAGAACTCCCCCATAAGAGACAAGAGCTGCCAGTCTGCCCCATGCCTTTTGAAGTAGCTCAGGCAGTGGTAGCAGTGGTTCCTTCCAGCTTCTGGCTCCTGGCTGTCACCGCAGCAGACGCGGGCAAGAGTCAGAGTGTAATCTGAACTCAGGGTGCAAGAGAGCTCAGTGGCTTTCTGGACTGAGCTTTATAATTGCTACAGAATCTGCACAAAGTGTCACCATTTTACTAAAACAGAGCTCTAACATTTTGGTATTATGGCTTGAGATGTTGAATTGTTTGTTTTCTTGGTTTGATAATTGCATTTTTAATATAAAATAGATGCCGCTTTGTCTTTATATTAACAGTTGTATAGATTTAAATGCAGTCAACAATGTGGCATTTTTTAGTTACTGCTAACACATTTTATATTATTGTAATCCCATAAATTCTCCTTATATTTTGTGTAGTCTTCAGTGGAAATGAAAAAAAATGCCCAATGTCTGTTCCTTATTCCTTTAAAAATAATGTTGAAACCAGTTCCAATGCTCCGAAGCAATGAGTTCTGATGTGGTTAGGAATACATTGCTGATACCCTAGAATCCACTTAATTGGCATCCTGATCAATGACATGCCTGTTTAACTGGGATGACTGGCAGGGAACAAAACCTGTGCAATGCATTTCAATTACTCTAAACAATGTATTAATGGCCAACCTGGGTTAAATGGCACATCTCATGTCTACTGCTACAAGGTTTTATAAGAGCTAACGGATGAGACTGGAGCTTTATAGTTGAAACCCTGTGCTTATATAATTCTTGACTTTATCTTAATATAGTTTCCAAATATATAATGTATAAACATTATATACTTATTTTTAAAGCAACTCATGAACTCAGATGAGTACATCTCAGCAAATATTCATATAAACTTCTGATAACTGTCAGAACAGTTTGATTCATTTCTATTTATAGCAAAACCTTCTGTGCTAATTCTATTGTACCATTATTTGTAGCCTATTTACGTGTTAGCATCATACTTCATTTCCTAATAATATATAAATGCATAATTATCCAAACTGTTGACTTGAGTGGAATATTAATATTAATGAGGAAAATGATATGTGACGTGATTTTTTTCACATCTTCAGTTTAATATTCTTTGATTATTAGTGGAGCTAGTCTAAATTTTTTTAATGAAAATATGTATCCAATTTTCAACCAACTTAAATTTAAGTTTAATAGATCATTTGTATAGCCATTGGATACATGGCTTTTTAAAGATAGAAAAGTTCATTGTGATCATCTTATCTAACTTGCTGTATAAGACAGGTCATTGAATTTCACCCAGTATTTCTTGCATCAAGCCCATAACTTTTTTTTGTACAAGAGTGTATCTTTTGGAAAGACATCAAGTCTTAATATAATGGTTTCTAGTGACAGAGAATCCATTACTTCCCTTGATAAGTTGTACCATTGTTCCATAGCTGTACCTTATTTCTAGTCTGAATTTGTCTAGCTGCTGTTTCTACTCATTGGATCTTATTTTGTCCCATTCTGCTCAATTAAAGAGACTTCAGCTATTATTAGACATCTTTCTCTTCCTTGCCTGGGTACTTAAACATTGTTATCAGGTTGCATCTTAACCTTTTCTTTGATAAACCAAATTAATGGGACTTCTTAAGTTCTTCATATCATACCAATGGGTAATAATGTAATCTATATACATTATTTATAAATAACAATTTAATGATGTGCAAATGACGAGACATGTATATGGAGAAGGGAGATATTTCCTGCATATATTTCTTTGCATATTAGTTTCTTTTCACCTTCTCACTATTACAGCACTTGAGCAGTATTGTAGTCCAATTTATGAATCAGAAATAATGATGAAAAGGCAACTGTTTTTATAGTACTTACCTATGAGTAAAATAGTCTCTTTTATGTATGTATCAAACCATCAGAAAATTGCAAGGATGACTAAAAAATAGACTCTGAGCTTTCTACCTTTGCTGCATAGCTTTGTAGCCTTCAATCTTATTATTGTCTTTAAATGTATAATCACTACCCCAGGGACAGTCGTCCTTCCAAGTAATGATGTGTAGTTGCTGAGTCTGTATTTTTTAAATGTAATCCTCCTTTTTCTGACAATGGCTTCAGACACTGAAGAGACAAGGGAACGGTTTTCTCAAATATTGGTTCAGTGACAAGAGTAGGAATGGTTTGGCTATGCTATTTACTTGTGTTTTTTTAAATCCATGCTAATCTCCGGATACAGAGCAGAAGAGAGTGATAGTTGATGAAAAGAATATTGAAAATATAAATAAAATAGACTAAAAGACGTGGGAAGTAGAAAGAGAGAAAAAGGATGATATTGAGTCTCACAATAAAGAAACTGTTGGGAAGTATAATGTGAGAGATGGTTCCTTTGTATGAAAAGTTTTAGCATGAAATATACCATCACATAAGGAGGAAGTCTGTTACTCCTGGTTGTGTTATTGATATGTGCTCAATCTTCTATGACTAACTTCATTCTCCTAAAGTAAATGAAAAAATATCCAGAGGAGAGGCAGAGAAGTACACCAATCTACATAAGAAAATGACTACAATACCATAATGGGGAATGCTTATCCCATGTTGTTGGTTATAAAATTACAAGAGGAGATATGCCATCGCTGCCATTATGATGTTGTGGACAACAGGAAACTATCAAGTGAAGTAGTTTAGGCATTAGGTATTTGCTAATATTATTTTAGGGCAAGTTGCAAGAGGATGAAAGAAAAAGGGTTTTTTTGCACAGATTTTTTTATTTGGCATTGTTTCAATGATTTTTGCATTTGTAGCCCTATTCCCAAAAAGGACATTTTTTTCTTTTTAACTTGAAGTTTATTTTATATGAATACTGTGTCTTGTGTCCTGGGTATAAAAACATCCCAAAGTAACATTTAAATCACAGGCACTATTATTTTTGCATAGCTGGAAAATCTAGCAATTTCAGGGACAGGGAAGAAGGAAATGAAGGCCCTTATATGAACTGGATGGTAGCCTTGGAAACATCTTTTCTCTTGCAACTTATGGGGCCACGTTGCCAGGCTTAATGAATAATGCTTTTTTCATAATACTAAATTTTAAAACTTTTTAGCTTCTAAATTCACTGTTGTACAGTATGAAATGAATGAACAGTGCAGCAGAAACATCTGTCAGGTTACAGAATAAAAGCTTAATTACCATCTTTGCATGGCATGGAATGATTCATGCTGGGGTATCAAAATCTGTCTTTCTAACTATTTAGGGGAAAACTGCATTTTCCAGCCTTTCTTGTGCCTTTTCAGAGACTGACTTGGGCTGGGGATGATTGAGAATTATACTATACCAGTGAAACTCTGCATGGTGGTATAGTGTAATCACATGACCATCTTCATAGTGCCTTGCAGACTGCAGTTCCTGTATCATTTTTGCAAAGGAGACTCTAAGGCCAGTTCAGCACTGTACCAGGAATGCAAATGTTTTCATAAAGCACCCAAGTGCAGCACAACTCCCTTGTCATTCTCATTGCTGGGCTACTACATTTAGTTGTGTTTGCACTGTACAAGACCAGTAAATTGGCAAAGGTCCAGAACATTGTTGCATGACACGTTTTGCAGAACTCGAGACCAATCACACCATGAAACAGGGAGGGAACTCAAGCTATTTAGTTTATCACGGAGAAGGTTAAGAGGTCCATACATATCTACAATCTGTAAGTATTTTCTGGACAGAAGATTTCTTACAACATAATAATATATTTAATCTAGCAAATAAAGACAACAAAAAATAATAGCTGGATGTGGAATCTGGAGAAATTTAGAATAGAAATAAGGTACATTTTTTTAAGAGTGAGGGTAACTTACAGTGGTACCAGTTTTATCCAGGGAGATTTCCCATAGCTAGACATGTTTAAATCTAAAATCTTTACATCTAAAACACATTCCAACTCCACCAGAAATTATTGGCTGATGTTCTGTGCCATGTGTTTTGCAAGTAGTCAGAATAGATAAGCAGAATAGTCATATTAACCTCAAAATTGATAAATATGAAAATCAGTGGGGACAGTACAGTGCTTCTATATTTTCTTCTAAGTTCTTTTGACAGTCACATCTTGAGTCTACAGAGAATAAGGACAGGATGACAGCATATTTATTTTTGTTCTCAAGTGCATTTCAATAAGAAAGAGAAATTCAAGCAAATATAAATAACTAGAAATTGATTAACCCCTAGACATTTTAAGTCTCAACTAGATTTTTTTTCCTTTATACGTTGCATAGCTGAACATTTTAATTTACTCAATTATGAATATGACGAGATGAGTTAATACGATTCATACGCTTTGTATATACTTCATAAATTCTGAATCTCTAGGATGCATTAGGATTATAGATAAATTATATGAAGGAGTCAGTGAATTGAATAATGGAAAGAATAATATGAAAGCAGTGATTGAGAAACCTATAAACTAAATTAATGTGTGTCTTTCCTTTATTAATTTATAATAATAATGTAATGGATAAATCAATACATGGCATAACAAGAATAGGGAAAGAAAAAATCTTCTTTTCTATCAGCTTTCCCCTTCTTTTATCCTGGGAAAACTATGGAGCGTATAGGTCAAATTCTGCTCTCTATTACACCGAGTTGACTTCCTGAATGGAGTCATTCAGGATTTATACTGGTGTAATTGAGTACAGAATTAGGCCCACTCTCAGTTACCATGTAGAGGAAAGGCCTTGTACAAATTTGTATTTGAAAACTTGATAAATTTAGGTTTTGCACATAATGAAACCCTGAACCCAAGCTCCTCTGTATCAGCGGTCATATACATAATGCATGAGCTATTAGGCGTTGTGAAGAGTGCTCTGCTTGTTCGGTAGCTGCAGAATAACATGGCTAACAGATGTTGTGCTTCTAAGGCAGTTGAACTCCTGAGTGTGCTTTTGTCTTAGAATCTGCAGTGTACTGTAGCTCCCTCACTAGTGCATGTGCAAGGCAGGCACATTAGTGGTAATTAGAGAAAGGCTTTGCTCATTTTTCATTGCCAGTTTTAGTTTTAAGAAAATAAATATTTACCTCCTATAACATTCAAAATAATATATTTTTAAAAAATCCATTCCTGATACCTAATCTGAAATCTTGCCTTGGCTGATGCATGGACGAAAGTAGAGGTGCAAATCCCAGGGTATCCAATACAATGGATGGTTGTGGGGAAAGACAGATGTGGTGTAGGGGGAGGCACTAGGGAATGCACTTTGCTTAGGGAGTGTGAGTGGGCTCCTTGCTATTGTTTGCTGACTGTTGCATAAGACTATTGGCTTCAGGCAAAAAGAAGGAACTGGGGAACCATGCTGACTTTGGATGAGATTCATGAAAAGATACATTATCACACCATTACTTCTAGATTATTATTGAACTAAAGTTCAATAAGGGATCTTACACTGCTGCTTGTCATGAGGTGGGACAAAAGGAACTCCCTATGCCTTTCTACCCTTCCTAGAGCACCAGCAAAAGGTAGGATTTACTGCTTAATTAGTAGTTTGATCAAGCTTCAGAATGGGAGTGTCTACACAAGAGGCTTACTGCACATTAGCCTAACAACACTGCGCAGTAGCATGTCACGGCAAAAACCATGTTAATAACCTATTGTGCAGTGTTATCAGGTTAATGCGCACTAAGTGTCATTAAATAACCATGCACTGGTGCTACTGTGCAGTAACTCTAGTACTGCACATTTATTTAGTACTTCGTTAAGTAAGTGCTAAACTAAATGCACAGTACTTAAGATGAATTAATGAATGAGTAGACACACCCACTGAGTATGAAAAATACTGGTTTGATGGCTTAAGGGAATGACTTTTCCCCCTTCACTCCATTTTATGTGTCTTCACCATTTGCCACTGATCACAATCAACCTTTCATTGTTTCACTTTTTGTAGTGATAGGTTACTGGCAGCAGCAGAAATCTTTTTTAGGTTGATTGTGGGCACATCTACATGTGCCCCTATGGCACTGTTGTTACTGTACTGTAACTCCTTTTGGAAGTACTAAATGACGGTGCAGTAACAGCCCGTACTGCACTGTGCCAGCAGAGTATGGTTATTTTTAGCTGCTGCATCACTGTAGCAATGCGCTCTAGCAAGGGAGCACAGTGCTACGGCGACATAACTGCGGCATCACAGTTTGTGCCTGCCAACACTATGTCACTGCAGCGTCTCATGTAGACGCGCCCAGTATGTTACAAAATTGTAGTGTGGGCAGAGTAAGTTGAAATCAAAGGGAAGCCAAATACCACTCATTCTTCAGATTCTCAAATAGAGTTACATATCTTTCACAGTTCATTGATCTTTTAGCATGAGCTTAAAGGTCATTTTCAGGCAAGCGGAGTAAGCTGACAGATGGTGAGAACTGAACACTGTATTTTGGTTGGTTTGATTTTGCTTTTTTTGATTCTTACTGTTTATTTCCTGTTATGTGAATGCAGTCAGACACTTACAGTTGTTGCTAATGATGGAGGGTAATCTAAAACTACATTAATCTGCTTCATAGTTATCATATTCTTTAACGTGGTTAAGTATCAATTCACTCTTTTTTCGTATCAGCTCACTACAATGTGGTGTGTCATCTGGCGCTAAACAACATTTATCTTTGCAAACTGGTAATCTTAGTAGTTTTGTGATTGTGTGCTCTGCTTCTGTCATTTACTTTGGTTGTGTTCTTAAGATTTGCCCAGTAGTGATGGATCCATAGGCTGCTATGTCTTGCCACTTAATATGTAGTTATGTTCAGAAAAGCAGCTCCTTATTCAAGCCATCTTCTCCCTGGGTGCTTTTAAGTCACGTTTGCTTAGTTTCCTAACACAAACAGTGTTTTATTATTACTAGCATTGCAGATCCAATAAACCTCCTTGCTGCAGGGTGACCTATAGATTACCCAGGGTAATCTATTCTGGTGTGTGTATCATCAACAAAATTGTCAGCTAATCTCTAATTATAGACAGTTGTTTAGCCTTAATGTTTGAACAGGCCGTAGTCCAGCCTTTAGCCACAACATTTGCGATATTATATTTTTTGTTTAATGTTAAGAGGCATATCACTGCATTATACTAATTGGCTTCATTGCCAAAGTCTTGTTTGATGCTATTAGAGAGGAACAGTGAAAGCAACTAGGGCCAGGATGTGCAGCTCTTGTGAGATTAAGATGTGTTCTTCTGAAGCATATGTTCAGTCTTTGAAGTGTACTGGGAAGGAACATTCCTCCAGGACTTGCTCCCTTTGTATGGACTTTATTCTGGCCTATGCCACATTCATCTGATTAGTTTTCTCCACTCCTATGAACTCTTAAGTCTTTACAACACACAAGGTTTTACTATCAAGAAGGTAAAGCACTTGTTTTAGCTGTAAAGTAATTAATGGAGTTATTTTTCACATTAGGCTTGGTTAATATGATAGTACCATCTCAGTTTAACCTTTCTGTTTGTCCTAGGGACAGTTTCCACGATCTGTTAGGGCTTCTCATGTCTGGATGCATTCTGTCTACTATGGGTCACTACAGAACTTTCTTGTCCTCCTTATTCAGGGCTTTGAGTGAGAAACACAGTTAGGTCAAATACAGATGGATTTTATTCAGTTTATGAAAGGGATTATATGATGTGGTTGCAGTGGTGACATAAAGGGGGTGCATGTGCACCCCCTGAGAGTGCCAGTGCACCTCCTGACTGGCTGCGCTCACCATGTAGGCAATGGGCAGGGGGGCAGGCGGGAGCTCCGGTATCCCCCCTGCAAGCACTGGCTGATCTCTGTGGTCACTGCAGCCACTTCTGGGAGTGGCTCTGGCTGCTTCTGGGAGTGGCTGCAGTGATTGGCCAGAGCTTACTCCCAGGAGCAGCCGCAGCCACTTCCGGAAGCAGCTTCAGTGATCGCAGCGATTGGCTGTCGTGGAATCGCCCAGAGGAGACCCTCCCCAATCTGCAGGATTCCCCCCGCAGTGGGACTTGTCACGGGGGGGGCACATGCCCCCCCTGACTAAGGCTGCACTAGTTCCCCATGTACAGTTGCCTGTGATAGCAGGGGACTAGACTGGGTGCAAGAGGTCCCTTCCAGCCCTGTGTTTCTATGAAGACCCAGGGAAGACACATGAAGTTTATTTTGCATGTTTTTCCACAAGCCCCAAAAAATCAGTTGCACCTTGAAATGCAATAGAGTTTGTGGCAGTGGCTTTATAAGACAGCCGAGTGCCCAGGGCAGCTGTGTCACACGGGGGCCACAGCAACTTCTAGGTGCTGCCAATTCAATTGTGCAGCTGTGGTAGACCTGTTTTCTTTTTCCTTTCTCTCCTCTTAAGTTGAAGCCTGCAGTATCTGCCCCAGTTGTCCTGCCTGAGATATGCTACTGATTTCTGGATGCAGTTCTGAAAAATAGGAAAAAGAGGCAGGCTGCTACTTGAGAGGGAGTGGGCCTCCTAACTCATTACTCAGATAAGCACAGAGCATAGATGGGGTACCTGAAAAATAAATCAGGTAGGCTGGACTGAGGATCAGCCAGCTGTAATAGATACCATTGGGTTTTGGCAAGCCAAAAAGTATTTGCTTATTATGGAAATGTTGGAAGAAAATTAGCCCAACCGCACTCTGTCATGACATTTGCTGATTTCTTTTCATTTTGTTTTTGTCTAACTCGTGAATCTGAAGTTTCCTACATTGTTCTCATAGTAAGAATGGCAGGCTAGGAATTAGGCATTATCTTTAGGTTTATCAGCTTTTAAGTTTACTATGTGTAATGATATCCTTGTATTTAGGTTCCTGTTGTGGATCTTAGGTTTCTGTATCCTTCTAACCTGGCCATCTTTCAAAACATTTTGAGCTAAAACATGCAGTTCAAAACAACTCTGTTCATGACCGTGCACCTGTAACTGAACTCACTTTTTTTTTTTATCAAATTGTATGTTAACTATTACAGAGAACACTGGAAAAATCCAATACAGGTTTACATCATTTTCACACATTTCTGAAGATTTAAACTATGCAGTAGGTTTTCTTTTACTTCTGATAAGATATAGATGTGGATGCAGAGATTTAATTTTATGCTGTGTAACTATACATATTTCCATAGTGTAAGATCATCCCTCTGTATCTGTGATCACCTCATATTTTGAATACAGGACATTTTGGATTCTGGACTTGTTGTTGGCCAAACAAACATCCTGGCATTTGGAGCACATGTAAGCTGTCAGAGGACTACAGTATGGAGGTCCTTAGGGAAGTACTGTACAGCCATTCCTCACCTGCTACACTCTGAAATGGATATAATATAGCTGCCTAAGTAGTGAGGCTGGGTACATTCCAGTAAATTATTGGCATGCACCCAGTGCCACTATAAGGAGGATATTTAATCCAACTTGGGGTATAGTGGGTGGAGAGCAGACATGTTTTTCACAGTGGTACTCACTGGCATCATGCAGTTCTTTGGTGATTACTTGCCCTGGGGTCTGTTATTTTGATTTGGGTCTGTCAGGTTCCTTGTCTAGATCATAAACCACACCTTCTCTTTGAGTATGCACTTTTAATATGATTTGCAACTACAGTATCATCTTATTTTGACAGTAACCTTTTTACTCTCTCTCTGTTGGTTGTCACACAAAAGCTATATCCAAATAATTTTCATAGGTGTCTAAATTGGGCACCTAACTACAATCTAAACAGGGATCCAAATAAACCCTATTCCACCAGCTTCAACATTGCTTTAGAGACCTAAAATCATTAGGTGCTTCTATTTTCATCTGAAACATTCTTCTCTAAGTTTAGATGCCTAGGCTTCCAAGCATATTCAGAGAAAAATGCAGAGCAAGCACTTAGACATCCTACTGCCACCCAATCTGGGTCAGAGTTGGGAGGCATCTAAAATCTGTCTAAGTTTCCAATTTGTTAGACTACCACAGAGCATGCCTGAGACTTGACAGATGCTGATAGCTTTGAGTTCACTACACTCTGCTGGTGGTGGCCACCTTTTATACAGTGGCTGAGTGGCTAGAGCATATGGCTAAGAAGTAGGAAGCATGGTTTCTAGGGCCTTCTCAGCATAAGATACTTAAACCCATATCTCCCATTTCCCATTAAGAGTGTCTTAATCACTAGGCTGGATGTATCCTTCATAGTTTCATAGTTTGTAGGGTTGGAAGGGACCTGA
>NW_017729006.1:7879904-7891950 GCF_001723915.1 Gavialis gangeticus
CAGTTGGCGACACATCTGACTGTAGGTGTTGACACCACAGTCCCCCAGTTTCTTAATGAGAACGGGGTGAGAGACAGTGTTGAAGGCCTTCCAAAAGTCCAGGTAGACTATGTCCACTGCTACCCCTGCATCTAAGGATTTGGTGACCTGGTCGTAGAAGGCCACTGGGTTGGTCTGACAGGACCTGCCTCTAATGACCCCATGTTGGTTGCCCCTAAGCATAATCTCCCCTGCTGGCCCCTCGTGGACATGTGCCAGAATAATTCTCTTCCTGAGCCACTGGGTAATCAAAATCACCAAGAAAGAACAAGCAAGAATAGGTCTCAAATTATAGCCCAGTGAGGACAGCACAGCCATATGAGGATGGAGTTGTGGCTTTATGTATTTTACATCAGACTGTCATTGATTAAAGCCAGAAATAACCATGTCAGCTGTTCTGAAAAAAATCACATCACCATGAGCACCAAAACCAGGACCGAGTTGTTTTGGACAGTCTGCTTTGCACAGAGTTGAACCCTGGTGTCAGTGGGAGTTATGAGCCTCCACTCTGGGTGGACTGGTTCCTAACATAACAGAGGCATCTCCCTTGCAGTGCTGAGTCAGGCATCTTAAACCCAAAGAAGAGCAGGATTATGTCCTACAAGCAATTCAAGTGTTTCCCTGCTCAATGCTTAGGCAGTCTGGACAGTCCTACTGGAGATTTTGACTCTCCCCATTCACTGTTTTGGAATTTCACATGCTTAATCCTGTTATTTTGCATCACTCTACCAGGACAAGGTATGTCATTTTTAAGTCTTTCAGGATACATCTATACATGCAGTTAATGCGATTGAATATATTGCAGTTCAATTTGAGCCGGAGTAAACTAATCCCAGTGTCACCATCTGCATGTGACTTTAAGCGCAGTAATTTACTGAACTGCTGGATATCACTTGTATCTGATGGGACTCTCTGGCAGTGCAGTAAATTAGTCTGCTGAGCCCTAATTGCCACGCTCGTGTTGACAGTGATGCTTTACTGTGCAGCAAATTAGGCTGCTGTGGAGTAAAGCATCTTGTGCAGATGGGCCCACTGTTCCTATATGGAGGTGTGTACAGGAACAATTTGGACCTGACTTTCTTTCCTTATGCTGACACACCAAGTAAGGCATGACTGCTGTCACTCCAGTATTGTCAGATTATGTATTTGGAAAAAGGGTAAGAGGGATTCTGATTCATGGACTGCATATAAAGGAAACAGACTTAGGAAGCAACAAAACAGATCTATGGCTACTGAGGGTGAGAGGAAGAAAGAATTGAGAGTTCTTTCCATAGCTAAGAATTTCATTTCTCTATGAGCTGATCCAGCCTCAGGGACTTGTATGTACTCCACAGGAAACTAGGGTCAGAATTTGTCATTAGGCATTATGAACTCTTTTGTAATAGGAGAGGACTGTGCCTAGCTCTTCAGAGAACAAATTCTGTCATGAAGCCTCCATCTCCATGCATTTCACCCACAGCAGAGGAAATACAAAACTATTCCCCTCTTCACCCAAAGGTTCCCAGTGTAGCTGAACTACAAACTGTTAATTCATATGAATAGGTAGTCCAGATCTGTAATTATTTTGGAGCACAAAGGGGCACAGATTATTTTAGATAGAAATGGCCCATAGTAATCAGCTGGCTGTAATCTTTGTGTCTTTTCCTGAGCCAGTCTCTGATTACACAATGTAATTTAATTTGCTTTTATTACTTTTTGCTTGTACTGTCAGATTAATTCTGAAATATTTCCATTGTATGTGCTATTTAAGCTCCTCCTTTAGATCCATAGCAGATAATCAGGGTAATTTTGATTCAGATGGGAGGCTGACTTTTGGATTTTTTTTGAAAGACAATGGAAAGTTCTGTCCTGCCCTGAACCATGCAAGATGCTTATTAAAAAGTGGAACAGTAATGTAGGTGTGGCTCTACTGACTTCACTGTTGTTGCATTAAGTATGAATTTGGTCACATCTATCTGGAATTACAGTTGAAAATGTTTAAAAGCTTAGTGAAAGGTCTAAAAATTGCATTGGGTTTGATTGCCTGGTTCACAAATTGTAATATGAAACTGTTAGAGGACCATAAAGTAAAATCTGTAATGACTTAAATTGTATGTCATCTGAGCACAGACAGACTCTTTTGGTAATGTTGTATTACTGTCTTCCTCATAAAGAAATGTATATTATATGCACAATGACAAGGAAAATCAAAGAAGCCATTAAATCTTTTTTTAAGAAATGGGAGACTTCAAATGTTCCCATAGAATATGGTCAAATGTCACAGAAGGATATAGTTTGTAGAAACGATCAAAACCTTAAACAACACCATGTTACTTGGAAAAGCTCGTTATGGGTCACACCAATGAAAGAGTTATTCAAATTACTCCTAACTAATATTCAAGAGCTGATATAATAAATAACTCTAGTTGAGCCACAAAATGACAGTGACTATGATATATATACACATGAGAACCCAGATGATGAACAGGCTTAGGTACTTAGCCCCCTGTGAAGATGAGGGTTTGGGGGTAGACAGCCGCAGCAACCAGCTGTTCAGGGCGACTGAGGTGTTCTAACTGATGGCTGATACTTTTGCTTATATGAGTCCCATTCACTTGTGCAGGACTGCTAATGAGTTCCCATTGAGTGAAGTAGTGGCTCCCTTAAAAGTAAAAAGGTGTAGCAAATAGCTGAATGGCTTGTCCTTAACTTAGCAACCCACTACAAATTAAGCAGGCTGTGGACTTCTCAGATACTGATGATCTGGGTTCTACTGTAAGTAAGCTTAATATCTCCAGGAAGACTTGTACCAAGGCCTAGTCTTAAGTATTATATCACTGTGGTACAGCAGGCATGCCTGAAAAAATAGGACTAAAATATGTTAAATAATAAGGTTCAGAAATTTATAAAAAAGGCTGACCTGAATGACTTCTGGGAAAAAATAGATCATGACTCTCTGATCTTCTGGAATTCTTTGAATGGGTTGACAAAATAATAGATACAGGACAATAACTTAGACTGTCAAAAAGCGTTGGACAAAGTCTCTAGTCTGAAGAAACAAAATATTCACAGATTAGAAGCTAGTTAGAAATAAATGATCAACTTTCAGCATGACAAAAGGAACAGTGGTTGGCCAAAGTTTCTGTATTTGCCTTGTCTTTTTGTTAGTGCCTGCAAGGGCACTAACAAAATGTTTGCAGACAGTATAAAATTATTTATGTTGAAGAACTTCAGAAGGGACCTACAAAATCCTAGTACAATGTCAGAAGGTGACAAATACATAATGGAAGTAATTGTTTCAACTGCTGGTACATTGCTCGGCTCTAAACTAACTGTCATCACTCCAGAAATAATTCTGGACATCATTGTAGACAATGCCGTGTGCAAAAATGGTCAAAAAGCAAACAAAATCCTTTTGTGGTTTATGCACTAGCTTCTACCTCCTGAGACCTGGATATTGTCCAGAAATTATATCAGGCACTCAATTTATAAAGTGTGAGCAAAATGAAGTTACTTGAAAGCATTAATCCATTCTTAGAACTGGTAAGCAGCCTAAATATTTTCTATCTTCACCCTATTTCCTCCAGTACATTGAAGAGAGACTGAAAATGTGACTAATTTTTGTATCTCAGTGCATGGGTGTATGACAAACATATTTCCTAATTTTTTAAGACTTTGTTCCATTTCATTAAAATAATTAATGGTAATTATTAAGTACCATGCACAGCCATTCATTATGGTTCAAAGCATTACTACTGTAGAACTGGAGTACTGTGTCCAGTTTTGGAGCCTCCCCCCACCCACTACAGAAAGGATGTGGACAAATTGGAGAGAGTCCAGCAGAGGCCAACAAAAATGGGTAGGGGGCTGGGGGACATGACTTATGAGGAGAAGCTGTGGGAACTGTGCTTATATAGTCTGGAAAAGAGAAGACTGAGGAGGGATTAAATAACAGCCTTCAACTACCTGAAGCGGTGTTCTAGAGAGGATGGAGCTAGACTGTTCTCAGTGGTGGCAGATGACAGAATGGGGAACAGCGGTCTCAAGTTGCAGCAAGGGAAGTTTAGGTCAGATATTAGGAAGAATTTTCTCATTAGGAGGGTAGTAAAACACTGGAACAGGTTACATAGAGAGGTCATGGAAGCTCCATCCTTGGAGGTTTTCAAAACCCAGCTAGACAAAGCTTTGGTTGGGATGATCTAGTTGGGGATGGTCCTGCTTTGAGGAGGGGGTTGGACTAGATGACCTCTGGAGGTCCCTTCTAACTCTAGTTTTCTATCATTTAATGACAGGTATGAGTAGTTTATACTAGAAAATTAAATATTACATCAAAAATACATACTGATGAGACAGTGCTAGTATTATTCCAGGGTGATTTGCATTACATTAGAAGTGAATGCTCATGTCACACTGCAGACTGGCCTCTTCCTTGTCTGTCATCACATTTTGTACCAGGGGAGAATGAGTTCTTAGAAAATGTCTTGTCTAGCTTAGGCCAATGTTCTCAAAGAGTTATTGATGAGAGGTTTCCTCATAAAAAATTCTCTCTTAACATGGGAACTTTGCCCACCTATTAGCCTATGTTGAATCTTGCATGTTTGGGAAGAACTGAGAGGATTTGTAGTGCTTTGATTTGTTTACAGCAGCTGTAATTTACCAAAGCAGTTACACACATTGCTTTTCTGAGTAAAGATTAATTGAATTGACTTGCTGTTGTTTTAAAAGTGAACTGAAAATATAAAATAAAAATAAGGTTAAACAGAGAACTGTCCTGACTAAGTATGCCATGTGTGGCATTTACTAAGCGGAACAGAAATCCATTCTCACTAACCTTTTAAAAATACATTCTTTTTCATTCTCTGACATCCTCTGTCACTTTTTCTGTCCTTAAATTATCACTGCACACATACATTAGTAATGTTTCATATACAATTAGTCCCATGCAATTAGATAACATCAGATATTTCATAGACTATTATATTTTGGAATATGTTTCTTAAGGCTTCAGTTCAACATTAGCTTCAAATGGAACTCACATGCTTAAAGTTAAGCATGTACTTAAAAATTTGCTAACTAAGAATGGGATTAGTCATTAAGTTTTAAGTGTTTTGCTGAATTGTGACCTTAGCCAGGTAGTGACATGTGACAGCACACACAGGAAGTAGTTTTACAAATTCTTTTTCTTATTTCTAAATGCCCCTACCATTTACCTACAGCTTAGTTAGCAAAGGAAGGTTTTTAACTGAATTTTTTATTTTAATTTAGCTGTTCAAGTATACCTTCTCTTGCTTCAAAGCTGCTATCAAAGACTCCCACTCTAATGAAACACTGATGGAAAAGGAATTATTTTTAAGTGACAGATGTAGAAATAGATACCCTGTCCTTTCCAGTTGTGACTTCCTATCTTCTTTTTTTGTATTGGTTCAGTGGAACAGCAAATATCCAGTATCTCCAGGAGCTGACTGCAGCTAACTAACTGCTTCATAGCTCAGCCAGACTCCTGCTTTCAGTGGCATTGTCAGCAGTCTCCCCGTAACACCTAGCTTAAGCAATCAAATAAATGCAAGCCAGAGAAGCAAAATAAGTCAGACAGAAAGAAGCCTGAGAGGTAAGTGGTTGGTAAGCCTTTGCTTTCCACTTGAGCCTTCTGGATGCTGTGGACTGTATATTCAGATCTCTTTCAAATAAATGGGTTGCTACAGCATTCAGGAATTAATTTCATGAACAGTACCAGGTTTCAGAAGTCAGATACAAAAGCTGTATCAGGATTCAGATATGAATTTCAGTTGACCCCAAGTTTCAGGCTGAGTTACCCTGTCCACCTGGAGACAACCTGCAACCAGATTAAAAACAAGAACTTCTAGATTCATGTTGAATATCTTATTCACTCGCCCATTGCTTTTTTCCCTTCTCTATTACTATGTACTAATCTAAAGGCATGCACAATAACTGTTTAGTAACCAGGAGGTGATAAAGCTATTCATTATGCAGTGTACTCCGTCCATATGTAAATTCTTTAAATGCAATTGGTGGATGGACTGTTGGGAATATTCATATTGTACGCTACCAGAACATAGACTATTCTCTAGTATATTCTTCTGATATACAAGACAATGTTATCTCAAGTTGGATGAAGTGAAGAAGCATGAACTCTATGGAATATGAAATGGGTCTGGTAGAGCATAGGGAAATTAATGTTATGTTCAGTGTAAATAATGAGATATTAAATTATAATGTGTTCCAGGATTTTTCAACTGTATTTTCATTTAAATTATTTCATTATTTGGACTCCTTTGTTTCTGAATTCTGTTTTTAGTTAGGATTTTAGGTCCCAGCCATCCTCTGTGAGAAAAAAACTCTGTGAGGTTGTCCTGCCTGGCATCTCAATGGGGCTTGTTCAAGGTAATGGGATTAGCCCAACATGGAATAGATGTTTGGCATCAAAAACCTGCACAGTTCTATAGATAGTTCAATAGTCCCAAGAGAACATCTAGAGCCAAGGGTTAGCCACGAAGGAGTTCTATCTGTCCCAGGGGTACAATCACGGGGGAGCAAGAAATCCTTCCCACGGGGCAACCTGGGATGGGGGCAACCCAAACCCAGAGGAAAAACCCCCAAATCAGGGGTCACTTACCTGCTTTAGGACACCAGATGCAGGACGAACTATGCCAAGAAGAGATGCCTGCATGTCAGCCGCACTTTTTTACAGCTGGAGCCAGCGGGTGACGTGATTAACAATTGCTGCCCAGCTGGGATAAAAGCCAGCACCAGCAGGGAGGAAGGGAGAGCAGTGGAGGCAGCAGAGGCTGTGGAGGCTCTCCACGCTGGCTGCAGGCAGCACTGGCTTGTGGAAGAAGATCTCATTTGGGAAAGAACATCCGAGGCAGGGGAGGCTGCAGAAGCTCTCCACGTGGGTCATAGGCAGCACTGGCATGCAGGACAGGATCCCTCTTGGGGAAGAGCAGTGGAAGCAGTGGGGACTGCAAAGGCTCTCCACACTTGTCATCCTCAGCACCAGCATGAAGGAGAGGAGCCAACCTGGGGAAGTGTGGAAGAAGATCTTAACAGAGGCAAAGAGCAGGGCAGCATTGGGAGACACGGCCAGGCACGGGCTGTAGGGCTGGGAGTGAGGAAAGGCTATTCAGCCTGATCTCTGCTTCCTTGTCAGCCCTCTTCTCTTTGTGTCTTTCCTCTTTTTTCCTTGCCTGTGCGTGTTTCTTTGTTGTTTTCTATTTGTCCTTTTACTTTTACTTTTTCATTATCTGTAGCCCTACTTTGATGGGGTGTGGGTGATGTCCTAAAAACAGGGGCTGCACGCAGGAGTCAACAGGCAGCCGCTATACAGCTGGAGAAGCATACAGGAGAAGTGAACACCCAGCAGACCCTGAGTCCACTAGTGAGAAAATAAGACCCATTACCCAAGAGGACATGAAGAGTAAGAACCAACAAGACTAGAGGGCAAGCTGCATCTAGATCAGGTGGCCCGTTGGAGGCTGGCATATGGAAGGGGTGTAGGGGAGGTAGAACCTCACGCATATCCATTGGGAGACCCCACCATTCAGAGTCATGGCAGGCAAGCTCTGGGGTCTTCCCCGGAGTGATCAAGGCCCCTTTTAGAGGTTGCACGAAACTTCACCACGCCCAACACCAGGTGCTTGTGCCAAGGCAGCGTATGAACAGATATTCGAAGCGAGACTGTCACACTATCCTTTTGGATTGCACTATCCTATTTCCATTCCAGTGTACCTTGACTGAATATGCAGAAGGGCATGCAGCAGTGGTGGTTCACTGTTCCCATAGAGGCAGGGCTTATTGTAGAGAAATAGTTCTTGTTGCACTCTAGATATACCTACATGAATATTCATTCACTTGGTATCACTACATGAACAATGAACTTTCAAGTAAGATCAGTGATTTTAAACAGGTGGGCATGAGTGCAGGCATAACCAAGGGAAACATGGATACGAACCAGTTGTGGGTGATAACAGCAGGATTCCCATCTGATATTCTCACCATCCCAGAAGCTACAATGGGCCAAATATATATTTGTATAGTCACATTTAAGCCTCTTAATGGTCATGTGACAGGGATACCTCATCCACTTAGTCTTGGGTTAAATGTGTGCAGGAGAAAAAGAGAAGACAATCCTGAGAAGTTGTCTGATTGGAGGGAGAGTTTTTCAACGGGTTCATTAGGTAGAGGAAGGGGCAGGAGGCAGTATTTGATCAGGATTTTTCCTCTGGGAAGTTACAGAACAATTCTCCACCTGGAGTGGGAACAGATCTGACATGGAAGTTTGGAGTCAGGGAGAAAGATGATTTTGTCCAATGCAAGGATAAACTTTTAACCCATTTTCTTCTGATCACGAGATGCCAAACTATGCTGTTGAAAGGCCAATAAACTGCATTAATAATAGTTCTTGAAACAAGAAACTGGTTTCATTAGTCAAAAGCAAAAGATCTGCATTATAACCAAGAAAGAAAGGAACTGGTGCAGGCTATGGTCCGTCTAACCACAACTAAATTGGGTTTAGACCAGGATTATAAAAGAAGCCTAAGGTGTTAGGTCCCTCATTTCCAATGAATTTCCCTTTGGAAAGCCTTACCTTTAATACTGACCATAAACCAAACCCTGGAGACCCTATGACTACTTGGTGCATTGGCATTTTAGAGTCATGGAGCTGAGTCACAATATAACCTGTCCTGAATATACTATTGAACTGGAACAAAATTTTAACATGGGATCATCCTGCCTCTTTCTTTCCATTTGGTTGTCCTAAGAAGCACCTTTGAGTCTATATGTGGTAAATAGTGGGTAAAGAAGTGTCTGTACTGCTTACTGAGTTATGCCTAATTCCAAAGTATTCCTGCCACATAAACTGGAGCAGCATGTATATAAAGGCCCGGCATCCCTCTTCACAGACAGGTAAAGGTGTGATATGTATGGCAGGAGCTATGATTGGCCCCTCTTCACATGTATGGCAAAAGGTGTCATCGTGCGTTAAATTCCATCATACCTTATTGCTGGTGCAAGCGGAGCCAATTTGGGGTAAGAAGTAAGCTTCTGTGGATGGAGCCCCCTCAGTTGAGGGGCTCTCAGCCATATGATCCCCCAGCCTTGGGGGTATGTGAAACCCCTGGGTTTTGGGGGGGGGTCATGGCTTCTACAATTATACAATCCTTGGGGTTTCATGCACCCCTGGGGCATCCACACCCAGCTGTTGGACTCTGGGCCCCTGTGCTGCCGGGACCCATACTTGGCAGCAGCTGGGGCTGAGAGTCTCTTCAGTTGTGGGACTTCCACCTCTGGGTGGGCATGGTGCACTCCTGCAGCTGGGAGCCCAAGTTTAAAGCTGCTTGGAGCTTTTCATGGTGTAATAAAGTACTTTGCACCTGTATCTGGCATCAAGATAATTGTGCAACGAACCAGTTAATTGCATGATACCTATATCATGCAGACGGGGCCTAACAGAAAATGTTTTTTGGTTTGAGGCTGATCATTGGTAGCAGATGCTATAGAACTGTTAATGAAACAGTTTGAACATAAGCTTGTTAGATTGTGGTATGCAACTTTCCTGCCCCTAAGATAATGAGGCTTCTGGGCAGAGGGGAAGTTAGGCTGGAAGAGCAAAGTACAATGGAAGAGTAGGGGAGAAAAGAAATCCAACCTGGATGACAAAACTGTCTAACATGCACCCACATCCCTAACTAATCTGAGATGGGATCTTGCTTCACTATATGACTAGCTGACTTACAATTAGGGAGACGATTAAGTTTATCTATTGTTAGTATAAAAGTTTTAAAGAAGACCTAGATTCTGTGATGTCAGCCCAAGAACCCATCATAAATTATTACTAGGAAGGTTCTAGGTCAGTGGTTTTCAACCTTTTTTCATTTGTGGACCCCTAGAAATTTTTGAAAAGAAGTGTGGACCCTTTTGGAAATGTTGAATGTAAGTGCGGACCCCTTTGAATTTTAAGTGTGGGTATTCACATACTTTTGATTGATCAGTCATCTTTCACAGACTCTTTAGACATAGCCTGTGGTCCCCAGAGGTCCATGGACCACAGGTGGAAAATCACTGTTCTCAGGAATATGGCAACACTGCAATGTAGTTTCATGCAAATTCTTATTTATGAGCTCAGTTACTTGACTTGTTCACATAAATATGGTTTTGTGCATCTGCATGAATGTAGTAGATTATTTGCATTATTTTTACAGTAACAGTTAGGACTCAACTTTCTGAAAATTTAACCCACTGAGAATAAGATCCCTGGAAAAATCTTTGTACTAGTGTACAATTCCACACTTCAATACAAGTGTTACAACAGTGCTTTATATCTAGATGTGGTATAGATTAAAAAAACAAACCAAATCAAAACAAGACCCACCTGTGTTAACAGAACATTAATTTTAGAAAGTCAAGCACATTTAAGTTTGTAAAGGACAGAATTATTATCATCTGCATCATTTTAATTTAGCTTCTTTGTGCATTACATTATGATACTGACTTTAATTACATAATCACATATTTTTTCCCATAACAGCCCATCTTGATTCAGTGCACAGAATGGGCAGTGAACACTCAATGAGCACTTTATCCAATATTTTGTTTTTTTTACTCATTGTTCAATATTAACCTGCAATTAAAGACTCTTCATAATGCACATGCACAGTCAGGTCAATTTAAGGTTCTACAGGCAAGTTTAATCCTGGGGTTTCCTAACTTTTGAGTGTTTGACTTAACCTTAATAATAATTAATTAATTGTGTGTGTGTGTGCGTGCGTGTGTGCGTGCGTGCACACACGCGTGTGTATGATTTACAGCAACTTTAAAAAACAAAAACAATTCAGTTTGAACTAACATTTCCAAATAAGTAATTTGGCATAAATCATTTGAATTTTCAGTCTGAACAGCTGAAGTTTGATAAAGTTATTGGTAATTGAAAACAGTGGCTAAATACAGACATCACTTCTGAGGTGATTCTGACTGATTTCACAACCCTTTATACTTGTGGCTTGTCCATGAAATGAATGACAGTTAATTCAGTTTTCCACAGAAAAAGTGCTTGCATATTTTATCTTCTCTACTTCACTGGTGCTAAAAGAGAGACAATGGGTTTATATGCCTATAGGATGCCAAGACAAAAGGATTTATCCTAGGAGAAATACAATATCTGTTTGTAGCCGGTGTCTCACAGGGATAGTATTTAGGCAACTTTCATATTAAGCAGCATTACCACTCTTACTTATAGCTATAATATCTTTCTGGCTTGATGCATATGAATTGCCAGCTGATGAAAGACATGCCATTAGATGGCACTCAAGACTATAAGACATTTTTTAGCGTTCTTATTGGATTAATACAGTTCACTGTGGTAAACTGCCACTGGCTTTTAGGTAGCTCCTTTAAACAGTTCTTAACAACAAAAACCTTGGAATAATAATTCAGGAGCTATTCATGCATTTTTTTATCATGGTTTGCATAATTTGGGAAACAATTCAAAATTAAAAAAGAAAATATTCAATGTAATTTAATCTGGTTGCTGGAGTCTCATTGTGCCCTCACAAAGAAGTACACACTTGTAATTTCACTGATCAGTATGACCTTGCTTTGGTCCCAAGAAAATATTCTGTGCTAATCTTAAAAATGTCTTAACGCTTGAGATTGACACTTAAAGCCAGAAAAAAATGTTGGATCACAGCCTAGTAGTCCAGTGACAGGGTTGCATTGTCATGTGGAAAACCCCCCAACCTTCATGAGCAGGAAACCTTAATCAGACTCATTAATATTCACTGTCTCTGATAAACATCCTGGAGTACTTGATAGGTCTGTGCGAAGCGGCTAGTATTCGCTTCGGATTTGCCAATTCAGGGGACAGTGATTTGATTTGGTGATTCGAATCTCTGCCCCAATTCGATTTGGCTGAAACTCCGAATCAGGCAGGCCCATCCCTGGCCCCTCTCCCAGCCTGGCAGTGATGGTCCTGCCTGCCCCAGCTCTTGGCTCTTGTAAAAAAAAAAAAAAA
>NW_017729006.1:7892070-7892668 GCF_001723915.1 Gavialis gangeticus
AAAAAAAAAAAAAAAGGAAAAAGCCCCAACTTGGCAGGTGCTGCCAGGTGAGGGGGGCTATCCCCACTGCCTCCCACTGCCCCATGCTGCATGGAAGGCTCTACACAAGCCCCCTGATGCCCCCCTTGCTCCCTCATCCCCCCAACAGGTGCCCCACCTGGGCCAGCTCTGGCCTTTTAAGAAAATAAAAATGAGAAAACCCCCAGACTCACTGCTTCTGCTGGCGGGGGCAATCCCCACTGCCCTGCACCACGTGGGGGGCTCTGCATGAGCCCTTGAAGCCTTGGGGCTGCCACAGGAGCAGTGAGTTCTGGGGCTTTTCTTGGTTTTTTTTCTTCTTAAAGTTCCAGAGCTGGTCCAGGTAGGGCAGCCATGGGGGGCCTGGGGGAGCAAGGGGGGGATCGGCAGGCTTGCGCAGAGCCCCCCCACACAGCATGGGGCAGTGGGGGGCAGTAGGGATCACTCCCCCATCCGGCAGTACCCAGTGAGCTGGGGCTTTTTTTTAAAGTACCAGGAGCTGGGGCAGGCAGGAGCAGCCATGCGGGGGCTGGGGGAGCAGGTGAAGGTCGGGTGGGGTGGGTGGGACAGCTCCCTGCTG
>NW_017729006.1:7897668-7909529 GCF_001723915.1 Gavialis gangeticus
CCCCTCATGGTTCCCTCCCCCCTTCCCCCACCCCTAGTACTTACCAACTCAGAGTGACTGTAGCTCCCTGCTGCAGCCACCGGGGACTGCCTGAATCATCAAAGCTCTCCGAATCTTTTCCAAACATTCAGAGAGCTTTGAATCGATTCAGACCTTTAAATTGGTCCCCTGATTTGATTCAGATTCAGAGATTTGGCCACTGCCTTGGGTCGAATCTCCTCCAAATCAAATCACCACCCAAAGCTTCGCACAGCCCTAGTACAGTAAAAGCTTTGTTATCCAGCATCCCTTGGGAATGGGGGATGCTGGATAACAAAATATGTCGGTTAATTGAGCGGCTCCAGCTGCCGCTTCTCACGCCATGTCTGGGGCATCCCTCCGCCCCTCCTGTGGCATCGCTGCCCCTCCTGTGGGGCCTCCAGGCCCCACAGGTCAAGGAGGTGGGTCTCGCACAGCCCTGCACAGCCTGTTATGCCCCAGGGTTGCGGGGGCTTGGCAGTGCAGGCTGTTTCACTCCAATCAATGGGGGCTTGGAGAAACTGGAAGTGCACTTCCAGTTTCACTTTATCTTACGAGTCAGCATGCCAGGTAGTGGAGCATGCCGGCATGTAAGATGCCAGATAACAGAACTTTTACTGTACTTAACTACATCTTTGCATTCTTCAAGAATGATGCCTTAGCATGGAACCATTGGCCACTTCCAGAGAACCAGTGGGATCCTTTTTTAGGCTTTTGGAGTTCTTAAGCTAGTATAAGTCCTTGAAGTTTTAATGTGTTGGTTGTCCTATATGTCTTGGGAAAGGAGGGAATTAATCATAAATTGCTGAATACAAAAAACATGAATGGATTTCCTTGTTTTCTACAGGTTTAGGGTACCCTTGTGTGATATTTATTTTTCCAAGAGGGGTGGTAATGGTTAGGGTTGAGGAGGAGAAGAGAGAAGGGAGGAAGGGGAGAAAGGAGGATTTCATTTGGTTTGATAAATCCCTGCTAAACAGCTCATACAATAATGCATTTTAGATTATATTGGCAGAGAGTTGGGACTGTGTTTAGATGTTTCTTAACACTAAATAACAGGTGGATATTTTCATTTCAGATTCAGTTTAATAAAAGCACCAGTCAATTGCTTAACCTATTATTTATTTATCACTGTACACAGTGAAGTTATGATAGTTTATTAAACTTGTTTCCTTTGATTTAATTTAAATCTGTCCTTACCTTTAAGCTCCACAAAAAACAAAGTGATTAGTCATTTTCCATTTTAAAGGGATCATACTAAATACAACAATTTATTTCTCCCTTGAAACTTCTGTAGCCCTATGCCCTGGTGCTTCTCTCTCCTGGGTTTCTTGTCACCTCACCTAATGCTTGTATTTAATTCCAGGATGTTTGCTAGAGCTGTGAGTGCTCAGCACCTTTCTAAATGAGGTCTCTTTAATTTAGGTTGCCTAAGTACAGATGCAAGTGGGTAGCATTAGGTATTCAGATTTTAAAAGGTTGCTTCATAGCTTTTTAGAAGGCTCATTTACTTCTGCCATCCTTACTCCAGGAGTTTCATTCTCTGGGGGCTGCATATTGATAGGGTGGATCGGCTTGTCTCCTAAACTATGCCAGTGGGAGTTTTAACTATTGGTAGGGTTATCCAAGCCAGACAGGCCAAAGAGGCCAGCTGAAAAAGCAGGCATGCATGTCAGCACGCATGTCAGCAGCTGGGGCTTTTACTGCTTTCTTGTGGCAGGGAGGCTTTGCACGTGTCCACACTGGGGCTGGACAATGAAGAGCTGCCCTAGGGCTAGAAGCACTAGGGCTAGAGCTCTGCCCGTGGT
The DNA here is from genome assembly GCF_001723915.1 of Gavialis gangeticus. NCBI lineage: Eukaryota > Metazoa > Chordata > Crocodylia > Gavialidae > Gavialis > Gavialis gangeticus. Next base: position 7,899,495 of record NW_017729006.1, read on the forward strand.
ACTGGTGGGGGGTGGGGACAAGCAGCAGCAGGGAAAAGCAGTGACAGCAGCCAAGTCAGCAGACCATTCTGCCTTGGATGAGAGTTGGGTTTTCTAGCTCATGGCTCTAAAAGGTTGCCAGCCACCACTCTAGGGTGGGGGTTGAATAATAGGTCAACAACCTATCCTCCAAAAAATCTATTTCCAGAAACGTAAGGTAGCCATAGTAATCATTGCCCAAATAATATTCATGGAATAAAGGAATGTTTTTTGCCAAAGCAATAATGGACTTTTTTGACAGAAATTAAGTTTTGGTGAAGGCCATTGAGAAACCAGGTGATGAGACAAATAATCCCAACGTTCTTGGAGCAAAGCAATATCAGTGGTGAGGAGCTGACAATATGCACTTTAAAAATAAAAACAAATCCATAACATATTTGAAGAGACAAGTTAATAGCCTAAGATAATTCCAAAGCAGAAAATCAGTCATAGACAGGGAGTTGATTAACAGCTAATTGCTCTGAGCTCTGTGTCAACTAGGATACATGAAAATTACAATTGTACAATTATTTACCAACAAACTCACTGACAAAATTTCAAGGCATGAGAGTTACCCAGTAATGTCATTGTCAAAGTTGGTGTAACAAAAAAACGAGTTGGAGAAAGCAATGTGCAGAGAGTATTGGTTCCAAAAATCAGGACGAAGAAAAACTAAAAGATTTTTATATGGTTTCTGAGCTCATGCCTTGTGGAACAATATTTCCACCTTCAGAGATCTAAATGTGGAATTTCCCAAATGGAATCACCCTGAACTAGACTGACTCCATATGAATCAGAAGAAAACTTAGATCAGCTCTTTAAAGCATCACGGTATACAGTAGAACAGATACCAGAAATGACCACAGTCTGTGACAGCAAGATTTTGGGTCAAGCTCAAGAGAAAGAACTCCCCTTTTTTGAACCTGTTATTAAAAGGCAAATGTCTTTCAAACAGGTCTTAATAGAAATGATAATAAATAAGACATGGGAGCTAATTATTTAACTCTACTCAGTGCTTGTACTGTAGCACCAACTGGAGTACTATGTTCCCAGCTGGAATGTATGCTTAATTTTTAGGAAAGATGATTTAGGCTGAATAATAAGGAAATTTCTCTAAGTGTTAGGGTGGGAAACCATTGTAACAGGCAATCAAGGGATGCAATCTCCTTTAGTGGTAGTTTTCAAGTAGTAGTTAGACAAACATCTGTCATAAATGGTAGTAGGTTTACTTAATTCTGCCTCACTATATGAGAGTTGGACTAAATGGTTTCTTGTAGTCTTGAGGCTTTACATTTCTATGATTCTAAAACTCATTAAGAAAACTGGGAGAAAAGGGATGATAGATGAGACATTACAACAAGAATTTCAAATTGAATTGAAAAATGGATTTTGGGTGCTGTGCCACTTAGATTCACCCAACGTTGTCAGCATTGACTAAGCAACTACAGCACTTGCACTTGTTTCAGTTACAGGCAAAACTGTTTGTACAATCATACTAAGCATAACAAAGGTTGAGATAAAACTAAGGGAAGAGGAGGGCAGATTTAATTTCAGCTATATTTTCACACTAGGAATAGTCATGAGAAAGCACTACATGACAAAAACAGTCATAAATATAATATATTTTCTAAAATCATATGATGACCTACATTGCAAATCAGTCCTGGAGCATCACATCTTGAGGCATTATGATATACCAGTAAATATGAACAGCATTAAAGTCTTTTTATGCAGGTGCAGCATTGTACAGTCAAAGTAAATCCAGGTTTGGGTGAGTGGTTCAATATAGGCATTCAACATTGTGTTTTCTCAGCTCTAATGTTTGGCATTGCCATTGATTTCATTATGGGAAAAACTGTAGACATTGTATGAGTCATCAACTGTACCCTAGAAGATCTAAATGATGCTGATGGCACAGCTCTTCTAAGTTACAGCTCAGCCAATATGCAAATAAAGACAAGACTATCCAGCATCATAAAAGGGGGCATGATAATCTATAAGAGAAAAACAAAGTAACCCCAAAATCTAATGAGAGCTCCAGCAACAACCAATTCATGCATTACTTTAAAAGGCAAAGAATAAAAGAGTTGAATGAAGTCACATATTTTGTCAATAGCATGCAAATGGATAGGGAGAGCCAGAAGGAAATAGTGTTAAGGTGGCAACTGCATTTAAACAAGATTTGGTTATCAAAAATCTGCAGCTTGAAGACCTTAATATGAAACTTCAACTCAAGTGTCATTTCCATATTCATGTATGGATGTGAAAGCTGAAAATCAGACTTGTAGAAAGACATCTAAATGCCTTTTGAAGCAGTTTCAGTTTATAGCTACAAAAGCACTGAAATCTTCAGTACACTCAGAAAATTGTGTGCTGCATATTAAATGAATGGAAGGCTCTAAAATCAGATAAATGGGTTCAATTTTTTATATCCAGAACTAGGGGGGGAAACATCTACATTGACTTGACTCCTAAAGGAAAAAACTGGAGTGAAATTGCTAATTATAAAAAACTGAAAAACCAAAACCCCCCCCAGTCCCTCCAAATTAGAACTGAGACATATAGACACATCTTTGGCCTCATAGGGTGTGTCCAGACGAGTGCACATGTGCCTGCTGTGGTGCCTCAAAGCAGTGTGAGACACCACAAGAGACATGCTGGAACAAAAAAATGACTCTAAATTTGATACTGGGAAATCCCAATATAAAAAAACCAACCCACTGAAAAAACGTGGCTCAGGGCGTGCTCCTGGAGCATGCCCTGAAGCAACCAGAGGCTGGGTCCACCAAGGAGATGCTCTGACACCCAGCCAGAGTGTCTCTATGCCTGCCCCCTTCCCCAGTGCTCCAAATAGGTGCGGGGCAAGAATGCAGCAGTGACCTGGACCTGGGTGCTGTCCCCAGTAAGTAGGGATGTGGGGGTGAGGGGACTATGTGGGTGGGGGGACTGCTACTGGGGGGGGTCTGCCAGCCGCAGGCCCCGACAGCTGCTGCTGGAGCGGGGCTGTGCGCCAAGTGGGCTGACAAGCGTGGCTGTGCTGTATGCAGCACTGTAGACATATCTGTGGCTCCACATACCACACATTCAGGTGTTCTCTGCACTGCAAGGAAGTAGCACAGGGGATTTTCTTGAACCTGGGAGATCCTAGCATCAGAAAAACCTGCGCAAAAAAAAAGTTGGGTAATGTATGTGGGAACAGCGCACACTGCCTAAAACCAGAGCCTAGTTGACCAGAGCCATGCTCCGGCTGCTGACCAGGCTCCAAATGGCAACATCACCAAAGGTGCAGCCCCAGGAGGCCCTCAGGACCACAGGTAAGGCTGCTGGGGCCAGCCTCCCCTACCCCACCCAAAATAACTTGCTGCGTGCCAGAGGGTGCATAGCACATGCATTCCCCAGGGACAGCTAGCAATAGCACAAGGTGTGCTGCTGCTTCTTGTCCCTGGGGAAACAAACATCACACTTATGTAGGCACAGCAATAGGATGTATCCAGACAAGTACGCCCATGTGGTTTGCAGCACCTCACAGCTGTTTGAGGCACTGCAAACTGCACATGGCACACATTGCCAGTCTTGACAGCAAGAGCAGGTCACTGTGCTGCTAACGGTGCTAAAGTTTGACACTGGGAAATCTTGGTGTAAAAAAAACTGCTGCAAAAAGGTGCTTGGCACATGCGGTAGCAGCATGCACTGCTGGAAATGGAGCCTGGCCATCTAGAGCCATGCTCTGGCTGGTGGCCAGGCTCTGTGTAGCTGGATCGGCTCCCAGGACCCTAGGTGAGACTGCTGGGGCCAGCACAGGTGTTAGGCCCAGCCTCCCCTACCCCACCTGGGACAGTTTGGTGTGCACTGAAGCACGTGTGCAGGGATGTGCCTTGGGGCACAAAGCAGGATGCTATTTGTGCTGTAGTAAATGCACACCCCTGCATGTGGGGCTGCAACCATAGAAGCCATTAAAACTACACAGCACCTGAACTCAAGTGCCTGTAAAAATGAATTGAAAATTTCACTAGCTTTAAATCAGTGCACGCTGGGCAATCACAAGCTCCCTTATCGCTTCCAAAAATGACCTGCTTAAAGTAAATTGAAGTGCTTTGATAGTTCAGATAGCTCTACAATTCACATGCTTAGAGTGGTGATCACCTTCAAATTTAAGCACTTAATTTAAGAGCTTCAATAATTTTAAATTGCTATATGCCACAGAGTGGCAGACAGTGACTCGAGTGCTTCAGTATTTTAAAAACACTTCAGTGTTCAGCTTAATTTTTTTTCCTATAGAGGGGCATGGGAGAGTGAAGTAGATTTCAAGAGTAATGCCGCAAGATAAGAAATGCAACTGGCACATACTACTTTCTTAAAAAGTTAATGGAGAAAATCTATATTCTGTGTAGCTGCTTAGACACATGGCAGCCTTCCCTCCCCCAGCCTCCTTCATACATACGTATGTGTACCTGCATGTATGGGCCATAAGAAAAGATAGAGGGAAGATTAAAAGATAGAGAGAATTTGCGTCCTTTTACTTTTCTTCTTTGAGACTTGCCCTTGATTATACCTACTTTTTTGAGATATTTCTAATTAGATCAATGCCATAGCACCTATATGCCAAATACAGCTTTAAAGATCCAATATTTTACCATAATTGGATACATTCCCACTTCAAGGTTCAGCCACTTTTACATTTGTGGGTTTTATTGTTAGGCCATATTCCAAAGTCAATGAAAGTCCTTCCAAAGATTTCAACGGGCTTAGGCCTGTGGACCTATCTTTGTATGAATTTTATAGCAGAAAAGCTTTTATTAGGTTAATTTTTCATTGCATCTAAAGATGTCATACTTCTTCTCCATCATTGCTATTTGCAGGGTAAAAAGGAAATGATCTTCAGGTTTCTTTATGTTAGCATTGTTAAGAAAGAAGACTTTCTTTAAGACCAAAGTGGCAATGTCAGTAGGTTTCTTTATAGTGGTTGACAGTAGTCATCTCAGGAAGTTAACATTAGGATGAGGGATGCATGATCCATGTTTGCTTTTCTTAAGACACTGATATCTGTTTTAACAGGGACAGACTCTGTTGGAGGAGGAGGATTCATTTTTCAGGGAAACTGATATAGTCCTGCTGTGTAGAGAAGGGTTACTGAGAAGAAGCAAGCACTTAATCTGCACCTGCAAATGCCAGGGAAATGTAGGGGTTGGGAAGCTTGGAAGAAAGATGGAGAATCCCAATATATGTAACCCCCTATGTAAGTTACTCCAGCTTTTGAGCTAAAAGTAGCTCTGAGGCTTGGGCATGGGAAGTGGGTTGGCCTCCTGTGTATGGCCTGCTTACTTGGAATCACAGAATTACAGAAAATTAGGGATGAAAGGGACCTTCAGAGGTTATCTAGTCCAACTGCCAACATGAGGCAGGATCATCCCTATCCAAGCCATCTGATACAGACCCATTGTCTGTAGTAAAACTATACAGTCAACCCTGACACAGCCACAAGGCACAATGCCCCAGCCTGCTACAAGTCAAATGGGGGGACAGTGGTGGCCAGTGTCCTGATGGTATAAGGGTTGTAAAAATTAACTTGAGAAATCCATGGAAGTCTGTACCCATCTGACCATTGGGTAAAATTCCTTCCTAACCACAAATATGGGAATCAGTCTGACCCTGAGCAGAGGGGCAAGACTCTCTTGCTAGGCATCCCTGAGTTAAAGTTACAGCAGGAGTGTCAGCACACCTCATTCAAAATCCTCAGCCTTTGTTGCAGCCAACACTCAATACTTCTGAGGAAGGAAAAATGCACCCGGTTTCCCTTCCCCTGACATGTGTAGCAAAAAGGAAGGGGAAAAATCCTTCCTGGCTTCATATGACAACCAACAAAGCCCAGAAGCATGGGAAATATCCACACTAGGTCATCCCTGACCAATGCTTACTCAACCTTTTCTTCCAAGAGGAAGACAGAGATTCTACCACTTTGCTGCGCAATCTCTTCCATTGCTTCAGTTTTAATAGTGCAGAAGTTTTTCCTGATATCCAATCTCCACCTACTTTGCTGTTATTTAAAACCATTGGTCTGTGTCCTGCTCCCTTTGGCAAGAGGGAAAAGCTGTTTTCCTTCTTTTTTATGATGGCTCTTCAGGTGTTTGAAGACTGTTATCATTAAGTGACTCTTCCACAAGTTAAATATGCCTATTTCCTTCAACATCTCCTTGTATAACTTGCCTTCCGAGCCCTTTATCATTTTTGTTGCCTGCATTTATACATGCAGACATTAAAGTGCATTAACACTATGTGTGGACTTACTTGGGACTAAGTCACACAGTATTACTGCACTGTAAGGCATGATGAAGTTATCAAATTTACGCTCAAGTCAGCATAAGTCACCATATTTACTGCACAGTGTGGGCGTGCATGTGTAGACATGCACCCATACTGCGTAGTAATTTTGGTTACTGTGCAGTAAATGTGCATGTGTAGATACGCCCATTGTGGTTCTTAACCAATGCTGAATAAATGCTGAATAATTGGCCTATGTCTTGTATGTAATACTTATATTGATGTAGCTCAATAAAGCATTTGTCTTCTATGAAGATACATCACACTGCAGACACATATTGAGTCTGTGATCCACAAAGATTTCAAGATCCTTTTCCATAGCACTTACAATCCAGCCAGGCTTTTTTGATTATTCTTTCTGAGGCGTAGTACTCTGCATTTATCAGCATTGAACAAATGTCCTGTTACCTCCAGCAAAGCTTTCCAGTCTCTCAAGATCCGTCTGAAAGACATTCCTGTTCTCTAACGTGTTCACTAAATCCTTCTCAGTTTAATGCCATCTGTAAATTTGCTCAAGAATTGGTCCCTTTTCTCAAGAATCTCTCAATTCCAGCATCCAGATAATTAATACACACATTGAACAGCATTATAGTGAGCCCAAGACACACTCCTGTGGGCTGCCACTTAAAAACCTGTTGCTATTCTGACAGTGGGTAAATGGATCTGTTTATAATGATCCTTTGCTTGTGGCTTTCAAGCCAGTTGTCTATCCACCTTAGAGTTGTTTTGTCTAGCTCACATTTCTCAAATTTGTTTATAAGAATGTCATCTGACTTTCTGAAGTTCAGATAGACTATATCCATCTAGGCGGTTACTTTGTTGAAGAAGGAGATCATTTGTTTGGCATAATTTGGTTTTAGTAAATCCACGTTGGCTGCTTTTGATCTGCCTTTCCTCATCCAGTTGCTTGCAAATAGATTTCCTTATAATATGCTTCACTCATTTCCCAGGTATAGAGTTGAGGCTAACTTGTCTGGTTCCTTGGGTCCTCCCTTTTGCTTTTTTTTAAGGAGTGGCACTATGTTGGCCTTTTTCAGTCCTCTGTACCTTGCCTCTCTCTCATAACTTCACAAATATTATTGTCAAGGGCTCCAAGATCTTCTCTGCCAGTTGCTTCAGTATCCTGGGATGATGTTCATGGAACCCTGGTGACTTGAATTAATTCACACCCATCAAAATCTCTCTGGCTGTTTCTTTTGGTATCTCGGCCCTCAGCATGTCCCCTTGCTTAACTAAATAATCCTTATTAAGTGTGTGAATGCAGCTTTTGTGTTGACTGAAGCAAAATAGCTGTTGAGTAGAACTGATTTCTTTGTATCTTGTTAAGAGTTCACTCTGGCTATTTAACAATGGACCCATTGCGTCTTTTCTGGTCAACATACTTATAGACCTTCTTCTTGTCGTTAACCTCCCTTGCTAGGTGCAGCTCATGATTTACCTTTGCCTTCCTGATTTTGTCCCTGCAAGCTATTGCAATTTTATGGTATGGTTCCCTAGCCATCTTTTCATTGCCTGTATGCTTTCCTTTTGCATTTGAGGCATCCTAGAAAGCTCCTTGTGAAGCCACATTGGTCTGTTATCTTTCTTCTTGTGGTTTCATCATGTCAAAAAAGGTTCTTGTTGAGCTTCCAATACTGTGCCATTTATAAGCTTCCAGTCCTCGCAGGCACTTTTATCCTTTAGTCTGCTTTCTTATGGCACCATGCCTATTACCTCCATGAGTCAGTTGAAATCTGCCTTTTTGAAGTATAGCAACTTAATTCTGTTGACCTAAGATGTTTTCCCCATCTCAGGATCATGAATTCTATCATATTGTGATTGTCCCCTCCAAAGCTTCCCATCACCTTCACATCCTCCTCCAATTTTTCCCTGTTGTTCAGGACAAAAATAGATAGGAAAAATAGATGATTCCCTACTTGTATCCTCAACGTGTGCCAATTCCTGAGGTCTGGATTGGATGCTCAGTTTGTAAAGGAGACAGACTACAAAAAGTCAGGCTAGACGGGCAAACATTCAAACAGATTTCAGGACAGGCTGATTGTCTTTGAAGTAAGGTGGTTTTATTGTTCTAGTTCTCTACTTTTAGGAAGCTTGAGGCTTCTCTGTTGGGAGTGAGATCTCATGGATAAATCATACATAAAGAAAGGTGGAGCTTCAGGCTGCAATACTGTGACCTCCCAGGGAGGGGCAAGGGATCCAGTCCCGGTCCTTTAGAAGTCAATAAGAGTTTTGCACAGACTTTGCACTGAGTATCTGATGTGTAGATACTCAGATACAGAATATTGCTGAGGAAGTAATTCAAGCTTGCAATAGCTTTTGAAAGCACGAGGCATATTTACACTTTCACTTGGGGGCTGTCAGAAGAACTTTAAGCTATTGTGTTAAGCTATCCAACCACCACTGAAATTCATGCTCCTTTGAAAATCCTAGATTGAGGTTGCAAGAAGAGAGGCACAGGGTGAGCCCAGTGACTGTTTCCTCCAAGCAGTAATATTTACAAAGTTATGAGAGACAGATGAGGTACCAAAGGACTGAAGAAAAGGCCAGCATAGTGCCACTCTTTAAAAAAGGAAAAAGGAAGGGCCCAAGGATCCATAGACCAGTTAGCCTCAACTCTGTATGTGGGAAATGAGTTGAGCATATCACAAGGAAGTCTATTTGCAAGCATCTGGATGTGGATAGGCTGATCAAAAGCAGCCAACGTGGATTTACTAATAACAAATTCATTATAAATACTTGTAAGTTCAGTAAGGTCAACATTATAGACTTTTTATGAATCTATGGATTTTATGGATCTATAGATCCATGGATCTATGGTTTCTATAGATTTTCCATGATTCTATGACTTTTCATGGTATAACTATATTAGCTTTTCATGGTGTAGCTATATCAGCCATGGATGTTATGAGCCAGGGTCTATGAGCAACATAGCTATGCTAAGTAAAGCCCCTGAGGTATGTGCAGGGAAGCTGTGCATAAATTCTACTGGTCAAAGTGCAGCTTTGCCAGAGTCGAGTGCATCCACACTACAACCATGTACTAGCACTATCCTGGCATACCTGGTGCAAAGGGCTCCGAGCACAAATTTTGCCTAAGGCATTGCAGATATTATGCACATGAAGAGTTGAATGTGTATTGTTTGTCTTAAATAGAGCTTGGCATGGCAATGTTTAAATTGTGCAGGAGTTGGTCCCAGATCACTACTGCATGCGCTTTACATTTTTTAATAGGATTCACTCACTGCTGACTGGAAATAAATCCACATAGCTCTGATTGTTCTGTGACTTAAACAGAAAAGTGACATTATGTGACTACATTCTTTAAAATGACCTTAAACTAATATTCAGCCAGCTGGATGTTTGGCTTCAGATCAAGACACAGTTAGCTCTATGGGGAACAGACTGCACACATGCAAAAAGGGCTGGAGGAGAAAAATGTTTTCATCCAGAAGGAATATTAAGAAAACAAAAGGTGGAATTTGAAATACTCCAAACCTCTGATTTGGGACCGACCCTCATCCATGTGTATGCAATGCTATGTTAAACCCAATTGGGCTCCTTTTGCATACACACATTTTGCCTCTGTGGTTACTGACCAGCCAAATTGTGCTTTAACTAAATAAACTTGAAAGGCTTAAAACCATGTTCTAAATAAGTTCAGCAAATAGGTTTTGTGCTTCATTTGAGAGCCAGCACTCAT
>NW_017729006.1:7909611-7934329 GCF_001723915.1 Gavialis gangeticus
ATTTGGGACCGACCCTCATCCATGTGTATGCAATGCTATGTTAAACCCAATCGGGCTCCTTTTGCATACACACATTTTGCCTCTGTGGTTACTGACCAGCCAAATTGTGCTTTAACTAAATAAACTTGAAAGGCTTAAAACCATGTTCTAAATAAGTTCAGCAAATAGGTTTTGTGCTTCATTTGAGAGCCAGCACTCATAGGAAAAACAGAAAGCTGTCAATGATCTTGGCAGTGTTATCAAGTTGAGAGGCAACCTTTATGTAAGAATTCACTGAACCCTTTCTTCCATTTTTCCAGCATGACATCAGCACAGATCACTTCTTTTTCTCCATCTTTTCTCCTGGAACACACACATTTTGTTGCAGCATCTTCAAGTACTTTCCAGCTGTGGTTGAGTTCTTTCATATCTCAGTGTACCAGTCGGATGCGTGCCAGCGCTTTTCTTTTTCTGTGGGACTCACTTCCAAAACTGCAAAGTGTTATTGTAGTATGTTGTTCTGACCATCTCCAGTAGCTGTATTTATTAGCACTGAAGCTTGCTTACTGGTCATGTTTCATATCTCTGGATTGTGTCACCTTCTATACTGATTAGGCCATGGAAGTAGATCACAAAAAAATGTCTTGACCAACCATGCTGAAAGCCACACAGAGATCAAGAATTGTAACTATCAGTTTAGCATCTAATCCCAGGATCATAGGGGTTGGCGGACTGGAGTGACCCATGGTCAGTCTAATTCAGTATCCTATCGCCCGTGACTAGTAACACATGCTTAACAGAAGGGTGTTAGAAATCTTGTGGATAATTAGAGAATGTCTGCCCAGAGGGCAATTTCTTTCTGCAAACATTTAGAGGTTGGCTCTGAAGGCTAAAATTGTATAACTCTTCTAATCTGTTCTAATCTAAAGTAACTGTCAGTAGACATAAGGAGATTTTTTTGACTATTTTTCTTTCCATATCTTAGTCTGAAGCCTGGTTGTGAGAGTTAGTGAGGAGTTTAGATTCTTGGCAGATGTCACATGATTTTGATGCCACAACATATTTTTATGTTTTCACCTGAGGAAGGAAAGTGTGTTTGTTTTGGGCATAGAAGGGATTTAGCGTACATTTTCAAGGAGACTAGAAGGATCCTTTCATGCTTTCTCTAAAGGAAGAACTGATGAGCCCCTTCTATATCGTTGTCAATTGCTCTACTGCTTCCTTTAGCTTTTTTAATATGAAGTTTTACACTGTGCAGCTGCAGACTTGTTTCTTTGGGTGCGTCTACATGAGACGCTACTGAGTAGTGGTTACTGCTCATTTATTTAGTACTTGTATAATCAAGTATTAAATAAATTCAAGTAATTTCAATAAATGCGTAGTAACCTAAGTTACTGCACAGCAGTGCCAGCAAACATCTTTTTAGTGACGCTGCTGTGCAATAGCCTAATAATACTGCATGGTAGCGTATTAGCACTGTTTGTGCTGCGATGTGCTACTGTACAGTATTATTTGGCTACTGTGTAGTTAGCGTCTCATGTAGATGTACCCTTTGTGTCTGTATTTAAAGTCTGTTAATAAAAACCCCATGTGTTGGAGTGCATACTTGAGTTATTTCTACTAATACCTACATATCTAGTGCTTTTCTCATTCAGTGTAGGTCTGTGCATGACTAGGAAAGATATTCATTATTTAAAAAAGTGAAGAACTGAGATCTTAGAGTATGTTAGCTACACAAATAAATAATTAGAATAGTCTGCCACTATGTATTAACATTTACTGGACATAAGAAGTGAAACTTTAACAATGTACCTCCGCTGCCATATGTTTAGCATTAAATGAAAGTATATTTACATGACCACATGGTTGAGCAGGTCTGCTCTCTGCTCAGACTAAAGGAGATGGTTGCAATTATATACTATGAACAGACAAATATGGCATATTACTATAGACATAGCTTATTTTAATCATGAAGGTAATTGCTTTTGTTAAGTTTACTATGTACAGTGCATTTCATTTTATGAAAAATATTGTGCAGCTATTTTGCAAGGCACTGTTTTAACTTTAATGAATGACAGCTTTCCATCTCCAGCTCCTTCTGTGCAAAAATGAAGTTTATTTCCTACCTGTGGGGACTTTTTACCATCTATACTTTCCCCGAAGCCTGATGAAGGGCCTTTGAGCCTGAAAGCTTGCAGAAAAGGATAAATTTTTGTGATTTCTCAGTTGGTCTAATACAAGGTATGATTTTGAAACCAAGAGTTCTAGATTTTGTATTTCTTTTCATCTCAGACCAGCACAGCTACTAAGTACATCCCTGTTTTAACTTTGGCATTCTTTCATCTGTTCATATTCATTGGTAAATCACAAAAGGTGCATGGTGGTCTTGACAAAATTGCACCACTGCAATTAAAGGTTGGAAGAAATGTTTTTTCCTAGGGTGTGACTTTGTCATGAAAACTGCACTCTGATAATTGTCTGGCTCTCTTAGCAGTGAATAGCATAATGGAACATTTTTAATTTCCATGTTGAGGGAAGAACAAGGCAAGGGAAAAGGAGGAGGAGAAGAAGAAGATTAATTTTAAAACTGAGAAGACTGAAAAGCACTTCCAAATTCACCTAGTGGTTTATATAACTGAATCTGTCAGTTCAGAAAATTCATAACCCAATCACTGTGCATAGGGTAAGCAGTCTTACAGTTTAACAGCAGAAGAAAACCTGAGAGCAGCAGTATGGACACCCCTGTGTTTCTCTGTAGGAAAGAATTTCAGTACAGTGCTTAGTAATGCTTTTATGTAAAGACTCACAATAATGTATAAAATGTTGGTGCTTAGTTATTATGTGTAACTTTTATACTATGACTTGTTTAAATGAATAAATAAAAGCTCAGGCAAAATGTACTGTATTTTGATGGTTATATTTTTCATCAAAGTCATTTTAGTAAGTGTATGCCACAAAACCATTGTTTCTATAAATATAAATAGCAATATAAGTGGGGTGGATGATTCAGTGCGAAGAATAACAGGGTTTTACTGGCAAATGGATGATATTTTGAATACTCATAATTTATTTACTCTACCTATCTTAAAAATTTCAGCCTATCAATTATACATGAAACTGAATATTGTAGCATAGAATAGGACTAAAATGGCAAGTATTCATTTCCAGCTCTAACATCTCATTTTATAAACATGACCTTCTCTTTAACACTCGGGAGTGGTGGATACATAGGTATAACTTAGTTTTATTAATTTTTGAGTGATTTTTACTACAGGTTTTGAGACAAGCTTGATCATGAGGGTTTAATTGCAGTTATATCCAAATTATACCAGGGCATATGCCAAGTCATTAAATTGAAGGCCTGTCTCAGGCCCCAGTAAAGCCCTTGAGCATGTGCTTAATTTTAAGCACACTTTAAATACATTATCTGTTTAGCAAATTTAAGTCTTCAGTGGAACTTAAACATCTTCAATATGCTAAAATTGTTGTTGGAGTATCAAGACAGGAAATTGGCTTTGGCTGCAGGACTAGAACATGATAGTGCTTAATGTCCATGTCTCTTATGGATATTCAAGCACATCCCCTGAGAACTACTTAGACATGTGACTGTGTGCTGAGTGGGAGTTTGGCTCAGGATATCCAAAATAAACTGAGACTTCCATCAAGCTTTAAGTCGAAACTGCTTATAGCTTTATGCCATGGGTACTAGGGCAGTGCAAAGCTTTGGTCCCTGATCCGATTTGGCAGAGATTTAGTACTTCTGGTCCACTTCCAGGTCTGCTGCGGAGTGCGCAGGGGGGCCCCCCTGCACTCCCCCAACTTGGTGACCAGTGCCTCTTGGGTCTGGTAGGGCATCTGGGGTCTCCCTGCAGCTGATTGCTGATCTGGGGGTGCATGGTGAGGGGGGGGTCCCCCTGTGTGCTCCTCAGCGGACCTGGAAGTGGACTGGAAGTGCTTCCAGTCCACTTCCAGGTTTGCCACCGAGCACATGGAAGGCCCCCCTGCACTCGTGTGAGATGCTCCATTTGCCCCAGCATCACCGCATTCACAAGGTGTGTTGGTACCTTCAGGTAAGTAGAAAAAACATTTAACGTTGTGTCTATGTCTGAATCAGCATCGAATATTCAGATTCGGATTTGGCTGAATTAAAGCAGGGACAGTGATCTGAATCAATAAATCGAATCACTGTCCCTGATTCTGGCCGAATCCAAATCAAATAGGGCCTGCTTTGCACAACCGTAATAGGTACATATACTGTAAACAATGTCAGCCATTGAAAGGTCAGTACTCACTAATAATTGAAACTCATGCGCAGATATAATAACAGGTTTGCTTTAGAATACAGAGTAGTGGTGAAACAATAGCAGTTTGGTCTCCTAGCGAGTATTAAATTTAACAATGGCCATTGTACTATATGTCATCTATTAATGACCCAATATCAAGCAAACAATAACTTAAAAAAAAATATGATTTAACATCTTAAATGTAGGCACAAAGAAACATAAGATTTAAGACTGGAAAGGGTTCCGGTATCATCAAATCCAGTCCTTTGCTCTTTCAGATAATCGTATTACATCATCCTATGCAAAAACTTAACAAACTCCATCTTAAAACTGGTAGAGTTTTTATTTAAAGACTAATCCAGAAACTCACTCAAACAGGAGAAGAGAGTCTTGAGAGCTTTCAAGGTTGGCTCAGTTTTTTATCCAATGATTGTTTGGTATAAAATGCATAAATAGTCTAGGGAATAAGAACAAGAAAAAGAATAATTCTGGTGTTGCTTTACCTAACTTATAGGCATCTAAGTCATATTTTGGATCTGGCCCTAGGGTCCTGGGCTGGAGCTTGCGTGCAATTCCTGATGTACCCATAGACTTTCTGTATGGTCTTTGGCAGGTCACTTAATTTGCAGTTTGCTTCAGCTCTCCTTCTGCATATTGCAGTCAATGTTTCACTATACAACAACAATGTGCAGATAAAAACATATCAAGGGTTATGAGCTGTTATTTCTTATGAATGTTATGAAGAAAATATGTCAACCATATGCAAAACCTATGTACTCTGTTAATAAGGTTTTGCTACTATTTCATATTGTCAGATACACCAAAATACATCTAACACAATGGTTTATTTTGAGAGAAAAATGAGGCTTATAATGACAATTGAAAATTTTAATGTGATAAGAGTCAATTATTGAAAATTAGGTGGTTATTCTGAACACACTTGGCTAAGAGACAGCCTGAGCAAACATCTCAGACACAAACAGCTCCGTTAATTAATTACAGCTCCATATTTCAGCACATACACTGAAGTTCTAATACCCATACATAATATTTATAAGGAATACATCCTTAGCAGGTTGAAACAAACTTACATTAATTTGTGGGTAATGATAAGAAGAAACATTTACTGCTTCTTCCAATGGTTCTACATTATTATTATTCAGATAGCAATCAGCATGGTGGTCTACATAAAAGTGTTGCACAATACAATGTATATCACCACAGCTTTGTTTGAATGGAAATCTTTTTTAAATAAGTATGTCTGAAGAGGGCAGCCTTTCCTCATGCACTTGGAATTTTCTTAACTTACGAAGGTTACCATACATTGTATAAATTTAGAAGTACATGTTCCCAGTCCTGAGTTTGGTAGTCATAATTACTTGTGTTTTCTTCAATTGCTGTTTTCGTTTACACTTACCTAGTGACCCAAATCAACGTTATTATTTTTTTTAAATATACAACCTGCATACTAAAATAAAACACTATCTTTTTGTCTAAACACTAAAACACTATCTTTCTTGTCTTTATTTGTTGAGATGTAACTAATATTTATCATAGGAATTTGCTGTTTCTTAATAGGAAGGCTACTGCCAAGCATCTAAAGAGGTGGTAGATACTGTTTATTCAGTCCACGTTGTAAAAATAATTATCTTTAGTGCTAAAATGTATGTACTTACAGCAGGAAAATGTTCTCTTTCTTTTATTGATGGTTCTCTGTGTCTTTCATGTTTTCAATCCTGACCTGTTCTCCAGACTTCAAAAAAGAGCATTGGGCTGAAAGGTGATGCAGTGCAGTACTTTTTCGTTCTATCTAACATTCTGTGCTTTAATCCTAAATTTTTTTCTAACAGTAGATATGTACATTACAATGCTACCAGGACAAGATGAATGGCTACTCCACATTTAGCAATTAGTGTGATAGATTTAATGGTCTCTTAGAAGAATTTATTGTTGAGGTGAGCCTCGATCATGTTACAGGGAGGGGCATTTGAAGAAGCTAGAATGATATATTTTCTCAGTTACTGCTGCTGTAGCCACTATGTTGCATCTCTCCTCTTGCAGTGACAGCCAAATTTGAATGCCTGTCTCACCTTCTCTTGTGTCATGATTTAGTTTCTACGATAGGCCTAGGGGAGAATCAGAATGAGATGAACACAGAAAGCAAGAGAGAGAAAGCAGACAAAGAATGAACAATGAAATGAACCTTTAGGCTTATTTTCATATGGGAATTAAAAAAAAATGTAAATTGAGGCAATGAATATAGGATTTTACAATTAGGGTGACTGGTCTGGTATGTAAGTCAGCCAATTGTGCAAATAAGTGGTATGTGGATTAGTTGAATATTTATAGAAAAGCTCCCTCATGGTTCATATCCTTTCCTTCATGCACAGACACCCTTGAAAAATACCCTTATATTATCAGGGTACATCTCTGTACATCTCTTTTGCTCCATCATCTCCACTAAATCATGCAAGTTGATCTTTTGTGCATGGTCTTACCCCTCCTCTTGGGGACTCTTTGAGTTTATAACATATCTCATTTTGAAGGCATGTGATTCTCACTAAATTATTATTTTCAGTTGCTTTCCTACAGTTTTCATCATATTATCACTTGATCCTTATAGGTAGAATTATCATTTCTGTGATAGATATCTTTACTGGATCTCTGAAAATCCAACACTGGACATTAACTTCCTTTGACGCCATCACACAATCTTCTAAAACCTCCATCTGTTCTTAACTCTTGTCTATTGTTCCTATCTGTGGTTTGGATTCCTCAGAGATACTGTGTTGTATATGAAGCTCCCCTATTTCATTTAATTCACACGGCGAGTGTCTCTCTTATCACTGATCTTATAGTACCCTAATTGCAATTGTTGCCCCTTGGGCTTCTGAAATCTTGAATGTTACTCTTTTTGTCTTAAATCAGTAAGTATCTGGTCAATATAAGTGATGAGAATTACATCCCTGGATACTTATGTATACTTGTGAATGTTCTTATGAGGAGATATGGTTGTATTTACAACCACATAGTGACATGTGGCAATCAATATAATTCAATTCTTGTTAGTCAGAGCTGGAAAACTCATACCTAGACCCAATCTCCCCCCTATCCTCCCCCCTCATCTTCACTTTGCAGTCATCCGGGACAATTTTGATGTCATATTTAGAAGATGGTCATATATTTGTTAAAGTTCTGTGAACTAAACTTGTGTCACTGTATGATTTCCAGTGAAACCTTATGTATTGATGAGTGATATTGTACTTTTTGTTCACTGATTGCTTTCAAGCCACCAACTGCTGATAACATAATATTGCTCAGTATAAAATTTCTTCCCATTTCATGCCTTGCGGTTTTTTCTCCACTGTAAACCAGTGGATTTGCTAGCTTTTAAGGGCCCATTTCTAACCATTTTTTATGTCTTGAAAAGTTGAGATATGACATCCTTCTAGTTCTTACACCTCCCTGTTTTTCCCACCCTACTGACAGTAAAAAATATAAAGCCATTGCTAATATAGGTCTCAGAGTCAGGAGAACATAGAAGCCCTGCCACCATGTCAAAGCTGTACAATCCTTAGGAAAGAACCTGTTGTTTATCAACAGGTAAATATGGTGACTGACTATTCAAATTTACTGCAGTTTATTTGGCTGGAATACATATGGATTGTTCAAGATCATTGTTGTCTACTTGGTAGAAATATATCATCAGTAAAACAATAAAATGTTACAATTTTGCTGCAAGTTCCAAAATCTCCATTTAACTCTATGAGCAAAGTAAATGGAAGGAAGAGTGAATGCCTGCACAGTATTCTGGACACAGTTTGATGGTTTAATTTGTCTGGTGCAAAATATGACACATCATCATCAAGTCTTTTACTTGCTAAATTGTCAGACAGATCATCCTTTTGACTGATTGAATGATAAAAGTGGGCATTGAAACCTCTCAGCAAAGATGTGAGGCCAGGATTCTTGTGGGTGATATCTTTTATTAGACCAGTTCAGACAAGCTTTTGAATACAAACTTCTTCAAGTCTGAGGAAAATGCAAGCACAGCTAGGGCTAAAAACAATTGGCAGGCTTGTGAAATTGAAGGAGAGAGACATTCCCAGGAGTAGCTAACAGACAAGAAAATTGTGGAACCATACAGTTGGTCCAATAAAAGATATCACTGCCAACAATCCTTCTCCCTCACATATTTCCTGTACCATTCTGGCTACAATATCATTCTCATATAATATCAATTCCCATTTGTTTCACTTTTTGCAAAGACCTCATGGAATTCATCCTTATTTTGACATCATCTTTATTCAGTTACACCACTTCATTGTGGTCACTGGCAACAAACAAGTTAATTATGGTTAGAATAGTGCAGAGGTGCCACTTCTTGTCTTGTGTAGAGCTCCCATGGGAATGGTAAGTGAGAGGTTAAATTATCTCTGCTATGAATTGCTAGGAAAATAAGGCATCTCTAGCTTGATCCTAGTTTTTATCCTCCTGAACAACAAAATATCTGCATGAAATTGGGGAAGAAAAGCCTCATACCAATCAACACATCATTACTTGCTAAGCTGTCAGATAGGTCATCTTTTTAACTGATTAAATGATGAAGTGTGTAGCTTTTGGCAATTTCACCTCAACAATTTATGAAAGGCAGAAACATCGCTAAATTTGTCAGTGACCAAGGTATAGACAGTGAACATAAACACAACTGAGTAGTTATTTGGAATGAGTGCCTGAGCTCTGATAAAAGTGTCTACTCATTGCATTAACTCCATTAAAGTCCCAACACAGGTTCACTGATATCCATTCCTGTGGTTGACAGCTTAGTCAATATCTCTCTTGTGTTGTATCTTTCTGTCATGACATTGATGTCTGTAAGACAGAGGAAGTAATCGTTGATGACATTGTGCAAAAATATTAAGTAATCATTTTCACTTTTTCCTATCGTCTGTTGTTTCATCTGCACTTTTCAAGCTTTGCCACTCATAAGTGTGCCTGTTATGGCCTGTTCAGTATATTCAGATCAAATGACCTTGAATTGTTCTGTTTGATGTCGTACATTTATAGGACTATCCAGTACAGTGGAGGCCAACCATTTTGGCAAGCATGCCACAAATTAGCCCCTCACCCCCTGGCCGTGTTGTTATTGCACAGTCATTTAGTACTTGCATACTCAAGAACTAAATAACTGCTCAGTAACATCCCCACACAGCTTTGTAGCGATGCTGACTGCACTGTAGCTCATTACTGCTGCGTAGTAGCTTGTTAATACTGTGCAATAGCATCATGTCATGGTTCATGCCCTGTGACACTACTGCGCAGTGCTAATGAGCTACTGCTCAATAAGTATCTCATGTAGATGCGGCTCTTGAGTACTATTCTGATCCCTTTCCCTTGCCTAATCTGTGGTAGTCCTTCCTGCTCCCTGCCCTGTGCTCTCTGCCTCATCTGATGCTCTGCTTTCTGCCTCCTGGTGGCCAGGGTACTAGCAGCTGTGCCATGTTATTGGAATGTGGTTGCACAGTGGTTAAGGTGTCTTGCTGTGCTCTAGGGGCAAGTGGTTAAGTCCTAAGCTGGACTTGTGCCAAAGGCTACCCCATTTAACCCATTGTAAATGGGTACCTGGTCATTTGACTGTGGAGTCAAAAACAGTTTGGTGTGACGTTATCTATCTTATTCCACTATGTACTGTTGATTATAGAAGCCAGCATGCCTTGACTATGCTAGTCCAGATGGCTGTTTGGCTCAGGTGTATCCCTGACATTTGACCAGACTATAGTACTGCATCCCCTTTTCAGGTTGTATCTTGCCCTCACTTGACAGTTGTGATTATGAAGCAGCAGTAACTTCTTCTATTGCTTTAATAATTATCTTCCAATTATAAGTTTAACTTTCAATCCTTGTTCCCAAGAAGAAAAGCATTTCTATGAGTTTTTCTATGCCTCATATCATTTCAAAGTAGACAGTTTTTCCTAATAATTCTTTTGGGAAAGAATCAGAAAATTTAATTTTAAATTTATAGTGCTTAAAATTGTCATGGAGTCTTTAAGTATTCATGACTTACTGTCTCATGTCTAATTATCAATATGTCTTTGCTTGCATATTGTCAGTGCCACATTGGTCTTGCTGAGCAATTGTGGGCTTTACTGATTTTGACTGGGTTTGGGATTGTCTGCATTGCTAGTGAATGAAACACTTATGGGGTGAACAAAACAGACTAAAAAACAGGCTTCATAATAAGTGTATAAGAATATTCAGTTGAAGGTACATACCTCATACTAAGATAGGAAACAAGGCCTTCTTACAGGAGGTACATAATATCTCATCCCACTGAGAGTCTTGACTTCAGTTATCTTTGAATCAGGATCTTAAGCAAGAGAGCTGGTAAGGACTGGGCCAGATTAGGAACTCAGGATGAACTGGCTTTCTTTGTTACAAATGAATAATATATTGTTTCAATATATATTGTAAATTATGGATAACCCATTAATTCCCTTGTTTGAAACAGGTTAACTGCTGACAGCGGTTTTAAAAAAATGTGGACCAGATAGGGTCTAGTAGGTGCTTTCTAGGGTCACGTCTTTTGGTGTAATAAAATTACTTGCTTACTTTTTTAATACATCGTTGTGAAGAACTGATGAAGCCCGAGTGATGCTGGAGGCAGTGGTGTCAATTGTTTTGGGGTTTTTTATATGCTGTAACTTCAAGGGGATGTTATACCTCTTGATAATGCAATGGGTTTTGTTTCTCCATTTGTTATTTCTCTTTTTAAATGACTGCTATGGAGGACACTAAATAACATAAGCAGCAAGTGAATCAACAAAACCATGTTCATTAGCAAGTGCCCTTTGAATTACTGTTTCTTTTTAAAATAGCTTTATTAGTTCATGCTATCAGAAGCAACAGACATACACAATGTTTAGCTTCTCTGAAGAAGGCTGTCAGAGCAAGAATGTCAGGGCCTAAAATATTATTATGTTGCTAGTTGCTAGTTGTTACTGTTATTCTGTTCAGCCATGGAGCTCTTGAATTCAGTAGCTAATTTTGGAAAATCTAAGGCAATTAAAAATATATACACATCTAAATACACAGCAAGGTTTAAAATAAATCCAGTTTTTTTTAGCAGGCTGTGTAAAGATGTGGTTGTATCCAGAACTTGTTTAATGAAATCATTGGCAGCAAGATTTAGGCTAAATATATAAAGAGCTTAACATGTTGGGGAGGGGGGCAGCATAACACATTATTCTCAAAGAAATTTGTTTAAAACTGAAGGTCGTATTTTTTCCTCAAGAAGTATCTTTCAGATGGTACAGAAGAGGTCTCATTATCTTTCTATTTTGTTTATCCCATTTTCTCTGTTTACAAGTGGAAAAAATAGTTTTCCTAATTGTCGGGACCAAAAGTGTAGGCTACAATTTCAAAGGGAAGCTGTATTTATACTGGCTTGTATATCATCGGCAAAAATCTGTATTGGGACCTTTGTAAAGAACTCATTTAACTAAAATGAGACAGAAAAAGAAATGAGCTCAGTTTCCCATAATTATGCTGGTGCAAAAATAAAAACCAAACCAAACAAATATTTTTGCCACTGATGTAAACATGTAAATCTCTTGACTAAGAAGGTACCAATGGAACATAGTCACTTTTTTATGACGACTTAGGAAATGACAAATGTCTAGGTAGGAAGAACTACAGAGAAAAAGTGTTTTTATGATAGGAAAAGGCCTGTCAGAAGCTTTGGCACCTTACATGGTTATTAAATGGCACATAAATTTTCATTTTTTTTCAGAATTGTTATTTCTGTTGCACTGTGAAATTGTCAGTATTTTTGGAAATTTCACCTTGAATTCATCTTTTTTAGTTTTGAAATTTGGTATTTTGTTGAAATTTGAAGAGTATAATAAGCTTTTATTGGTCAGATAAACATAAATCAGGTATAGCATACAGTCACTGATGGGCTGAAAGTGTGGATAAAAAAATAAAGTCAGTTTTCTGGCTCCTCTCTCGGGGCTATACACAACATCCCCACATCTGTATCCTTCATGTGTCTTGAAGTTCTCTAACTTGGGTGTTAAACATACACCTATGGGGCAGATTTGGCCAGTAGAGCCATTTCACCCAGCCTGCAGGGCTTGTAGAGGGGTTGGGAATTCAGGGGTAAGGCAAGCCATGGAGCCCCAGTGGACATTAATGGTGGTGGCAAGTAGGGCTGTGCGAAGCTTTGGTCACTGATTCAGTTCGGCCCAATTCGGTGGCTAAATCTCCAAATCTGAATCGAATCAAGAGACCCTTTAATCTCTCTGAATCTAACTGGAACCCTCCAAATCGATTCACAGAAATTCAGAGAGATTTGATGATTCAGACATAGACACAGCTTTAAATGTTTTTTCTACATACCTCAAGGTACCAGACGGCTCGTGAATGCTGAGATGCTGGGGCAGGTGGGGTGTCCCATGGGAGTGTGGGGGAGGGGGTCCCCAGCATGCTTGGTGGCGGACCTGGAAGTGGACCAGAAGCACTTCCGGTCCACTTCTGGGTCCACCACTGAGTGTGCGGGGGACCCTCCCCCTACCCCCCAGCTTGGTGACTGGTCCCACCTGGGTCTGGGGAGGTACCTGGGGGTCCCCCTGTGGCTGATTGCTGAGTCGGGAGGGTGTGGAGGGGTCCCCTGATGCTGAGCGGTGGACCGGGAAGTGACCTCACGTACTTCTGATCCACTTCCGAGTTTGCTATTGAGCACATGGGGGGAGGGAAGGGGCACCCACTTCACCATCTCAGCATTCATGAGCCATGCCTGGTACCTCCAAGGTATGTAGAACAAACATTAAAAGCTGTGTCTATGTCCGAATGACTGATTCTCTGAATCAACATTGAATCTTCAGATTCAGGTTTGGCCCAATCGAATTGGGACAGTGATCCAACTCAACAAATTGAATCACTGTCCTCCACTTTAGGCTGAATCTAGATCGGAATTGAATATGGCCCATTTTGCACACCCCTTGTGGCAAGGCAACAAGTGATGGCTGTTATCTTTACAGTACTGCTTACCCTGCTGCTACTGCTGGATTCATATCTGGCTTGGGGGAGGCTTTTTGTAATCTAGATCCAGTCCATGAGGAGTCTTTCAGTCCAGATCTATCCCAGGGGTAGAGGTGAGTTTGATACCCCTACTCTAATTTCTTGCTAGAGGAACCACTTATACACAGTGCATAAGGTGGTAGATTTTATGCATGTACTAGTTCATTTGCTCTCCTGTTATCTGTACCACTTTTTTGCTGTGAACAATATTTTTTCTACTCTCACTAGGCTTTGAAATTCTTTGGAGCTGGTCTAAAGATCCATCAACATTTGCTACAATCCAGGTTTTGATTTGGCATAGTGTTTAAGGGACATGTTCAACCTGAAACAATCAGTACTCCCATATCAGGCTTTACTTCTTTGAATTGGCTATTGTCTGGATAGTAGTCTGTTATGTGACTAATGCCAGTTTTTTTGCAAGCTCTTTTTTGCCAGAGATTTCTAGCTTAGATGCCAAAAACAAATGTCCACTTGGCAGTTTTCCCTGCCTTCTGCAGTACTCTTTACTGTACAAATCATCTGGCTTTTCTGAAGTTTTCAGCAGTACTTTAGTTTTTGTCATAGATGAACTGACCCTTTTAGGTAATTGGACTTCAGCTACAGCTGTGAGAAGGAATCATGTGACAAGAGACTAAGCCTGGTGGGAAATGTAAGAGCAGTCTGACAGTAGCTAGAGACTCTTTCTTTTTAGTTCTCAGGCATAGATTTGAGGAAGCAGTCTGAAGAAAGCCTGTTGGAGAGAGCAGAGGCCAGTTTTCCTGAGCATGTGGGCATATGACCAGTAGGCAAGAAGAGTTAGTTGAGAGAGAAATCTCAGTTAAAGGACTTTCAGGGATTAGAAGTCCCCTAGGTAGGACAGCATTAAGGAAGAGTTTCAAGAGAAAGCAACAAGGTAGGGGAAACCTTGATTAAGGATTAGTTGAGTCTGAAGAATAGGTTTGTGAGATCCTGAAAGCTTTGTATTTAATAAAATGGACTCATAAATATGGGAAGTTGATAAAGAAACTTCTACAAGATGAAGTTTCATAACTGAGGCATATGATGAGCCCAAGGTAAGACTGGCTGGTCACAGCTATTATTCCTAATAAAACAGTGAAAATTATCTGTATATTCTCCTTGACTAGTTTTTATGGTGCTAGTGAGTGCAAACAAGTACTGATAAGCAGAGATGCTGATACAAGTTTTGGTCTTAGTCATAGCCATTAATGGCCAGATTCTCAAAAACATATGGAATATCTTTGAGAATCTCAAATACTTCTAAAAATCTGGCCTGTATGCTATAAATCATTATCCCCTTAGATAACTACTAAGAGGCTGTTTGGCCTCTAAACCTTTTTTGTGGCATCCACATATTCTGAAAGTAAATGGAACCCAGGTGTACCACAGTGTCTACTCCCCTCTCCAATAGAAGGGAATGGTCAGCAGGGCGTACGTGCTAGAGATGGAAACTGCAGCTTGCTTGCAGTTTCTCCTTCTCCAGTGTGTCTACAGAGGAAGACCAGGACACAGGAGCTTGACCATATACATGGTTTATTCAGGTGCAGAATAAAAGGGGAAGGGATAGAATAACTAGATAGGTGATAAAAGATAAATGTTTACATATAATGCATTTCAAGTCAGCAAATAACAGAGCAGGTAATTATAGTATTCCCCAAGACCCACGAGAGAAACCTCACCCATGGAATACACAGAGGGTAAGTAAGTGAGTCCCAGCAATCAATGGGTAAGCACCCCAAAATATAAAGCCCAACAAACAGTCAATAAACACTCCAAAATATGAGATGCAGTGAGTAATTAATAAACACTCCAAAATATATGGCAATCCCGAATACCTCTCTCCTCTACAGGAGTCTCTTTTTCTCCAGTGTAACCCCCTTCTGATGGGGCTATCCACTGTGTCCCTCCCTGGTGGGAAACCCCTAGCCTGAGAGCTCACACTTCCCAGCAAGTAGGGGTCCAGCAAGGGTTCCTGGTATTTCATCCCCAGCTAGGCAAACAGCTCTTGCAGTGGGTGCTCTGTCTCAGTCCCCTCGTGCATGTGTGGCTCATTCACATGCCTGGATGGCTTGGCCTTCTGAGCAGGTTGCAGTCTGGGCCACCTCGTGCCAGCCTAGGGCTGGGGCTCCAATACAGGCTCACCACACTGCAGAGCCTGTACTGCCCATGGGCCCTCATGCCCGGCAGCAGGGAATGGGGCCTGAATTGCCCCCTGCCTCCTCCAAGGGCCCTCAGCCCGTCAGTGACTTACCGTGCACTATTCAACCTCATGCCAGGGTTGGAGACCTGAGCCACCTCAAGCAGCTCCCAAGGTCCTGGTCCCTCTCAGACCCTCCATGCAGTGATGCCTCCACTGTCTTGCTAGGCTGTCTCGCAGTGAGGGGTTGGGGACACAGCTGCCTGCGGCTCCCATCCAATGGCGGAGTCTTTGGGTTCTTAAGGGCAATTGGAAGCGCCCCCTGGGTAGCTCTTCTCTAGCTCTTCCTCAGCCCCAGATTCTTCTTTCTTCTCCATCCCTCATTGTCTCCACCACATGCTGTGCACACAGCTCCTTATATGCCCTTTTGGGGCTTCGCCCCAAGATTGATGACTGGCCAATCTGGGGGAGGTTTTACACAGTCTTCAATTAGGCCCTCAATCCTTGTCTGGCTCCGACGTAGGAGTGGGGCGGACTCCTCCAGAGGCTCCTCCCCTGCTGGTCTCTGATTGGTGGGTTTGCCCCACCAATTGCTTGGCAATTCTCTAAGCCCAAGGAAGATTGCTAATCCAGGTAAAAGTAGGCAAGCCCGCCACACACAGCATATCTCTTCAAAATTATATGTTGTGGACTCTCCTCCATATGTCTTGGTTGCAGAAGTTCCTTTTAAAATTTCCTTTTATATTTTGATGGCATGGCATAATATAATGTAAATAAACCTTTTTATGTCTATACTTCTTAAACACAGCAAAAGGCAGGCTGATGATGAGTTAATAATAATAGTGCTTTTCATTTGTAGCAAATTCAACTCCAAGGGTTAGGCACAAATTCTCAAAAGATATCTAGGACCTTATATCACACTGAAGTTGAGAGATGAAGTAAAAGAGTTAATACCTTTGAGCATTTGGTTTTCAAAGTTCTACACGTGGGCTAAAGCCAGATCTCTGTCTCACTTACACTAAGGCCCCTTTGTGCTGCTCTGACAGAGTAAGAATTTATTATGGTTTCTTCCTAATATTTCTGCTGTGAAGTTCTCTCTCTTTTTTTAAAAAAACTAATTTTAGAATTCTAAAACAGGTTTTTTTGGGGTGTGATTTCCTATGGAAATAATGTACTACTAAAGAAAACAGGAAAAGCATAGGCCTCTTGGCTATTAATTGTGACATTTGGACAGCCGGAATACACAGTTGTTTTGATGACAACAGCATTGTCCTTCAGAGTGTCTTTAATTAAGAAAAGTGTATGGTGCATCTGGAGAATGAGCTTTGTGTGTCTCATTTTTCAGTTGAACCCTTGGCAGATTCTTCCAGAGGTTCATAAAACATTTGGTTTTAAAAAATACATATATTATTTGTTTTGGATTGTCTACCAAAAGAAAATATTGTTGGGGAAATCTGCCTACTGTAAATCCCTGTCCCGTTTAAGAATTTAAGTAAACTGAACAGTGACATTATTCCTATTATTACGTTTTTGAAATATCTCCTGATAAAGTAATACAGAAAAAAAGCTGTACCAGTGACTGTTTCTCACAAGTTAAAATGAGATGACAATCATTCTAGAACGCTTAATGACAAGTAGTGATCCTACTGTATACATCTACAGCTGGACAGCATAATCATTAACCTGATAATTAATATACTTACAAAGCTGCATTATAATTCAGAATTTGATTTACTGAAGTTATTTTCAATATAAATATTTTCCATAAATTTCTTTTCTTTTATAAATTTGAGTCTGTGTTTAGACCATAGGTGGTGACATAATACAGTGATGAATTAAACTATGTGTGGAGATCTGAATTCAAGTTAGGTTTCAAGTGCAAGTACCTTCAGATTAATTGTAATTCATATATACCATAGTATGTTATTTGCCAGGTTGGGCAATATGACTTGTAGTAATTTTAATTTAAGTGGTAAATTGTATACCACGTATAACCTAACAACTGTATGTCACAGTTATACCATGTACATTTAGAACTAAAAAAATGAAACTAATCTGTTACACATCAGGGCTAGGGACAGACATTACACATAAACCAGTTTAAGTGATCAGAAACTTGTTTAAACCTGTAACAGAACAGACATTCAATGCACACAAACCAGTTTGAAAATGGCTGAAACCAGTTTGAGATAAACCTGGTTGAATCAGACTTAACTGATTTGGCTTAAACCAATTTATGCAATGTCTGTCCCAGACCTCTTGCTGGTTTAAGATAAACCAGACTCTCCCAGCATCCCAGCATACTCTCTGGTTTGGTGGGGCTCTCAGCTCCACAGCAGGGCTGGCCCCTCCCCTCTGCTGCCTCACTGGAGCTTGGCAGTTTCTGTGGGCATCTTCCTGGCTTCTGCTCCCCACCTCCCCTCCTTGCTCTGTGCTGAGCAGGCATTCCCTCGTCCCTCACAGACACCTCAGCATTAGCTAGCAGACAAGATGCCAGCTACAGTCTGTGCTGTGGGAGATGATAGAGGCAGACAGGCTTTTTGGAGCTATTCAACAGGTCGCTTAATGTCCTTCCTTGGAAAAGCTGTTTAAGAGCTGTTTGTTCCTCCCCTTCCCCTCACCACTCCCTGCTGAGCAGGAATTCCCCCCTTCCATCTGCCTTGCAGAGAAGTTATCTGTGTATTAGCTAGCAGATCACTAGAGCCTCCTGCTAGGACCTGGCCACATCCCTCCTCAGCTCAGCTCTGCAAGGGAAGGGAGGGCTGTTCTTGTGCCCCCTAGCTTCCAGTCTGAGCCACTGCAGGCACATGCCTGAATTTCCTCAGTTCAGAGGGATTGTCTGTATGGTTGGAAACCAGTCCAGCCTAGCCAGGTTAGACTAACCTGCAAAGGTTGAATCAATTCATACTCAGGCTTTATGAACGTCTATCCCTAGCCCAGAAGTACTTTCCATTCATTTAAACTGTGCTGTTGTAGAATGTGTGCTGTGCTGTAATACTGTGGCAAAAGTGAGATTACAAGGTTGTATTGTGACTGTTTCCCGTTAGACTTTGCTTAGCACTTCTAAGGAAGTTAATATAGAAAGGTGAAGGGAATACAGTATAGGTGCACATCATAAAAGGAAGTAGTCAGTATTGTTCATACCACAGTAGGAGAGTTGTGTGGGTACTGTGATATTTTAGTTTGCTAGCAGGCATGAAAAACCACGTTTTTATTTTGGGTTATTTAGTTTGATCCAGAATGAAATTCTTTGTTTGATTTTTGCGGTTTTTAAATAATTTTCAAATAAATTGTCAAAACCTAAAAAAATATATACTTATATATAATTTTATATTTTGATGTCATGGCATAATGTAATATAAATAAACTCTTTCATTTCTGCTCTTTTTAATAAACTTAGTAAAAAGCAGGCTGCTAATGGTATTTAAATATTTGTTTGACACTTTTTAAGCAAAATTTCTATTTTTATTCGAAGAAATGCTTAACTTACTTTTAAATTAACTTTAGAAAACTTAACCTAAAGAAATCTTAAATGAAGCATCCCTTTGAATACAAATAGAAATTGTTCTTAGAAAGTATCAAATATTTACATTATGACATCAAAAAGCTCACCGAAACTTTTCACTCTATATAGTAGCTGCCCACCTGAGATGTGGTTAAGCAGGGATTGATTTCCTGAGTTTGCAGTCTAAATAGACAAGAACTGGGACGAGAAACAGCCCAGAGGTGAAATAGCGTGTCAGAAGTCAAACAATAGGTTAGTGGCAAAACTGGAAATTGAAACTGGGTCTCCTGAGTCTCTGGCTAGTGTCCTAATCACCAGCTATGCTGTCTTTCTTTCTCTGTAGAAATCTATGTTGCTGAAGTAAGTGAAGTATAACCTATACGTATTTGTACTGAGCCCTTGCTAAATGTATGGCATCTGTACTTTTTATTTTCCAGAGGACTACAACCAACAAGACTTCCGGTGCTCCTTCATACAGCAGATGGTCCAGTTCACAGCCACATCAGGTAATATGCCCCTTTTCAAGGAAAACATACAGCACAGACATGCTCACACTGCTTGACTATATTTAAGTACTAATCAAGAATGGGTTCTGAGAGAGTTATTCATTTAGGTAACACAAATGAGGCAAACTGTCAGATAGCATAAGCTGGCACATTGCCACTGAAGTTGATGGAAGTCTTTCTGTGAGAGGTTGCACAGGTCCACTGATGTCCCCTAGGGATTCACACAGCCATGAGTCATCTAAATCAGTGGTACCACTGTAGGTAAGGAGAGGCATTATTGCAATGGTTTTTGTCAGAGCTGAAGCTCCATATCAACGGGGCATCCAACAGGTTCAGCAGTAAGTCTACACTTATGCTACAGGTGATTTTTGTCTTACGGTTTTTGGAATGTATGATGCATAATTTAGATAAATTGTGTCACTATTCCTACTGAAACAATGTTTTGCACTTTTTAAAATAATCAAACTTTAAAAAATGGTAAAGATAATCCAACAAATGAGAAGAAAGTATAAGGATCTGTTACAAACCCCATGCTTGTTGCTGGTGCACAGAATGGAAGTGGTGTGACAGTGGTCAGTGATGAAGTTGTTACGAGCCAACTCTTTTAAATTGGCTGTGGCATGTGAGGAGGAGTATGCTGTCAATTCACTCTGGTGAAATGGAGAGCACAAGAGAGAGACAGACACTATTTTGACTGTTGGCAAAAGCATGATTCACTTTAAGCCAGTGAACCTGTTGTTTAAACATAAAATGTAACCTCTTTCCCCAAAAGTGTATTTTTAAAGTGTTCATCTCACATTGATTGTCATCTAAGCTTTCAGAGCAAAAGCTGTGACATTAGAAAAAAAAAACAAAAACAGCTATTTAGATGGCAACCTTCAAACCTGGAATAGTGTGTTTGTTCTGATTGAACGATAGGTGTATGCAACAGAGGAAAGGTAACACCCAGCATAGTATTAATTTTGCAAGATGTCAATTATGATTTGGTTTACAAAATTAAGACCAGAGGCAGTATAGATTTGGGTACCATATTTATTCAAACGTTGGAAAAATTCATGGTGGAGAGAGACGGCTGAATAAATGGTTACCTTCCCTAAAGTTACTATTGCACCATGTGTTTTACTTTTCACTTAATGTTTTTGTTATTGAAACAAGACACATCTTGCTCCAGTGTCCCTCATAGGTAGGATTGTAGTTCCTTTCAGTAGTCTGTCTGCCTGTAGGGCGATGCAGTATCCACACACAGTCCATCTGCAATTTGGACTAATTAGTTCTTCGGCTTGTTTGTCAGCCCATTCAACTGGGGTGCCAAGATTTCAGCATTGTTTTCCCTAACCCCATTTTGAGAGGGGAGCTTTTGCACTATTAAGAGAATTTAAAAAAAAGTGATTGGAGGTTTATTTTTTGAGTCATTTCCTTTTTTAGTGAAGGACCGGGCTGTTGAAGCTGTTGGCAGATTCCCACAGATGTGCAGGGCAAAGAAGTGATGAATGTTATTTTCTTATTGTATACATACAATTGAGTCATCATGTTAACTGGAGACGGGCCCCTAAACTCATGAAAAGAGTGCACCTCTAATAAATCATAAGAATTACATATTACATTCTTCACACTTTATATTCTTGCTAAGAAGGGGAAGAGATAAGTATGTAATAAAAGTTGTTTGTAGCATTAGAATCCTGTTAAACCACTAGTACAGTTGAGAGATTAACTACTAGGAATGTTTTTGAAACTATGTCTAGCCCATCCTGTGTTTGCTGGAAAACCTTATTCTCCTGTATTAAAACATGCCTGTGGTAATTCTTCTCCACCTACGTTATACCCCACGCATTTTAATCTTTTTTCTTCCTCTGTCATTTACACTCTAATCTCTTTTTCTCTCATCCATGTTTATTGTGAACCTTTGTCCTCTGTGTCTTGGGTTTAATAAGCTTATAAACTTGCCTGATGGTTATTGCAAATACCAATACCAACTGCAAGGATGTATGGCAATGCTACTGCTCTGTGCAGGAATTATAATGCTGCTGTGCACTCCTGTTTTGAGATTGCAAAATATTTTTATTGGATCATGGATTCATATTTAGTCTTCTGTCCTTCAAGAATCTCTATATAGTTAACTTAAACATTTTGAAGATAGCTTTCCAACAAAAAAAATATTAAAGTTCAAATTCATATTGCTTGCTTTTTTCTTCAGTCTCATGCAGTGACTCAATAAAGGTGCTTTTCCACATACATCTTACAAGAATCCTTACAAAAGTCTAACAGAACTATACAACTGAGGCCTTTGCATCAAGGCATGTTAAAATGACTTCCTCCCTCCCTCTGCCTTTTCATTTTTTTTGTCTTTTTGTGAAGTTAGAGGACATATGAGATTTTAAAGGATTCTATAGGAAAGTCAATGAGTCCAGCAAAATGTGCCATTTTCAGAGACTCTTCTGTTTTATAAGATCGTAATAAATGTATACATACATACATTTACACCTGTGATTAACTGAGGTATACTGTCTACTTCAAGGATGCTGTGTTGGGCGGGTTTTAAACGTGACATTGCATTGCAAGATTAGCATGTACCATAGTCTGATGTACTTTATATGATCCTCGAGCCTAGGAAAGCAACCTTGCATCACTTTAGAGACAGCATGGCTACCTGATCCTGAAGGAAGTAGGTAGGGAGGTGGTACTTATCAGCCATTGTTCTTTTTCTAGGCAATTTAGCACCTGATGGATTTCTGGCACAACGTTAATTTCAAGGAATGAGACTACAGCTGGGACAAGCTGCCCTGCACTGATATGACCCTGTCTGGATCATAAGAGTTTTTTAGTGACACACTAGATTTAGACATGAGGTGCTCTGAACATCACATTACAGCTGACCATATGAGTGATACCAGCATCTGATGAGCGTGACACCTGACTTCCCTGGCTAGTAACACTTTTAGCACTGGCTACAAAAAGCTGTTGTGTAGCCAGAGAACCCATATGGAGTAAGTGGTGGAGGGAAAAATAGTCCTAAAGGATGACAGAATTCAAGAGGCAAGCAGGAGGGCTGGGCTAGTTAGGAAGGTGAGAATTTCAGTCTGACTGTTGAGATGTTGGGCTGTGTTCTTGCTCTTTGTCATGGGGGTGTGATTCTTAAACACAGTATTTTTGCTGAGACACGCAAGAGAATGGCACACTGCCCCTGCTTGCTCATATGCAATGAGTTTATTGCAGAATCTATGTATTGTTGTCTTATCCTGGTAATCAAGACCATTTGGGTTCGTTTTTAATATTAATGAGTTTTGAAAATAGTTGGCTAATCTCACCCTTGCATATCTTACTTAATTACCGGGCTAGTGACTGAAGTGGTACATAAACTGGTTTGACTAATCAGAAACTGATTTAAACCTGTAACAGAACAGAATCTCAGTGCAAATAAACCAGTTTCAAAATGTCTGAAACTAGTTTAAGATAAACCATCGTTGAATGTAGTTTCAGACTTAACTGATTTGGGTCAAACTGGTTTATGAAACTTCTGTCGCAGACCCCTTCCTGGTTCAAGTTAAATCACAGCCCCCACAGCATCCCAGGATGCTTTCCAGCCCTGGGCTGGGCCATGCTGTCTGCTCCAGAGAGCAGGGCTGGCCCCACCTCTCTGCTTCCTAGCTGGAGCAGTGAGGGCTGGCTCCCTGGCTTCACTGGCTGGCTCACTGCGCCCCTTCCCCGCCCCCACCTCCAGGCAAACCCCAGATGGAGTCTGGGGCCAGGGAAGGGGGTTAAGCTTACCTTTCCCCAAGTACAGAGCTGCATTGCTCTGCTAAAAATTTACTGCTGGCTGTGACTGTGAACTACAAATCCCAGAGGCACCTGGAAGCAAGAAGAGGAATTGATGAGAAACCCTGAGAGTCGTGCTGCTCTGATTTTGGACTGCAAATTCCAGAGACCTCAGGGGCAGCAGAAAGAGTAAGCAAATGCACAGCCCAGGCTGGCTTATAGTTCTTCAGTTTATAGTTTTTCAGAGAAAGAACTATTCTTGTTCAAGCTTTTATGAATTCAATGCCAGTACCTTCACCCCTCCCCCCACCAAGCCTAGGCAGAGCAGGGCTGGGGCTTGGCCATGCCCCCTCTGTTCCAGCAGGAAGGAGGAGAAAAGTCTTGGAGGGCTCTCTTCGCTTTGGCAGTGACTGGTGGGCGTGCTCTAGCATCCCCTAGCTTCTGGCTTGAGCTACTACAGGTATGTGGCTGCATTTTCTGAATCAACAGTGAATGTCTGTTCATTTGCTTATCGGGTCAATCTCTGTGGTTTAGACTAACCTGGAAAGACTGAATTGATTCAGCCTTGGGCTTTTTGACTGTCTGTACTTAGACCAGGAGTTTAACAACTGCTCTCATATTTCAGTTGGTAACATATTTGCTTATGGACTGAGCCCAAATCAGGGACAATAGTAAACATGGGGCAAACATCCAGTGGTTGAGAAATAACAGATTAGAGCTGACTTTTTATAGTTTCATAATTTTATAGTTTCATAGTTGGTAGGGTTGGAAGGGACCTGAGCAGATCATCAAGTCCGACCCCTGCCATGGCAGGAAAGAGTACTGAGGCCAAACAACCCCGGCAAGGTGTTCATCCAGGCTCCTTTTAAACACGCCCAGGGAAGAAGCCAGCACCACTTCTCTTGGAAGTTGGTTCCAGATCCTAGCCGCCCTGACAGTGAAGTAGCGCCTTTTGATGTCTAGCTTGAATCTACCCTCTGCCAGCTTGTGACCGTTATTTCTTGTCACTTGTGGTAGTGCGTGGGGGAACAGGGACTCTCTCAATGCCTGCTGGTTCCCCCTGACTAGATTGTAAATGGCCACTAGATCCCACCTCAGCCTTCTCTTGTGGAGGCTGAACAGGTTTAGGTCCCTTAGCTTCTCCTCCTAGGGCCTGCCCTGCTGACCCCTGATCATGCGGGTGGCCCTCCTCTGGACCCTTTCCATGTTGTCCACATCCCTCCTGAAGTGTGGTGCCCAGAACTGGATGCAGTACTCCAGCTGCGGCCTGACCAGTGCCGCATAGAGGGGGAGGATCACCTCCTTGGACCTGCTTGAGATGACAAGATGCGGTTGGCCTTCCTGACTGCATCCCCACACTGCCGGCCCATGTTTGTTTTGGCATCAGTAATGACTCCAAGATCCTTTTCTACCTCTGCACTGATGAGAAGGGAGTTCCCCAGCCTGTAGGAATGCTGCTGGTTCTTCCTCCCCAGGTGCA
>NW_017729006.1:7939329-7939612 GCF_001723915.1 Gavialis gangeticus
GGTATGCTGCTGGTTCTTCCTCCCCAGGTGCATCACTTTGCACTTGTCGGTGTTGAATCCCATCCTGTTCTCATCCGCACTCCCCTGTAACCTGTCCAGGTCTGATTGCAGTCTATTCCTCCCTTCTAGCATGCGCACTTGTCTCCACATCTTAGTGTCATCTGCGAATTTGAACAGGGTGCTTTTTACTCCCTTGTCCAAGTCACTGAGGAAGATGTTGAACAGTGCGGGCCTGAGGACCGAGCCCTGGGGGACCCCACTGCCCACATCCCTCCAGGTCGAA
>NW_017729006.1:7939916-7974876 GCF_001723915.1 Gavialis gangeticus
CCTGGTCATAGAAGGCCACAAGGTTGGTCTGACAGGACCTGCCTCTAATGAACCCATGTTGGTTGCACCTAAGCATAATCTCGCCTGCTGGCCCCTTGAGGACATGCTGTAGGATCATTCTCTCAAAAAGCTTACCCAGTAGCAAGGTAAGACTAACAGGCCTATAGTTTCCTGGTTCCTCCTTCCTCCCTTTTTTGAAAAGGGATAATGCTCCTTTATTTATAATTGTGGTATTTCAGTCCTGTGTGGCTTTTTTAAAGTCATTTTTAAGGCCCTCAGATCTTAACCTTTAGGAACTGTTTCATGGTTTCTTGCAGATAGTCAAAGCTTTTCTTAATTCAGCAGCAAAACCCTAATTAAGGTTAGGGTAAATCTTGTGTGTGTGTGTGTGTGTGTGTGTGTGTGTGTGTGTGTGTGTGTGTGTGTTGAACCCAGAGCAGAGACATGAACTGTTGTAGATTCACTGTGGAAATTTTTTTTTGTTGAGATATTAAGAGAATATTGGAGTACTATTGTGTGTTTTATATTAATCAACTAGTCCTGAAGTTCTAGTAAGGTGATTGTTTTGTTCTTGTATTTTTTGGTAGTGTAAGGTGCCTAACTGTTAGTCCCATGAAAAGGAATCTTGTATTTAGCTACAAAACAGCCGTAGGATAGGCAGCTATGAAGAAAACATCTTCCAACCTACTTTTCAGTTTCTCTGATGACTAAGTCACTTGTATCTTGCTGAGATTGCTAACAGAGGTGGTAATTTTTAGGATAAATATATCTGTCTGTTAAAAAAGGTCCTGAGAACACCAGCCTATTTTCCCAGAGGCCACTGAGCAGCTGTCAAATGGCAGGAACAGCATTCCTTCATTGTTGGCCTGGTTGTGAGTCGAACCAGCCTGCTCACCTAAATGAGAATGATATGGTCCAACAACCAGGGTTAAACCTTATTATAAAGGTCAGATAGGATCTGGCAACTTTCCAAAGGCATTTCCAGACCTTTGTGTTGTCTGGTCTATGTTGCTGCCTTCCAGGAGTTGGCATATAGCCAACAAATCTGTGGCTAAATTTAGTAGGCTTAATAGGAGTTAATGAGTGAAATATGTCAGTTTTGAAATACTTTGTAAATGTAAAAATCCTTCAGTACTTACCCCCATAATCCATCTTTTCAGAAGTCAATAAATAGTTATGCAATAGATTGTAAAATCTTTAAAGGAGTCAGTTACAATATTTTGGCTCAATTTTCATATTTCTGTGACTTTTAGCTTCATTTTCAACTGTCTTGAGACACAAGTACTTGAAGGTGACAACACGTGGGCTGCGAACAGCTGTAACTGAGATTTCAAATGTTTTGGTAATGGAGTTCTGTTTTATTTTTTAAAACATCTTTATCCAATGAACGTGTCCCATTTCCACATAGTTAGTGGTTTATTAAAAATAATCTGGTAATCTCTTTACTGAATTTGTACGAAAAGTAAAATTGTGCCTTTGGGAAGTACAGGGAAGTTCAGGACACTGCGAGTTTCTTGCAGGATACAGTGATTTGAAGAAGTCTGTATTATAGCCATTCGCAATATTGTGCGCCATCTGCAAATTTCTCGCTTGCAAGACTCTTAGTGAGAGAATGGTTTGCTGTAGTTGATATTCTAAGATTCTAAATTCATGGTCAATATGGCATTCTGTCTCTTCCCAGGGGGGCTGGTTTAGTATGATACAGCTAGCAGACAGGTTTTTTTTGGCGCAGGCAATAGATGCTCCTGTCCTTAAAGCCAAAATGTCTGTCTTGATCTCAGCTGCCAACATTTCCCCCCACCCCTCCCCCCGGCCTTTCATCATATCAGCCCTGGGAGATAAGTGTTACAAGTTATCCCTTGTTCCTGAGTTTGAGGTCAGTAATGGAGAACCTGGGTTCCTAGGCTCTAGAAATGCGTCTCTTCTGCTTCAGGCTGCAGCAGACTTCTCAGGCTCTGGGTGTGGTCTGAACAGTTTAGAGGTAGACAGAACACTGCACTGCATGGGGGTCATAAATGGTGTGCAATTACTTGTAATCTGTAGGTGGAGCCAAGCTTGCATGTAATTGTATTTCTGATAAAGTATCACCTGGGGCCCCTGCTGAGATCTAGACCCTATACAAAGACAACTCCTCTTTTGAAAACCTTGTAATCTAAGTTACTTACACACTGGGGAGGGGAAACAGAGACACAGAGAAGCTGTGCGACTTTGAAAAAAATCACTCTTCAGGTCACTGGTAGAGTGGGGAACAGAGATGAAGTCTAAAGGGACCAAGACAGACATGGCTGCTCTATAGATCTCAAGGATAGGAAATAGTTGACACTATTTCCAGTTCTGGTTGGTTAAGATGCCATGGTGTGGTCCTATGTGTGGATAACCTGGTTACTGCCTGAGCCAGAAGTGGTATAACCTGTGCTTGGAATCTCATGGTTGGACACATTTTAGGGACGTCAGAGATGCAAGTTCAAATCACCTCTGGGTGAGAGGAGAGGCTGCAGGCTTCCTGGATGAGTGCCCCAATAACTTGCTTAATGGGACTAAAGCAATGGAGTGCCCTCTTGCTTTTGGTTTTTGGAGGTGGGACTTAAGTTCAGTTATGGGAATCCAGAGCCATGTACCTACCCACTCAGCATGCAACCTACTCAATAGCAGTGTGGACACATGCATTCACACTGCACGGGGAACTGTATATAAGTGTTCCAGATGCCAGTCACATGGCTGGAAAACTATTTGGGTGCATAAAATGAAGTAGAATTCTCTCTTCTGCCTCTCTGGGTAGTTCAGGTTGTTTTGTACCCAGCTAAGAATTGTTTTTCAAAGCCTCTATTATTTTTTTGAGGAGGTTATTTTTCATGGTAACATTTTTTTCAAGAAAGATAATTAAGTGGTTAGTTAAGATGTTGGGTGGATAAAATCAGTTTGGGGGTCTAGTGAAAAGAATGGAAATCTTTGTCATAGACTGCAAGTACAATCACTGTGCCTTTAAAATAAATATTAGCAGGCAAGAGAGAAAGGAGGGAGCTGCCAGCTGCTCCATAACTGATGGCACCAGATGATATCATAATGTAAGTTCTAATTTACAGTGTTCTAATTTACTTATCCTAATTCTCTTAGCTGTTTCTTTAGGTTGGAACACTTGGGGAAATTGTCCACATAGCAAATCCTTCCAGGATCAGTCTCCTGCTTGACTGTATAACTCCCACCAAAATGATACTAATAGGGTTTGTGCTACATCAGTTTACAGTGCCAAGACTGGAAAATATTAGTAGTGTGAAGTTTGCAGGCAATAAAGACTCTGTGTCTTAGTGTACCTGTCTTCCCATTTAATTTCTGGGTCTTATTTATGTCCTAACCATATACGGTTGATATATGCCATCTGTATAGGATAAAATGTATGACCAGATAATTAGAAAATTATGCATCCTGAATTATTTTTAAATCAGCTTTAAATAATAATTACAGAGGAATCAGATTTGTTGGAGCTGAATTTCAGTTTTATGTGAGGTAGGCTCATTCTCACCACTGTTAACTGAATAAACATGTGACATCTGAATTTGTAAAGCTCTTGATATGGTTTGAAAAATTGTAATTTTTTTATTTCCATGCTAGATGGGCATAACCTTGGAGGTTTTTTCATAAGTCTAAAAAGAAACCACAGTGATTTTGATCTTTAATCTGTGCTGCAAAAGTCAGTGATGCTATTTGTGTCTAGCTGTACTTTCAAGTTAATATTCAACAGATCCTGTTATAACTTGGTTAATCTTAAAATGAGCACTCAAAGAGGCCACTTAGTTTGTTTCATAGTCTGTCTAAAAAGGATTCTTTTGCATTTCCACTATCATAGGAGTTTTCTGCCCTGCCAATTTTTTTTGATTCTATGCATTTATTACCCATTTTCAGTGTTGGATACCAAATGACTATATTATGCTAAATATGCATACTTTGCATAGTTATGCATGTTTGAGTATGCAGAAAGAATCTGAGAGAAGGAATATGGGGAGATGTTACAATGACAGCACTAGTAAAGTCTATGGAGTTCATCATGTCAGTATTTCATAAAATGCCATTTATAGCTCTTAATGGCAGAATAACTTTACTTGACTCTCCTAATAGGAAAGTCCTGTAGAATTTAGTAGACACCAACATGATTCTACAAAAAGACTTTTAAAACTTTTTTTTACTGCCCTATACAGCCTAAAACTGTTTGCCTTCTTTGTCATTTTGCAGAAACTTAGATTAGCTCAATCAACTCAGCAGTGTTTTAGAACAGGTAAGCTTAACCTGCAGGCCAGATCTGGTCCATGAAGCCTTGTCATTTGGCCTCTGGGCAGTGGGCTCTTCACTGGGTTTAGTAAATGTTCCCTGGGTTCAATAAATACAGGAGTACATGAATGAGAACTAAACAATGAAATTTATTATGGAGCAGTAGGCAATCTGCAGCCTCTTTGTCTAGCTCTAATGAGGTAGTTTCCTTATTGAGGGACCATCTCCCAATTCCCAACATCTTCAGTCTCCTGTTACGGAGCATCTATAAGTTATAACTCCTACCAATACACCCTCCCTCTTAGCAATAACTACAAAAATCAATTAATACCCATCTACAGAGGAGAGTTTACTAGCACTTTACTCTGGAGTTAAGTCATTAATATTCACTTTGTGATCCCCCCCTTTCTGCAGCTCTTTGAACAAGTATCTCTGAATCTTTCAGGAGGTTTCATTTTTTCTCTCGGACTGACAAAGGATCAAATTCGGTTTTTCATTTATTTTTGGTGGGAAACTTTTCATCCAACTCTTGATAGACTTGTATCCTTATACTGGGATCTGATTGACCTATACTTTTGGCAGCTGTCTTTCTGCACATAGCACACAGTTCATTAACTGCAGATGACTGAGACTGATTACCTTCATGAAGGTATTTGTAGTTGTGTCCATAGGTATATGTCTTTCCATAAGGACATTGTTGCTTCTTGTGTTCTGGAACAATTGGTTTCTTCATAAGAAGACTGTCCAGATTTAGGCTGGGGTGGCTAAGAGGACCACTGGGAGACATGAATGTTGTACTGCAAACACACACCAAACTAGATTCAGTTTGTCACAAGCTGACAGACCTAAAATTCATTGAAGGGTCCATAAAACAAATCAATTCATGGAGCAATCCCTCATGATCAATTCATTTAAAGTTCATGAGGCAATCAACTTAAATTGAGCTCCCTGCTGGTACACAAGTCACAATAAACCAGTTTAACAGGAAGCCCTAACCTGATCAATTTTAAATCAATTCAATTCCCTTTTATGGGTGCCTGGCCACAGCCCCTAGTTTCTTCACTGGCACAATGGGCCTTCATCAATTCCCTTTCCCTTCCAGGTTGGCTTCCCTGGGTTGGAACAAGCCAGGTTTCTGTAAGGAAGGAGCTCATCTCTTGCACCCTTTCCCTGGTGCGGTGAGAAGAGAGAAAAAAAGAAAACCAAAAAAAAAACAACAAAAAAGGGGATGTGTCTTCAACAGCCCTTGGGCTCACCCACTCTCTGTTTCTTTGCCGGCTTCTTGCCATGTTCCTCACTGCCACGGTCCTCTGCTCACCAGATGCTCATGGTGGCCTGGTTCTCCACACTTGGGTTCTTGGCAGTGGTGCTCTGACTGCCTTCAGCCAGCGGGCCCCACCCCTTCCACTTACCAATGGCCTTAGGACTCCATTGGCCAGGGAGATCTCCAGAATCCCCTCACCTGGTCTGCCGGTGTTCTCCCCTGGCTGCTCCTCTCCGGGGCCAGAAGTACACCTCTTTGAGCTCCCTCCAGCAATCTGGAGGGAGCAGGAACTCCAGAAGCGCATCAGCGTCTTTCTTGCTCCAGTTGGGGCCGCTTCCACACTGCGGTAAGTATCACCCCTACTTGTAACTTGGGCCCTACCTGCTTCCTCTCTCTCACTTTCTCACAGTTTGGATATCAAATTCTTTCATGTTTTTTCTCATTCTCCACTCTTGACATCATGGAGTGATTATTGGGTTCAGGAAATAAAGGCATACATTAATTATAAGAACTAAACAATGAACTGTATTGTGAAGCAGGAGGCAATCTCTGCAGACCCTTTGTCTGGCTCTAGCTTTAACTAGCTCCCTGAGGGACCATCTGCCAATTTTCAACCTCTTCAGTCTTCTGCTAAGGAGCTTCTCTAAATTGTAACTTCTGTCACTACGTGCAAGGGTCTGGAAATCTGGTGGTAGGGGAAAGGTGGCAGTGTTAATTGCTGCTCCCCTGCTGCCAAATTTCTGGACAGCGTAGAGCCCCACAGACCAGATAGTGTGTTCCTGTGCACTAGATCAGGCTGGTGTGGGGCTGGGCAGGCGCACACAGCCTGATCCTATCATGTGGGTCTGGGCTAGCACATGCAGCCTGATCTGAGCTTGTGGCCGGATCTCGGGACTTAAACTGATCCTGTGCCACTCATCTGGCTTGCAGATGTTCTACTTAACTGTATAATGGAGAACTTGGATCTGGACTTTTTATTACATAAGAAAGAAAAGAGTAGAAATATCTTTATCTTTATATTTAATAAAAGTAGTATTGGCTCTCAGTGTAAATAGAGGTAGTTATTATTTAAGCTGATAGTTTTAAAAAAAAAATCATAACTTTAGATTTCTAAGGCCTTTGCTGTATGTTGAAATACACAGTATTCTAGGTATATAGTCTAATTAACAGCTAAGGATCATTAATGACACTACGGTACTAAGTGCCCTGGCCTTGAAGATCTTGAGTTTCTGAATGAGAAAATGGAGGAATCCTGGAGCTCTACAGGAAGAGGTGGTTAGGCTATCCAGTTCACTACCCAAAACTCCTGCTACACCAGTACATGGGATTTCAATTATAAATGGATTTTCCATTTGTTTTCAAGTGACTTAGTGTTTTTGATCTTTTCAGTGTTAATAAAGTAAGTAGCTATTGCTGGTACTGAATATTCTTGAGTTATAGGGAAGACCAAAATTTTATATTCTAGGAGCCCCCAGCAAATTCCTTAACATAGCACCAAGTATTTATATCAACAAACCAAAGAATTTTCTCAGGTTCTATTGGTAAATTCTTTACAAAAATAAGTAGAAAGTAGAAGTATTTGCATTGCCCATGAATGACATTTATAACTATACTAAAGCAATCAGGGTTCGTGGGCAGAGGTGATATACAATCTGGATACCTGATAACTATACTAATGAACTGAAATAGGAAGCGACGAGAAACACAGGCAAGCAGAATACTTCATAATGCAGGTCTGTATAAACTTGGCTAGTTTGTTTAAGTTTACACTGAATTATATTTGCAAGGTAATTTATCTCATAACATATAAGAAAGCTTTTAATAAATATGACAAGTATTGGCTCTTGACCATGGTATATGAATAGTACTGTTGGCATTTGACTTTGTTATATGAATTTATCTAGCTTAAACTGCTAATTGTGAAGGGTAGGCTAGGAAGCAAGGACTGAAGAAATTAACATAGGATACTTTTTTAAAGCATAATGGAAGATTGTTAAGAGCTGTAATTAACCAGATTGATAGGATTCATACACTACCAAAAAAAGAAAAATTTGTTTGGATTTTTATTTCATCAGATGAAAACTTCATTATTTAAGTAGAAGAACAGAACAGTAATGGCTGATGCTGCAAATGAGAGATTCTTGACAACGTTGCTTTGATGATTTGAGTCCCTATTCAACATAATAAGTCAGGAGCTGCTTTTGTTCATTTTTGACATACCAAAATGGCAGTGATCAATTGGTGATTTATGCCACAGAGAACTGAAACTTAAACCTGAAGTTGATAAGAGTTGCAATCTCTTTATGCTAACAACATTGCCCTCAGTATAGTACAAAGTGTGCAATTTAAACAAATGTCAGAAGCAACTTTGTTTACCCAGAAATGGGGCAGGCTTGCCAATTTGTTTAGGGTTTTAAATCTACTGGAGGCTACATGTAGAAAATATAGATGAAAAAGCAAGTAGCAAAGGCTAGTGGACCAACTGACTAAGTAGCAACTCTGCAGAAAGGACCTAAGGGCTACAGTGGACAATAAACTGAATATGAGCCAACAATGTGCTCTTGTTGCAAAGAAGGTGAATGGCATTAGTAAGAGCATTGACAGCAACTTGAGGGAAGTGATTATTCCCCTCTGTTAAGCCCCGGTCAGGCCACATCTGGAATACTGTATCCAGTTTTGAACTCCCCATTAAAGATGTGGACAAATTGGTGAGAGTTGAGCAGAGGGCAACAAAAATGGTTAGGGGGCTGGGGAATATAATAAGAGGCTGAGGGAACTGGGCTTGTTTAATCTGGAAAAGAGAAGACTGAGGGGGAATTTAATAACAGCTTTCAACTACCTGAAGGGGTAGACTGTTCTCAGTGGTGGCAGATGACAGAACAAGATGCAACAGTCTCAAGTTGTAGCAAGGGGAGGTTAGGTTAGATATTAGGAAAAATGTTCTCACTAGGAAGGTAAAGTAAAGCACTGGAACAGGTTAACCAGAGTGGTTGTGGAATCTCTATCCTTGAAGTTTTTTAAGACCCAACCAGACAAAGTCTTGCTGGGGTGATCTAATTGGGGATGATCCTGCTTTGAGCAGGCGGTTGGATTAGATGACCAGACCTAATTGACTTGAGGTCTCTTCCACACCTAATTTTCTATGGTTCTATGTATCAATCTTGATAGTGAAAAAAGGATGGTTAATTCAATTTGTGGAAATATTGTATATTAGCATGTAAAGGGAAATGCATTTCTATCTAAATCTACATATAAAAAACAAAACAATATGGAGATACCATGGCAGAATGTGAAGGAGTGTGCCCTAAACTTCTGTGTATGGGTATTCAGTTCATTGTATACATCATCATTTTCCCAGTGAGATCTACCATTGTGCAAGTTTTGTAGGTTCTCCCAGAGCTTTCTGGGTTGACTTGGTGGGGTGGGAGAAGGCCATCAATCTTTCCATCATTCCACTGACAGTTGGATAGGACTCCTAGGAAGAATGGTTCTCAACCTTTTGCCTCTCTGTAACTTAGTTTCATAGTTGGTAGGGTTGGAAGGGACCTGAGCAGATCATCAAGTCTGACCCCCTGCCATGGCCAGGAAAGGATTCTGGGGTCAAACGACCCCAGCTAGGTGTCTTATC
The DNA here is from genome assembly GCF_001723915.1 of Gavialis gangeticus. Classification (NCBI taxonomy): domain Eukaryota; kingdom Metazoa; phylum Chordata; order Crocodylia; family Gavialidae; genus Gavialis; species Gavialis gangeticus. The sequence continues at coordinate 7,949,072 of NW_017729006.1, forward strand.
TAGCCTCCTTTTGAAGATCCCCAGAGTAGGGACGAGCACCACTTCCCTTGGAAGTTGGTTCCAGCTCCTAGCTGCCCTGACAGTGAAGTAGTGCCTCTTCATGTCGAGCCTGAATCTACTCTCAGTCAACTTATGACTGTTGTTTCTTGTTACTTCCGGTAGTGCTCGGGGGAGCAGGGACTCTCCCATTGCCTGCTGGTCCTCCTTGGCAAATTTATAGGCGGCCACCAGATCCCCTCTCAGCCTTCTCTTGTGGAGGCTGAACAGGTTCAGGTCCCGTAGCCTCTCCTCATAGGGCCTGCCCTGCTGCCCCCTGATCATGTGAGTGGCCTTTCTCTGGACCCTCTCTATGCTATCCATATCCCTCCTGAACTTCTCTGAACCTGTTTCAAAACTAATTTATTTATTACAATGCTGGCCTCCTTGTACAGGGTCTGGGTGAAGATGAGTGAGTTGCACCCTTAAAAGTACCATACTGCACCTTGGGGTGCCACAGCTCTGTGGTTGAGAATCTTTGGGCTAGGATCTCAGCTAGTGTAAATTGACTTAGGTGCATTGACTTCTATGGCTCTGCTTATTTAAACCAACTGAAGTTTAGCACTTGATCTCTTAGAGTAGTCTGTCTACCATGAATCTGATGAATATTGCAAGGAGAGCTAGAGGCATTTTGCACAATTAGAAGACCCACAGCAAAGGGCTTCTATTTACAAAAGCACTGAAGTAGGTATTAGAAACACATGAGACTACAGCACATGAGACTGGAGGCAGATTCTGTTACAGTCTGTGTAGAGATCTTGCTTCATCCAACTGAACATAGACCGTACAAGGACAAAACTTGAACTTGAAGAATGCTCAGTTCTGGCAGTTGAGGACTTTTGATTACTCTAGAAAGTTTTATCTTCATTCAGATTCCTTTGTAAGAGGATAGAGGCATTACCACAAATAGTCTCTCCAAGTAGACACAATGTGTGTCTGACTCCTAGACATAAACTTGTAAAGGGGCTTATCTTCATGTTTCATGCAATGTGGAACATACTATTAGGCAGACAAGGTTCTTTGTGTAGATCTGGTATCTTTTATTAGACCAACTTAAATAGTTGGAAAATAATTATTAAGCAAGCTTTGGGGTTCAAAAACCCTTCGTCAGGCTCAGGAAGTTTCAGCAGTTGGTGTGTGCTCTTCCTTATGTTGGTCTAATAAAAGATATCAGATTCACGCAAAGAACCTTGTCTGCCTACGTCCTTAGACCAACATGGCTACAACCTACACCCCTGGAACATACTATTAGACACTTGACCTTACATAAGAAATCATTTGGCCAGAAGAGGTTTTTCGAAGAACTTTGTGTGAAGTCTTGCCCTGCCCTAGAACTGGAGAATCACAAACCCCAAGGTTATGTTTTCCTCTTGGCAAAATTATGGTTGTACTTTTAGCTCAGAGGTAGTAATCTTTTGGAATGTTTCTCCAGGTTTTCCATCATGTCCTACCATGCATTAGTACTCTACACATATGCAAGAGCAAAGCTGTAGGGTAGCTCATACTGTGCACTCACATTCAAGTATTATGTGTACTTTAAATAAAATATTAAGAACATTATTTAACATAAATTTCATTTCATGTGATTTGACTTTCATTATACATACCAATGTTGTGGCAACATATTTATGTAGGAAAAGTAACTACAGAAAATTAAGTGAAATTAACATTATGTTTCTGATTTAAGCCAACAGAAACAAGGCAATTAAGAATTAAACCTTTCCCTATAAATTCCAGCCACTAATTTGGGCCTGGCTGCTAGAGCCAAGACCCTTTACCCATTGCATAATATTTTAGCACAGCATGAGAAGCAAAAGACATAACTCTTGATTCCAGTTTATTAATCCAACTATTTCCCAATTTTTTATTTTATTTTCTTGAATCATAATGGAGTAAAGCATACACTAAAATAGATCTCTACTTTCCCTACATCTGTAGATGTAAATGTATTGTCTCCTTGTGGGTGGGAGAATAATAAGCCTGCTACTTACTAACTAATAGCAACTATTACTGCTAACATTATAATAAATGGTATTGTCATAAAACTCAGTTCTTTCAGATGCAATAGGAAGTGAAGTCATTGGAATCTGTATATTTAGCCATAGCAGGGGAAACCTCTATATACGAAGGGCCTCTTTTCAAAGTTAACCAGTCTACTGCTGGCTCTTGAGCTGTGATTGCTTGTTCTTCAACAGGAAAGTACCATGTACATTGTAAATAGAATATGATTAGAGCAGTGATTCTCAACCCGGGTGATGGGGATTAGGCTTCAGGTGAATGGAAATAAGCAGGCTGAGGCTCTCCCCACCCAGCTGCTCTTCCATCCCCACTGCCTGTCCCCTCTGCAAGGAGGCAAGCCCTGTAATAAGTATATTTGTTTTCAAAATGGCACAGTATGGCACAAAAGAGGCAAGGTCTCAAGCCATTTAGAGCTGTATAGATCAAAACCAACACCCAATATAACACTGGGAAGGTGATGGTTAAGGAAACTGAGATGAAAAAAATGAAGTCTGCATTCAGAATATGGTTAGGAGTTTTGGTCTGACTTCTATAATATTTCATTAGACCAGAGGTGTCCAACTCATCAGGCCTTGTAGGCTAGATGAGGGGCACTGTGTTGGTCTGCATGCTGGACTGGCATTGACCATATATACAGTGCATGTGGCAGCAGGTCCAGCCCCTGTACATTACACAGGATGCACTGGCCCCTGGGCTTGCTGTGCATGCAAGGCATACTACCTGCGACAACGGAGCTGGATCCAGCATTGCAGGCAGCAGAGGAAGTCAGTGTGGGCTGCTACATGCAGCCCCTGCCCTAGAGCCCCCCTGTGCCATGTGCAGGGCTGGCTATGTTCCCTGGGGCCAGTGTGTGCTGTATGTGGTGTCAGGAGCTGAACTGGCTGTGCCCATTGCCCCGGCAGACTAGTCCTGCGTCTTGGCTTCTGCTTGATCTGATCTGGACTGGCCCTGGAGTTGGCACATAGGACTCGTCCAGCAGCACATGCCCTGGATCTACTCTCTGTGCTGCCTGCAGGGTGCACAGTGCAGGTCTAGCCTTCATACCACATGCAGCATGTGAGGCCAGGGGTAGCATGTAAGATCAATTTAATGACTTGCAGGCTAGGTAGGTCCAGACACCCCTGCTTCTGACTGTGCTGGTGATGTGGGGCAATCTCTCCTACACCTCTTCATAGTCCATGCCTGCAAAAATCTTGTTGGCTGTATAATATCTGGTGGTTTCTCATCCGTTGAAAGTTAACTTCTGGCAATTCTTCAGGGGCCAAAACATGCTTTATTTATGGCCCAAATTAAACCCTGGTGGAGAATGATCCCCTATGTCTGCCACTGGGAAGCAGAGGATTCCCTGGCAAAAAAAGTGTGAAGTCATATGTTTTCTACACAGCATAATTTATTAAGTTAAGTTTTGAATTATTTGTAACCCCAGCAGGTGCTCTTGAGGGGAAAAAGTACCAAAAACTTGAAAAGTGTAGGATAAATCAAAGCCAAGATATCTTTTTTAGTCCTAAAACATCAAATGGCATGTTTCATCTATTTTATCAATTATAATAATTTTGGTCATGTTTTACCTTGAAACAGTCATTCTTGAGTCCAGACATATGACATATTAACATTGTGGTAATTGTATTTTCAAACATACTTAGCTTCCTGTTCAGCCAATATGTTGCTTATTCAGCTGTCTGTGGTACTTTAGAAACACAGCATGGCATATTTATTTTTCTGGACTTCCCCTTTGGAGGAATTTGTTATGATTTCATTTTAATAATTCTCTTAAAGGAAATATAGCAATTTTTAAAACAAGGTTAGTGGTTTTATTGGGTCCAATCCCTGTGTAGTACTACTGAATGTGAATGAAATCCTAGAAGCATTCTGAAGAACAGACTGAGCATTGAGAGCCTCATATTAATATAAAAACACATGCAACAAATTGTGTAATACATGTGAAGGAAACAGATAGCAGGAAGGAAAATTGTAAATATAAGGCTGGTGTTCTGTCTTTAGTCCAGCATTATTTGCTTCTACAATGCCTCTTCCATAAACAGAAAAAAACAAAAAAACCCTAAACCAACCTTGGAAGACCAGATTCTCCTCCCATCTTGCCACAGACCTGTTATCCCACCTCTGCAATACCCTTGTAAATACCTATTCCTTGTACAGTGTCCTGAAAGCTAATTGGTATCGAAGCACATATGCTGGAAAGGTCATTTATTTGTCTGAAACCAGTGCTCTATGGTACCCACAAGTTCCATAATGGAAATTGTTACGGACAATGTGCCATTGTTAATGTCAGATGCCCTAGCTATTATTTGTGTCAGACTTTATTATAAATGTGGATTTTAGGCAGTATGTTAGAATCTTTCTGTTCCACATTAGTGTAGCCTCATATATGCCCTGAAATCAAAAAAAAAAAGAAAAAGTCTTCATTTTGAAAGACTATGAATTTATAGAAGAACTTTCCCTGGTCCACATAGGTTGTTACAGTTTATTGTATAAATATATTTGTAGGTTATTTAAATAATGAATTGACTCTAAAGATGCTCCAAGATTATCTTGTGCAGGAGTTTGATCTGTTTTGCTTGTCCTGTGAGCCTTTTCTTACTTAAGTTAATACATTTAGTATTTCATTATATATTTGTTACATGAAAAGGCCTAATCCTGTGTGTGACCTTGAGTACATATTGCTTGTTTTCAACTCATTCTGCCCTTCTTTTGCTGGAGAGCATAATCAGGGTAGTGTTGGCTCTGAATTTAGGACCCAGAGGCCTTGTTCTGGAGTGGGGGGAGGGGGCACCCTCAGACTGACCATGGTCTTTCCATTTGATAATAGTCAAATTTACTGATACACAGTAATAACAGAAAAGAAACAACACAAACAATCAAGCAGTTCTGTATATCTACCAAATCCTAGGACTGTTGTCAGAGTCAAAGTACATCTGGCCAGGACATAGGCTTCACTCTGAGGTTCTTTCTCTTAGGTGTCAGATGTCAGCAGTCTGGAAGTGGGATGCTGAGGCCCACTCCACACCCATCCAGTAGGGTGTATGAGATGGGCTAGTCGTGTGCCCTCCATGGTGGCCTTGGGGGCCCTTCCCAGGGGACGGGAACAGGGACCCCTCTCGGGGAGGAGGATGGGGAAGGAATGAGTAGGGAGGGAGGAGGGGATGAGTCAAAGGGTGGGACAGAAAGGAAGAGAAAGAGGGACCAGGAGGAACCCTTTGTTACTCTCAAGTCTCTGCTTTTGTATTCTTCTTCACTCCTGATGCTTCTTTATCCGTGGCTATCTCTTGTTGGTTGTCCCTCTGTGGTCACACATCCATGTAGCCTTCCAGGCCTTCTAATTTGGTCTGTTCCCTCAAAACTGGAACTCAGGCCCCATTGCTGCTCTAGGGCCTTGGTAGCTGGTACCACTTATCTGGTGTTATGGACAGTATGGTACATATTCCCTTGGTTACCGGCCTTATTGTGTTAGACAGTATGGTATATGCCCCCTCAGTTCTCTGGCTATGTCTATGTGTTGGCCTTGTTGTGTCAGACAGCCTGTCTAACTGAGACCTGAGAAACTGTGTGTGTGAGACCTAAGATTCTTAGAATTCAATCAATCTCTACTGCCCATCCCAAACCAATATAATGTATACTAGCCAATTGCTGGTCAAAAAATGACAGGGTGGGGCAGGGCCCAAGAACAGAGCCTGGTCACCCAATGCCCTGTGCTGCCGCCGCTCTGCCTCTGGCCCCATGAATGCCCCCCTCACGCGCCTCCCCATGCCTCGCTCATCTGCTCCGGCCCCTCAGTCCCACTGTCACAGTGGGGGAGGCGGGCAGGAATGGAGCCCAGTATCTGGCCTGGCCCCTGCTTCTCATCTGGTCCCATTCCCTTCCGCTCCCCTCTCACTCCCACTTCGGGTCTGGGCCCATTCCCCCCCACCCCCTTCCATTCTCTCTGCCTCCAAGGAGCAAGGCTGGAGAAGGGGGGAAGGCCAGCAGTGGTGGCCTTGCCCCCCTGCTCTGGCCCCTCAATCCTCACCGTCATGGCAGTGCTTCTGTCTGTACAGAGCACTCTGATTGGTTGTTTCAGTAAGCATTGTGATTGGCTGCTGAGACAACCAATCAGAGTGTGAATAAACTGTGACAGACAGACAGACCAAAGCTTTTATGATATTAGATGTCTATACCTATAAGCCATTCCCGAAAAACAAACCTTTAAATACCATATGGTACTATATGATGCTAGCACAATTTTTTACCATAAAAGTGTTGTCCTTGTATTATAACAGCATTTTTAGGGTATTTGTTTATACAGCCTGAGGCCTGAATATGGCATCACAGGTCAGACTTTTTATGTAATTAATCATTAAATATACTGAAGCAGGGATGCTCAACTCTGACCTGCAAGCCAAATGCAGCCTGAGAAACCATGAAATTTAGCTCATTGGGTTTCCCACCAGTAAGGAAATTTGGCAGTGGGGAGCAATGGCAATTAATATAGCCAGATTCCCAAATCCCAAGCCCTGCAGCAGATCAGAACCAGATCATGCCCCCTTCTATGTGGTCAGGTTGGGGCTGGACCACTCCGTCTTCTGTTAGATTGTCTATTCTGTTTTGTGTTCAGTTATAAAAAGGGAGTGACTGGCAACATCCATGCTTTATTCCATCTTCCATGTGTTCTGGTGCTTTCTCATTAAGCACTTCTTGAAAGTAGACATCATCCCTATATGTAATCAGAGAATAGCTCCCATCATTGGAAAATGTATCTATTGTAATATCATTTGTCTCATATAATGAAGGAACAAAATTAAATGCATGTCATCACCTGCTTATTAGGGGTGTGAGAAGCGGACTGTATTTGATTCAGATTAGGATTTGGCCCGATTCAGGGATCGGTGATTTGATTTGCTGATTTGGATCACTGTCCTGATTTGATTTGGCTGAATCTGAATCAGAAGATTTGATTCTGATTCAGACAATCAGCGATTCGGCCATAGAAACAGTTTTATATGTTTTTTCTACATACCTTGAGGTACCAGGCGCAGCTTGTGAATGCTGAGATGGTGGGGCATATGGAGCATCCCATGGGAGTGCAGGGGGATCCCCTGCATGTTCTGTGGTGGACCGGATGCTTCATCTGCTCCACCACCTCAGCATTCCCAAGCAACACCTGGTACTTCAAGGTATGTAGAAAAAACATACAAAGCTGTGTCTATGGCCAAATCGTTAAATCTCTCCGAATCCATTCGGAGGCTTGTGATTCGATTAGGAGAGATTACAGGGTCTCCTGATTCAATTTGGATTCGGAGTTTTGGCTGCCGAATTGAGCTAATTCTCTTCTGAATTGAATCAGTGACAAAAGCTTTGCACAGCCCTACTGCTTCTATACTTAACATTCTATTCAGTCTCAAAATCTGTATATCTAGAGGCAATTTTTAAAGAAGTTACTAACTCTTAAATTGATTGGCAATCAAAGCACTGTCTTGGTTTGGGAAAGTTTGGTTTTTTTCCATGCCTTAACTTTGTACAAAGTCTTATACACACCTTGCAGGAAGCTTGATGGTAGTGTGCAAGTCGTTCTTGTGGTGGCAGGAAGCTTTCTTTCATTTCTTTGTTGGTTCTGATGCTGTGATGTTCCAATATCCATCACTGTTTCTTCTGTATTCTCTTGAACAAGTCTCAGCAAAGTACATATTTCAACATGCTCCTTGCCAATATTTTTGTTTCCCTTTTGTGGTGGGGGTAATGATTTGCTATTTTGGTTAAATGCATGCCTCTCTACTACTGCATTACGTAGAGGATTTACTTTTCCAACATTTTCCAAGTGCATGATTTGTCCTAAGAAATAGTTTGATCCTGACAGGATTTTCTGGTTGTAGGTTGTCTTTACATTCCTTAGTTGTATTAGACTTTGAATTTCTATGTGTGTCTCTGCCCTTCTCCATTTAAGGATAGCTTGCTGTATATTCTCTTCGGGGGGGTTTTTTCATTATCACATTAGTCTATCAATTTTAGTCTAAAAATACTCTAGCCAGTTCAGCTTTGCCATTTGTCTGGCTGTGGTAGGATATTTCCCAGTTCCAGTTAAATAGCAGAAGTTTAGTGTCGGTAAACTGGAATTCTTTGTCTGGAACTACATGCTTCATTGCTTTTCTCCTGTGATTGGCACTGATAGTGTCTGACAGTTGTCTAGTTCCTAGACGTCTGAATTATAATCTACATTAAAAAAGGTAGTTAAATGGCTTTGCAGTAAAATGTGCTGCTTCTACTTTACTCCAGTGTCTGTTGGGAACCCCTTTTATTTTCACTTTCATTGCTGCATGGACTAAATCTTTCCACCCATTGGGTATGTACAGACATTTGGGGAAATTAGATTAAATTAAAAATGGCCACCTGATCTAAGAAAATTTGGGATGGGGGTCTAGTAGGGGGCTGGATAGAATTGGAGGGGCAAGGAGGTCCATGGGGGAGATTGGGGGGTAAGCAGGTTATTTGGCAGGTTTGGGACATAGAGAAGGTAAGTGGGGTCTGCAAGAGAGGTTGGGTCAGGGGGTTGGGGGAACTAGTAGGGTCCACAAGGAGTTTTGGGGGGTCCAGAAGGGTTTGGGGGGGGTTCAAAATGGCTATCAGGGTCCATGGGGGGGAGGATGGGAGATCTCTTCTCTCCCAGGGACCAGGGGCTATTTTAGTTAGCCCACCTCTAGATGAACAACTCCCCCTGCCCCAAATCCTTCCCACCCTTCTCCCCACCCTGACTTATTTCCTCAGCTCCCAGTACCAGCAAACAACAGTTAAAATGGCACCAGGAGTAGCTTCTGGGCTGAGGGAGTTTCGTGGGCTGGGGTGGTGGTGGGGGCAGGTGGCTGGTCTGTGGGGTGCAGGAGTTGTCCATCTGGGAGTGGGGTGAAGGACCAGGGGGTGATGGGAAAAGCACAGCCAATGGCCTGGGGCTGGGGCTGGGGCTGGGGCTGGGGCTGGGGCTGGGGCCAGCTCCTGGGCTTTTGCAGCCCTTGGGCCGTGGTGGGAACTGGGTAGAACTTCAGCTGGATTAGTCTCGCTGGACCTGATCTAAATTAGACTACCTCTGAGGTACACTTCATTTAAATCTGGTCAGACATCTTTAGACTGATTTAATCTTCTTGAACTTCTGTATAGTTCACACTTTGACCAACCTAGCTAAGGCAAACTAAATTAGATTGGGTGGCCATTGTTAATGTCTCCCTGATCCTCCTGAATATCTGTATGTACCCATTCTTGTCACTTATATCTCTCTAAATATATCCTAGGTCTCTGATGTCTCTGTTCATGCTTTTGTTCTAGACTAGCTCCAGTGTGCTTCTGGGAGAATTTATGTTCTGCTTGAGATGGATATTGTAATTTAAGTAGCTCTGCATGTGTTGCTGTCTTGTAATCTCAGCTCATTTTTATAACTACTTGGAAGTCTGGTTGAATTTCTCCCCTGGTCTTTGGCCATCATGGCAGAATGATACAATCTTACACAATCTTTGTTTTATATAGTTTTTCTTGGATTCTTTCCAGCCCATGCCTTAGGACAGATGCATGGTTGGCTTGGTTGAAGATCTCATTCTTGTTCATTTGCTGCCTTTTCATGCTGTAAGGCTATTCTGGTAAAGATATTATCTGTGCCCATCTCAGTTCCCTTTATGTAGTGTCCCTCTAAGTTACAGTGATGCAAATGCACTGGCACAGTAGTGTTCAACCTTTTTCCCTGGTGGGATGTATGGGTGGTGTCTGGTTCCAGCTGGTGGTCCTGATCCAATGCCAGGGCTGGGCCCCATTCAGCTGCACAGAGTGGGGTTGGGGCAGCTCAGCTCAAGCCTGGCCTTGTGGTAGAAGAGGGCTTGACCTGGCCCCAGGGAGGGTTGGGGGAATGGAGTTTGATACAGCCCCAACCTGGCCCTGCAGGGGAGAGGGTATGGCCAGGTCACATGGGGGGGAGGGGTTGTGGCCCAGCCCAGTCTCATGGTAGGGAAAAGGGCATGGCCTAGCCATGTGAGCATGGAGGAAGGAGAAGTGGCCCAGTCCTTACTTGCCTGCCTGGAGGGAAAGTGGTGTGGTCTGGCTTTGAACTGGTGCCGGGTTTGAAGTTCGGGAATTTGGCAGTGGGGGAGGATGGCCATTTTAATTACCACTGCTTCCCACTGCCGAATTCCCTGACTGGTGGGAAGTCTTGTGGGACAAATGCATTTGGCCTGGGGGCCAGAGGTTGAGCACTCTTGCCCTAGTAAATTCTGAAGAAGTTTTAGGGCTGTGAGTAGTAGTTTCTTGAAAATGCTCTGTACTGTTGTGCATATTTCCTACTGCAGTAGTTTGCAATCCTTGAACATGTGGAGTGAACTTTTCATATGCAGTCACTATTGAGAGAGCTTTCTTTTCGGTTTGGATGCACTTTTGGTCTGCTGGCAGAAGTTACCTTAATATAAAAGATATTGGTTAAAATTGGAGCCTGAAATAAAGGAGAGCCAATTGGATCCTTTACTGGCTCTGCTTCATCTGAGATATCTAGTGGAACAATTCCCTAGATATTTCAAATGATACAACTGCTACACATGGCAATCTATACTTCATCTTTCAGTCATCTGAGAGTCTGCACACCTAAAAAAAGTTAAAAGACATTTGTCAAATGCTTTACAAACCATATAATCTTTTTGAATTAGTTGAATATCTTAGGGCCAGATTTTGTTCTACTTATTAGCCCCCTGAATGAATTTAGGCCCTTAAATATGTTCCTATTCCATCTTGTTCATGTCCCTTGGGAGAATTTTCCTTAAAAACAATTAATGCAAAAGGTGTGTGGGTCCTCCCATGCAGTCTTATGGGGAGGATAATGGTATGTTCCAAAAATGGGTATGTTGAGATTTTTTCAGGGCCTTGAGCAGAGTTGAATAGAATCACTTAAGTGTCTCCTAGGTGGATTAGAGTTGGAATATTATACTATTGCTTTACTCTTTTTCCGGTGAGATTGTAGCTAACAGGAAGTTAACACATGCTCCGGTTATGGCTTTGTGGTCAGTTGCAATCTCATCTTATTCTTGTTTAAGAATACATTTATTTCACTGATTCTTTCTAGCAAACTAATGAAGCTCTGTTGTGGTCTGCTATCTTGTTTCTACAAACATACACCTACTTGACATTCAGCTTCATGTCAGTGTGTTGCTGACAGACCTTTACATCTGGTGATATTATAAATATTTTTCTATTTTACACTGCATTACTGTTGCATACACGCACAATCTCATCCTCTGACTCACTGCTTGTTTCTTTGATATGGTGCATGTTTGCCTTGTTTGCAAGCTTTCACATAATTTCCCTTGCCACAGTTACTGTGGATGACACCATATGCAGGGCATTTGCCATTACCGTTTGTTTTTCCCACAGTGCCTTAAGGTCATCTTTTGCCTTTACTTGTACCTTATTTTTTGCACAAGCTTTGTATTTTCATATTTTTTCTGTTCTGCTTAGTTAATGGCTTGTGCCTGCTTCGCTTGTCCTCTTCATTTCAGTGTGGACTTATTTACTTGTATTGCATATGCCTGTAGCTCTTGGATGGAGTCAGTGTTGGCCACCTGAGAGTTCTGCATCTTTTATCCCTATTACTGGATTCACATCCATTGACATCAGATTAAACACGAGTCATTGAATACAGTTTGGCAATATACTGATTCTCTACATTTCTTGATAAGATGCATGTTGTGTGTGGTTAAAACGCTTTCAGAAAACTTCTAGGATCATTGTCAGTTCTCCCAGCCTGTAATTGACATACAGATGTAGTTGAAGCATGTGACAGCTTTTGTTCATTACAGTTAAGAATATTGCTATTTGCTTTTTCATCTTGCTTCATTGTGGTTTTGCAGTTTTTTCTGTTCTGAGCTACAAAATGTCCAGCTGCTAAACAACCCTCCTTTTGCACCAGTTTTCTCAGGGTCAGAAATCTAGTGTGCTGCCATCATTGTTTTCTGATTGGTTTGTTTGTTAGTTTTTTACAGTATTTTTGTTTGTTTTACGTGCTTGTAGGAGCTGATTCACTTGTGATATGTTTAACATAAAAAGGGAGAGAGCTGAGACAGTGCAACACTTAGGTTTTATGCCTTTCTACATGCTTTCTGTGCTCTTTCAGCCCTTTCTGAAACTAGTGTTCTCTTATCTATACCTGTGGATGCTATAGCTCTTTCTGTCGGAAAGTTGTCAATTATAATATGTTCATACTTTAATGCTAGCCTTTAGTACCAGTAGGACAATTTTGTTTTCTCAATTAGATGGCAGTAGATTTTATGCAGTATGTCTTGCACAGGGGGGAGCAGGTATATCGTTTTCATGAAAATTCCTGTATGCTAACTAGCTTCTAGCTTCTTTTAATATGCATGATACGAAAAAGCTCGTGCATTAGTACCAAAATTGTAGAGTATTTGCTGTGCACAGTAATAATCTATGTAATTAGATGAGCGGTTGAAAATGAGCCATTAGAATCTGCAAATACTTAACTTTAAGGCTGTGAGTAACCTCACTGACTTCGCGGAGACTACTGGCCTGCTTTAAAATTAAGCTTGTATGTAAGTATTTGTGGGAAGCTGAAAAGTTCTCACAATGAGGGTCCTACACCTACGTCTCTTGGATGCAAGGGGAAGCCTATATGAGACTTATTCCTGGGTTATGGCCTCAATAATTTGAACATTTGGGTGTATTTTATTTCCAAAGAACTTCAATAGTATGTGGATTATTCACTTAAATTGATCCAATTCTAAAAAGCAATAAAATTTGTCTTCAGTTACATGAGGGACAAATGTCTTAAGTCACAGTTTTCTGTACACGTATGACATTAAAAACAGCTGATTGACTTGTACAACAACATGTGAGGCACATTTCCATGTAGTCTTATAGTATGAACTTAACACTATAGGGGCTAGGAAAATAATTTCTGTAACAGGACACTGATCTTGGTAAGACAGTATACGGCATTACCATAGTATATGTTATTCTTCCTAAATGTTGTTACATAACATTTTATTATTCCTAGGCCCTCAATCCTGTTAATATTTTTTAAAGGAAATATTGGGGCTTCTTTAAGCCAACAGAACTACTATTACCTTTTGGTTGAGGTAGAAGGTAGGGCAGAGAGGCATCTAAAATGCTAATTAGTTCAGAGCAGACTAAGCTTTTGTAGACAGCAGTCTACTTGGTCAGATGCTGTGTAATGGACTTTTGAGTTGAAAGGCAATTTATGCCTTCATATTTTAAACAGAAGGACTTTGATTTACATTAAGTCAGTGGCACAAAATGAGAATGTGTAAACATTCTGCAGTATAATCCTTCAACTAATATTTCCTTCAGTATTTGCACTGATGGCAGAATTATTGTGTGCACATTTTGTACAATTTTACATTTTCTGTTGGTCTCAAAGGAAAATGAGTCGGATGGTTCCATCCTAAATCTCTCATTTGTGCACATCACAAATCTATCAAGCCTTCTGGTACAATTCTGCCAATCTGGCAGTCTTTGCTTAGAATAGACTATGGAATAGATTGTACATGTCTTGCAAACTGGAAGGCACAAAAGCAGAACTGTGCTGAATTATCATAAACAGCGGCCTATCTCTTCTGTGCTTAGCACTTGCTGTGGTATCGATCCTTAAGTATTAGAAGTTTTTACATTTTTCTTTCCTTTTAATTTGTGACTGAATTGAAAACATCTAGGCCTGACTTCCAGTTAACTATTGATTTTCTTCACCAGAAAAATGACATAACAATGTCCAATTTTCTTTTGAACTTTTTAAAAAGAACCTTTTGTATGTCTGAGGTTTTATTTGGTAATTTAAATTTTGGTAACAACCATTCATTTCCAATTTCTCTGAAGGTGCTTACACGTATCAAGATTACTAAGCCTAAAGTTTGCTATACTAAATTCAACAAACAGAATAGTGAGTTTAATAGGCTAATATTAATAAGCCTAATAATAAAGTGGAATATCTGTTATAAGCACAATGGGCTATTCTGCATTGCTGTTGACCAAATACTCAGTAAATTGTAGTTAACCATAGTTTTCACCCATCAATTCCAGGCATGGGGTAAGCAGATAGGTAATTAGATAGTTTCTTAGCTCCAAGGCTGACAAGTGCTTTTGCATTATCTATTATACTACAGATTGTTTCTATAAACCATTTCAGTTCATGCAAGTATATCTTGTTATAGACCTGTTCACACAGTTTTAGATCTTGAACATATAGGGTGTGTTTCTTCTACACCATGGGCTCATCTGCACAAGATGCTAAATGCACAGTAGCCTAATTCTACTGTGCCTTAGCATGTCACAGCAAAACCCATTCTCTTGTCCTAAGGCACAGTAGAATTAGTCTAGTGTGCATTAGTGGGCATGTCAACACGTGCTCCTATGGTGCCATTGTTTCTGTGCCATCATTTAGTACTTCTTTTTGGAAGTACTAAATGACAGCTTAGTAACATCCTGTATTATGCCATGCCAGCAGGACATGGTTATTTTTAGCTGCTACGTTGCCATAGCAATGCACTATACTGAGGGAGCACATTGCTATGGCGATGTAGTGGCAGCGTCACAGTTTTTGCCCATGGATGCTATGTCACCATAGTGTGTTGCTACAGTGATGTAGCATCACATGTAGATGCACCCAATGTCACTAAAAAGGTGTATGCTGGCACCACTGAGCTGTAGCATCGGTTACTGCACATTGAGTTAGTACATGTTATTACAGGTATTAAACTTAATGCATAGTAGCTACGGCACATTAATGCATGTGTAGATGTGCAAAGTCTCATCCTGATTTTGCTTCCATTGGTGATGGCTAACTTCATTAAAGTAAATGATGCTTAATTGGTACCAGTGAGTAGGATCAGGCTAGTCCAGTTCCATGAACTTATTTGTGGCTTATGCTCTTCTCTTGTGAGAAAAGAATTGATTGCTGTTAGGTAGGATGTATGTCATGTACAACACTGAGACAAAAGCAGAAATCAGTAAAATAAACTGAAATAAACAGAATCTGTCCAGTTTATTCTGGTACACTTTTAGTGATGGAATAGAGAATCTCCCACTCCTGAACTTCTGAAACTGCAGAGCCGTTTTCTCTTTGGAGTGCCCAAATGGCTATGCTTCTAATCAGTGTATACTCCAGACAATTTCCTCAGTTCCATATATCTACTGCTAGCTATAGCCTGAGTTGCAATCCTTTGGAAACTGACTTAGATCAGTAACTTCTAGTCTAATCTTGGAAATAAAGTTAATATGCTCAAGTGTCTACAGTATCACAGGGCCTTGTTTGCTATCCAGGTCTCTAATTCTGTGGGAAACTGATTATAACTAGCAGCAAAAGAGTCTGAATCAAAGCCATGAGAGAACTGGGATTTGATACTTATCAGAGGGAGGATCAGAAAGGGTTCACGTGGAATTCCTTTGCTTATAACAGTTCAGTCTGAACACTGAGAAGGATTTGCTTGGCATAAACACTCCATATGAGAAATTTGCCATTTAGTTCACTGGTCTTGTTCTGAGCAGAATTCATGCATTGTTTTTTTTCAAAATGTTTCGTCAGATTTTGCAACTCATTTGTGAGGGACTCACTTACTGATATACCTGTAACTAGTGTCAGATTTTCCTTGTAGCCCACTGGTTGATTTGAGAGGTAATAATAGTATGTTCTCACTAGCTGCATTTATGGAAAAATTCTAACTTTAGCATAATTGATTTCCATTGCCTCTTTAGCCTATATAACATGTTTCTGTTAAAAGTTTATAGATTGCAACATGGAGTAACTCATAAAATAAAGAGATATTTTTGGTTTTGTCCTTATGTAACTTGAGCAGAACCCTAAAAGAAACAAAACAAATAGTCCACAGTATTGCAGAGTATTATAAACTTGCTGCTGTTGCTGTATAAAAGTAAAAATCAGATACAAAATTCATATAAAATTCAAAGTATTTAAAGGCAGAATTATCAGAGCTCTGCAATATAAAATGATCCAAATTCTGCACAGAACTTGGCTTATTGTCTAATTTCAACAGACTGTTTTTGGTACATGCCTTAGGTTAAATTCTTCCCTTGACTATGTGACTGCTGCTTCTCTTCAAATGAACTGATCTACTTGCTTGTATCTGAAGTTGAATTTGTCCTTCGTACATTTTAGTAAATAAATAAGGCTTTGGGTAGCTGAATTGTACACAACCCCCTGGGAGGAATCTTTTAGACTCCTTTGAGACAGAGTATTGTAAATGATACTTAAACAGCAAAATTTTGGCGAGCCTTTGATGGATCCTGTTAGAGATTAGAGGAATGACCCACAAGCAAGGAGATGGAATAAACAGTGATACATCTGTCAGTAGACAGTTGATGAAATCTGTGCTCTGTGTGTTTAGTTTGGGATAAAAGAAGAAAGTGTTTCTACCTCTGTTCCACTTCCCCTACCCACTACACCCAGCCTCTGGTAAAAGAATTACATTGTTGACTGTCATTCTTTAATCATGAATTTTATACTAAGTGAATAAATGGCTCAGATAATACATGTGGTTGTAACATGTCTAAGTTAGCAGGTTCTAAATGAAATGGGACCCATGTTGTCCTCTTAATTACACTTTTGTTCCAGCAGATGATACCTTAGTTGAGAAATAGCCACTGTACAAGGAAGAATATATTCTAGGATGGAAAAAAACTCAGTGTTTCTTAGGTAGGCTGACCATAAGGAAATCCAGGACATCTGAGATATTCATCTAGGACAATTGGAACACTACCCCCCACCCCCCCACCAGGCTCTCACAAGTCAGCAGGGATGGGGCAGTATGCTGAGCAGCCAGTGGTATCTGCCTGCCCACCTGCAAGGCTCTCTGCTGTGCTTCAGCTCCCAGCCAGGGTGCTCCTCATGCCCCTGTGTTTCCAAGACACCCATTATAATTCTCAGCAGCCAGCTGGGACTGGTCTCTGAAATCTGGGACTGTCCTGGCTAAACTAGAACATATGGTCACCATATTCTTAGGGCTTTGTTCCACCTTACACTGTGAGCTGCACAAATGTTGATGGGTGTTAGTGCTAGCTTGAGTTTGGAACAGTCATACTTCAGGACATCAAGGGCCTGGAGACAGAAAGGTAAGATTCCCCCCAACCCTATTCCAGGCTTCCACCCTCCTGCCTGCCTTCATTTCCTCCCCTGCCCAGTACTCCCCCTTGCTTCTCAGGGTTTCCTGCCCTCCTCCCCTCCCTCCCACTAGCTTGCTTGGGTCTGCCTGTGCTGTCTGTTCCCTGGAGCAGGTAGGATAGGGTTAACCTACCTGCCTGGCCACCGCCACTGCCAGGCTGGTGCTCTTCTATGAGCTCAGCCTGGAGAACAGCAGCCATCAGGCAGGCAGGTTAACTCTTCCCTGCCTGCTTCTCCGGAAGAGACAGTGCAGGCAGTCACAAGTAAGGGGAGGAGCGGGGAGGAGCAAGGGACACTCAGTGGGGATCTGGGGTGTTGGGGAGGGCAGGGTGGGCAATGGGCCCAATCTCAGCCAGCAAGGGAGTGGGGCGAGGGAGATGTCTACATTAAGGTGTAGCCTAGAGTGGTTACACCTAGAGTGTAATGCGAGCTGTGTAACATGGATCAGAGATTATCCTTCCCTGGAGTGGTGTAACTTTAAGCTGCATAACAATTGCTTGAAACTGGTGTTAGGTGTTAGTTTGCTGACAATCCAGGGGTGAGGAGCTCCAGGAGCCACCCAAAATTACTGTGTAGCAAGGCCCTTATAGTCAAATTAAAACTAATTTTGTGTGAAACATTGTGCTAGAAAAAGTCTAAATGGGTGGGGGAGCATGAGAGAACACATGAGCTAGTTATCAGAAATTCTTTTCAATCAATGAGTTCTTTCTTTTTCAGATGATTGCAATTCAGAGAGGTCGCCATACGTTCACTCCTTCAAAATTTGAAGAAGGTTGTGGAGCTGTATTTTTATGGTAATATATTTAATTAGGAGACATGCAGTAAATCAGCATAGTTGGATGGGGTTTAGCCTAAGTCTCCATGCATTGTTTTATGCATATATTTTAATCTCTCTCTCACTCTCTCTTTTTAATAAATCATCTCTTAAACTAGCATCTACTTAAGTTTCCAAAAGTTGAAGAGAACATGGAAGTGAGTAATGACTTGGCTGTACTCGAATAGCAGTTCACTGATTAAGCGGGAATGAGTAGAGATCCTGGAAGTTGCAGCTTTATATAGGAAACCTGCTAGCACAGGGCAGGACTCTGCACATGAATTTTTGTATTGCAGAACTGATGCACTTTTTTTTTGTTGCTCTGCAAGAAGAAAACTGCCTGCCACAATGTGCTGCTTGCTGTTAGCTGCTGGTGATAGCAGGTGGATTAATTTTAGGACTATCATTTTCTTAGAAGATATGATTTGCATAGCAACTTGTTCTGGGCCTAGTAGAGTAACTGAGGGGAAGGTGACTGGGGCAGCAGCCCAGGACACCACCTTTGGGGAAGGAGCAAAAATACCTGCAGCTGCCAAATGTCCCATGTGCTGCCACTTCCCAGGGAATGGAGCTGTTCTACTTATGCCTCTGCTTAGTATTCAGAGAATAGGCTTTTCCCCACAAACTGTAATCTCATATCTGGATTGCTCTCACAGGGCCCAATTCAGTGTCCATTGAAGTCAATGGGAGTCTTTCATCGTACTCCACTGTAAGTGGATGAGTGCCATAGTGAGCAAAGGGTGATCCCCAGGACAATCCCTCCATCCTGTGATGTGCAACAATAAGCATCTTTTAATTCTAAAGCTCTCATCAGTATACGAAGTGATGGCTCAATATCAG
This sequence comes from Gavialis gangeticus, assembly GCF_001723915.1. Lineage (NCBI taxonomy): Eukaryota > Metazoa > Chordata > Crocodylia > Gavialidae > Gavialis > Gavialis gangeticus. The sequence continues at coordinate 7,967,935 of NW_017729006.1, forward strand.
TATACTCTGGAGGAGAACGCTGCCAGGACAGCGATGGAGTAGAAGTAAGTGGAACTGCCAGCCTGGGAAGCAATCCCAGTTGAGGCTCTGCTGTGGGGAGTAAGGTCCCACAGCAGGTGATAAGGATCAGTACTTGTAGTGGCTGTTTGGAATAGCTGTAGTGCTAGAGTGCTGCATTGGAGTTTGTGCCCCCTAGGGAGGATGGAGATCTTTCCTTTGGAGGGAACTGAAACAGATAAGTGAGCAGTGTTATACTAGGAGGATAGGGAAGCTAGTTGGGGATAGAAGAGGTTCCAGGGGACCCTGCAGGGTTCTCCAGCCCAGGAAGGGCTGTGCTAGAGGGGTCTATGGAGAAAGGCCCTGGGGACCAACAGCTAGGTTTGTTGCCAGGTGCAGCCAGGACCCAGATCTGGGTTTGGGCTCCTAACCACCCAGAGGAGGGAGTAGCAAGAACCTAGGGCAGCAAGTCTGGGGCAGCGCAGACCTATGGATACCTGAGAGCAAGTCCCTGGGAAAGTATGGGGGAAGCCCATACTTGGCCCTGGGCTGGGTGGAGGACCAGACAGTCCAGGGAAGCAAGATTACCTGTACATGGAGGCAGATCTGGGCAAGAAGAGAAGAACTCAGGGAGTCTGATAGAGAGATCAATCTGGAGTGCTGGGTAGATGACCAGAAGGGTAAGGACAGTGGCTTGGAGTAAAGGGTCCATAAGGTTACCTGGTGGCAGGAACCATGGACGAGGGGTGTGGGCCTGGGCACTGGTGCCCAGATGAAAGGAGTTCTGAGTGACTCCTGGAAGCCAGAGTGAGAAAGGACCAAGCATGGGAAAGATTGGAGCTGGAGCAAGAGTGGACCACAGTGGGGTAGGAGACATTAGGGTTAGAAACTGATTAGGGTTCTAGGAAAGGGCGTTAGGTTCCTTTGGTCCTGGGTAAGACCTGAAACTTCACCCTTCTGGGGTAGGAAAGTGTGGTGGGGCTGCCTGTAGTGGGGTGGTCTCCAGGAAGTGCCACACCTGTGCCTCCCCAGTAAAAGGCAGGGATTGGGTGCCTGAAATCCCCGTCCCACATGACCTGGCGGCTTACCCCATAGAGGGGCCAGGCAAAGGGCAACAACATTTATGCCTGTGAGAGCGGAGAAGGCCTGTAGCTGGGATAGACCTAACTAGAGGATAGGGCCAGTGAGGGGTCAAAGGCTAAGTTTGGCATAGTGTGAGGCAGGAAACTTTAGGCCATGTAGAGTAGGGCCTGTGGGTGACCTGAAGAACTGCGCATAGGCCAACTGGAGTGTGTGACCAATGTATCCTGAAGGACCATGTGGAGTAGGGCCCGGGTGGGACCTGAAGGGCTGCACAGAATGGGTGAAGACCAGTGAAGGGTGGAATGGGTGAGGCCCAGGAGTGGGTGGAGTGATAGATACCTGGCAAAGGGCAGAGTGTTAGAGGCCCAGCAAGGGGCAGAGTTCAGCCTGGCAAGGGGTCAGAGTTGTCAGCAGTTTAGATTCCAGCTGTGAGGCATGGGACACAGTATTAGGGGAGGTTTGGAGCTGTGTATTTTAGCCCTCAGCATCAGGGCAAAAAATAGGCAGCATCCCACATGCAAACATCAATTTGCAGCATAGGCGGCGGAAAGGTGGGGCTAATAGGGCTTAGCCCCCCCAAATGTGGGGCAGTGGTAGGACTGCAAGGCAGCCTGGCCGCAGTCTTCCAGTGGCTACAGCAGGGGTGGGGAGTGAGCAGTGAGAAAGAGTGGAGTGGCTGGGGCCAGGGCAGGCATTGCAGAGCCAGGGCGGGGTGTGGGATGGATCTGCAAGTGGCTCATCTGGGGGGCATGGCTCCTGCTGCTAGGTGCACCCCAGGAGGCATGAGGAACATGTGCCCCCTGATCTGCACAGAGTGAGGATGGGCTGCTGTTGTGGGCTCCAGCTGAGGCAGTGCTACACTCTTCACAGTGGGGGCTGGGCCGGCCTGTGCTTGGGGTAGGCAGCTGCGGCACTGTGGTTGGGGGGAGATTATTGGGGGGGGGGTTCAACCACCTGAAAATTTGCCTTAGTCCTCCCCAGCTCCCCCTTCCAGTGCCACTTCTGCCTGCCCTGGGCACAGCCTGGCCCAGCCCCCGCTGAGAAGAGCCTGACAGTGACCTGGCCCCAGCCCACAGTGGCAGCCCACCCTGCCCTGTGCAGAAGCAGGGCACACACCCCTCCATGCCCTCCTGGGGTACATGCAGTGGTGGGAGCCACCACCTCCTCCCTACACTGGGCAACTCCAGGACAAGCCACTTCTGGCTCTGCCCTGTGCCCCATCCTGGTTGTGCAATGTCTGCCCCAGCCCCATTCCCTCCCTCACTGCTGCGAGCGGGGGGTGCAGCTGGAGGTCTCACCAGTGAGGGAGGGAGCAGGACACAGGCAAAAGCAGGGGCTGGGGTGAGTGGGGCTCCAGCTGGGCTGGATGGTGGGAAAAGTGGAGGCCTAGGATGTGCATGCCCCCCTCATCTGTGTGCGGGGTGGAGGCAACTGCCACTGCATGCTGCACTTTGCTCCCTGATGCCACCCCCTGCCCACCTGGCAGCGGGACGCATGTGGCATTGCACGGCTCTCAGGGCAGCGGGGCTCAGTGCAGCAGCAGCCACCTCCGCCCCTTGCACAGTGTCCCTCTGCTTGTCCTACCACCCGACCTGGCCGGGACCCTACTCACTCCAACTTCTGCTCCTCCTGTGTCCCGTTCCCTTCTTCACTGCTGAGGCCCTGATTTCCACACCCCCCACTCGGCCATTTCCCCACCCCTTCCCCCACAGACTTACCTGCTGGGGTGGGGTGCACGTGCATGGGTGCACACACTCAGCCCCCCCAAATAATTTTTTCTCCCTCTGCCTATTTGTGGTAACATGAAATTCATGGCAGGCGAGTGAGGGCAGACTGCCTTAGATAGGGAGTGGGCCAGTGATATACTTGGCCCAGCATGACAGACCCCTGTTACAATGGTATAGTTGTCCCAACAAATCACTGTGTGTAGTACTACAGTTTGGACAGCACTGTATATATTTGTTTTGAATTTGTACATTTGGTTTCTATTTGTAAGATGATTCTGAACTTGCCAATTTCTTTTGCACATATTTTCCGTTGTGTGTGCATTCTGGCTCGATGGCAGGAACTTAATTGATTTTTGTGCAAGTAAATTAGCATATGTGGTAAAGTTGGTTTATAGTAAGACAAAATCTTTAGGATTATAGCCTGTGTGGCATTAGACTTCAGAATGACATTTCCAAATGTGAGGTATTAAGGGTTACAAATGAGATTTTGTTGTGTTTTGTACCAAATACTAGAGTTTTATTTAAGGAGAAAAGTTTCTTTTGAGTGTTGTTCTACAGTACATTAAGCATGAAATCTAAAGTGAATGGTAGTTTCCTTCTGTAGAAACAGAAAGGAATCATTGAAACCTTTCTCTGACAGGAAATGAGGCTGAACAGTTGTTATTTTAAGCAGCAGCTTAGTGCAAACTACAACATTTTGTCAACGTCTAGGCAAGTAACACCAGGATTTCTGACTTGTCTCTTCATGTACAGTTCAGATATTTAACTATACATGACTGTAAGCTGTGCTTCAACTTAGTTCGTATCTGGGACCTTCTCTTTTGGGGTCTGAGATTACTTCTGCTTACTCTTTTTAGCAGGACCACCCTAGATATGTGTCAAGAAGTGCATTTATAGAGAACTTGCTATTTGTAAGGAGTTTGTGTTTTAGCAAGAGCAACTGCAGATTTAAACCACTCAAGAACCCACTGCAATCTTCCCCACTGCCTCTGGAAAGGAAACTGCAGGAGCTCAACACCATCTATTTATAACTTTATAATCCTATTAGGACATAAAATCATAGATATTAGAGCTGGATAGAAACTGTATATTCCGTCTCATGGGGAACTCTGCTAGAATGGGAACTGTTTTCCTCTTGCAAAATGCAAACAAATAATCCTGAAATTCTAATTCTGAAAAAAAAAATCACATAACAAAAAACGTTCCTCCACCTATTATTAGCTCTTACAATGTTGTAACTTTTGCATCACATAAAAAAACAAAAACAAAACATTTGGAAGAAGGCGTTTCAAAAAGGATAAACAAAATGTTGTATTCTGAAAAGATCAAAGTACTTCAAACTCTTTGGAATGTTCCATTCCATCTTTTCAAAACTAAATGTCAGTCAGCACACTTTTATGTACTTTGACAAACTGGCATTTTGTTATGGAAAATAATATTTTCATTGGAAACTTTCTGATCAGATCTATCAGTTATTTTTCTGACAGTCCATATGCACACATTGCCCTAACTGGCGTGACAAGCATCCCTGGAGCCTTCCAGCTTCATTCAGAGTTTATACAAGCATGCTATTAAGGATAGAGAAGTCCACCTTAGACCTTAAAAGTGTTACTCCTCACAGGACTTCATGGACCCTAGGATTTGCCCTGCTTCTAAGTGAACAATACAAGAGGAAAAGTGCCTGCAATCAATTCTTTTTTTAAAGCCAGTTGTAAGCACTTTTTGATTAAGCATAGCAGATCCATTCTTACATTACTGGGGAGGAAATAACTTTCCCTGCTGTTGTGCTCATCTCTGTTATTGGTTTATTTAATATTGTCCCTTTTGGATTAGATTGGAATAATATACCACATACAGTTGAGGAATTAATATTCTATTGTCTGTAATATGACAGGTGTGTCTAATTGAAATTAATACCCTGTAATTTAAACATTCAAATTGGCTTTGTTTGCTTGAGCCTGAAAATGGTTAAGGAAAAAAAAAGATTCATATCAACAGATGCTAGAGTACCAAACCTACGTTTGAGGATTAAACGAACAGTATTAATATTAGTCTCTTGTTTTTGCTTTGGTCTTGTTAAGTTTCTGAAGCATAGATCTGAGTCTTTTATTATTCCTGCCCTTAATCGCTCTTTGATGTGACCTGAAGAAAACAAATTAAACATTGTGTTAAGATTTGTGTCTTGTTGAAGTGCACTGCTTGCATGTGTGTGTGTGTGTGTATTATATATATGTGTATATATCAACAATCCCTTGCAGTCCAGGAAGATTGTCTTCCATGTGGGTCTGAAGATGGCTGACAAGGCTGATTCAGGATCAACAGACTCTGTTGCAACTCTGGCGTGTGTTTCCATGCAGGGTGGGTGGCTCCGGATTCTTGATTTGATCTGCAACACACTGTTTCTGCTGCTCCCACTTTTCTGCCTCCTGTTGTTGTAAGGTCTCAAAGTACTGAGATCCTTTGCAGCAGTCTCTTCCTCTATTTAGGGTGGTCCTGGGCAATAGTGTCCCACAATGCTGATGTTGTTGTGTTCATGTCAATGTTACATTTTTTTCTATTTGGCCTTGATGTCCTTGAAGCATGTTTTCTGCTTTTCCCTTGAATGTACACCTTGACTGAGCTGGAAAAGTAAAACTTGCTTTGGAAGTTTGGAGTTGGACAGCTGAATGATGTGGCCAGCCCATTAATTGGTGCAATGAGCATTGTTTTGGTGCTTATGGTGTTTGCTTGCAAGCAGATGCTAATGTTGGTGCATTTGTTTTCCCACTGGATTCAAAGAATCTTCCCCAGGCAGCATTGATAGTACTTCTCCAGTGACTTGAGGTGTCTCCTCATGGACATTATCCATGTCTCAGCTCCATACAGTAAGGTGAGGATCATGACTGCTTGATAAACCATGAGCTTGGTTTTACATCTGAGGTCATGATCTTCGAATACCCATTTCCTCAGACATCCAAAGGCAGCACTTACACTTTTAAGGTGACATTGGTTTTCTTTGTTGATGTCAGCCTTCTGTGAGAGAAGACTTTTAAGGTACAGGAATACTCAAAATTTTTTAGAGTCTTACCATATTCTGAATTACCAGAGCTAGGGACTGCTCATTAAGAGCTTGTTGATGGAGGACCATAGTCTTCTGAATGTTAAGCATCAGTTCCGTTTTCTCGTATGCCTCAGTAAAGATGTTGACAATTGCCTGAAGGTCTGCTTTCAAGTGAGCATCGCTTTCAAGACAGCATCATCAGTGTACTAGAGCCTGATGACTGAGGTCAGGGTGGTCTTGGTTTTAGCTTGGTGTCAGCTAAGATTAAACAGTTTACCATCCATTCAGTAGTTTAGCTCCAGTCCAACTGGCAACTTGTTTATGATCAGATGTAGCATCTCAGTAGGAGTGTTGGAGCAATAATGCAGCTTTTCTTAATCTCAAAGGGATCAGTGATAGATCCAATACTGAGGACCACAACTTGCATATGGTCATGGAGCAGACATAGAATAGTGATGAATTTCAGTGGGCATCCATACTTCAGAAGGATCCTCCACAGTGCTTGTCGGTTGACAGAGTTGAAGGCTTTCATGAGATCAAAGAAAGTGATGTAGAGAGGTTTTATGTTACGTCAAGTAACTGTTGAACTACCTAGCTGTTGAAGCACATCTTTCCATTATTATTAACTAGCAAATTGCCCGTCAAGAATCCCCTCTTCCCCCTACTGCCCATCGTTCAGCTACGTTTCCACCCTCCCCCTGCTCCATTGGGTCTGACCCCACTCCCTCCACCTCCCACCGCTGCTTCAGGTCCAACCCTGCTGCACCCCCATACCCCCACTGCTTCGGGTCCAACCCCACTCCCTCCCCCCTGCCACTTTGGGTCCGGCCCCACTTTTGCCTCCCCCTGCTGCTTCAGGTCTGACCCGGCTCCCCCCTGCCACTTTGGGTCTGACCCCACTCGCTCCCCACCACTTTGGGTGCAACCCTACTTCCCCTCCCCTGCTGCTTCAGGTGCTACCTCACCCCCCACTGCCAGAATGGGGTCCAGAATGACCTGGATAGACTGGGAAAATGTCTTCAATCAATCAGATGAGATTCAGCAAGGAAAAGTGCAAAGTCCTGCACTTGGGACAGATGTGCAGGTACAGACTAG